>NC_138184.1:26723146-27298146 GCF_964194105.1 Spermophilus citellus | reverse complement strand
CCAACCTACATGAATCAAAGAAAAAAAAAACATGCAAAGTTACTCACAGAGACAAAATGTTTCTAGACCAGGAAAGTTTGAGAACCTTCTGAGTGACAATGGAAATGCATCCCTAAATATGAATGATCAAAGAAGGTGCAATCGGTTAGACTGAGAAACACTGGGACAAAAGAATTTTGAGACACAATTATCATCAGTGCCCATCCAGCCCTCTCCAGGGCAAGTGGATACTCTGAAGAAATGATGATGATAAAGTCAGTTGTGCTTGGCACAAAATATCTCATTCACAGAGACCTTAACTTTTGCACACACACATATCATACTAACCAATGTTCCAAACATGAAGATGTTTTCCCAGTTCCCCCTACATCAGGTAAAAACAGATTCTGAATTGAGCACATGAATATCCCCAACAGTGTGCATGGATCACATATAGGTACACACATACATAGGTATATATACACAGAGAGAGATTAAGATCACACATTAGCTTACATACATATGTCCTGAGTGTGCACAAGTTTACTTGCTGTGTCCTTTGTTGGTGTTTACTTCTCCGGAAGTCAAATCAGTTCTGAAGCACTGAAAATTGTGAGCACATAAGTAAAGACGTGCCTGAGGCTTCAGGGGTGAAATAACTGAGAACATTGTCAAAACAGGGATGGAGACAAAGCCTCATGGATTTTAGAATGGATATCAAAGAGAGTAGAAGTAGAAGATGCAGAATGGAGAGGAATTTGAGGGAGCAAGGTGTTTGGAAGGTCAAAGAATGGGGAAGATAGAAGACACTCAGGGAGATTGCTGAAATGACAAGAAATTCTAACCAGAAACTGAAAAATAATAAACATGTGATTTAGATGCAGGGAAATAATTCCAGTGACTGCCTGGTCCAAGATGTGGATGTGGGAGATCATTGAATATGAGCTAACGATGTTTTCTGAGTCGTTCAACCGTTCTGACTTTTGACATCAAGGATGACAGCAGAAAGACAGGGAGAATAGGGATTAGGTGTTCAGCCTTTCAAAAACTGAAGGCCATATAGTTTACTGACATAACTACATACTTGTTTCCATACTTGTTTCCATACCCAAGAATATGAATTATTTTTATATATTCTCTCTACCATATAAGTTCATATATGCATTCAAAAACATAATTCAGTGGTTATCTCTGTTTATGCTCCTTGTAATATCACAATCATGGGGAAAGTTTTGACTGTAAACTGTGGAAAGCAGTGACAGTGAATGGAACAGCAGTATCTGAAATTGAAATTGGGGGTCCCTGATGACTTCGTAGCTGTGGCATACTTGGTGCCTGGAAAAGTTTCTGTGTAAAGGTGCAGGATGCTTAGTTGCTATGGTAATGCCCTTCATGAGGAGGATGTATGCTAGAGTCTTATCAACTTCGACCTTGATCTCAGGCACACAGCTCCTGGGAATAAAGGAACTCTTTTACTAAACAACCACAATGTTTCACCAGCTCTGCTGCTCCTGAACCTGCCTAACTTTAAACAATGAACTTTCTTGAAAGCTACACAAAGCTTCTAACATTGTACATTGTAACCATGATGTAAATGAGGAATAAACTGCATAATGTTGCTAACTCTGTAAATTTCATGAATACAAACAAAAATCAGTCTATATATGTATGTATATATATATATATATATATATATATATATATATATATATATATATATAAAATAAAGATTGCTGGCATAATTCTTTAGGACTGCTTACCCATCAGAGAGCAGTGCTCGACCCAATCCCAGTTGTTATCTTCAAAAATCTGTGCACATGAGTCTTTATTTTTCTAATCTCCCATCACCCCTCGAAGAAACCTGATAGTTTGCCTGCACTGGTTGGGGCAGTGATCAAGGTAATACATAGGAATTTTTTTAGGTGGTATTAAAAGAATCAGGAGAGAGTTGCAATACAGAGATTCAGAAAGAAAGATAATTTTTTTTAATGGACCATGTATTTGTGAGAATGCAGGGCACTGGTGATCTGGATGAGCATGATATTGATGAAGTTTTCAGGGCAGAAATGTGAATTCTCTTGGACTGATAAGTAGGTGGAGAGGGAAGAAGTAAAGAAGGTGCTGAGGATAATTCACTCCTTGAGGTGCTTATCTCAGAGAGATATAGGAGAATATTTGAAGAACTGTTTCTAAGAATCCCAATTATTGATGCTATGGTAAAAGACACTTTCAGATTATATGTTGCTAAGATAAGAAGATACATATTATTTTTATTACCTTTTTAGTGCATTGTAGTTATACATAATAGGAGTTCATTCTAACATATTCATAAATGTATACACCATATATTTCTCCATTTAATCTCCATTACTACCCCCTTTTCTCTCCTCCTCCCTCTCTCAATACCCTTCCTCTACTTGCCCTCTTTCTAGTTATTTATTTTTAATTGGTACATTATAATTGTATATACAATTGGAATGCACTGTGATATATTCAATATGGAGTTTCCTCAGAAAACTAGGCATAGAACCACCATATGACTCAACTATAACACTTCTTGGTACTTATCCAAAAGAACTAAAAGTAGCATAATGCTACATATATACTCATGTTTATAGCAGCATAATCCACAATGTCCATCAATATAAGAATGGATAAAGAAGATGGTACTATATACACAATGGTATTCTACCCAACCATAAAGAAAAATGGAATTATGCCATTTTTCTGGTAAAAGGATGGAACTGAAGAACATCATGCTAAATGAAATAAATCAGATTCAAAAAAAGTCAAAGGTCAAATGTTTTTTCCCTATATATGGAAGCTAAAGAGAAAAAAGAATAAAAGAAGGTGATATTTCGAAAATAAAAGGGAGATCAGTAGAATAATCACAGAGGACCAAAAGGGAGGGTGAAGGGGAAAGAACTGGGGAATGAAGTTGACCAAAGTTTGCTATGTGCATCAATGACACATTTGATCTTTCTATATTGATCTTATTGATCCTGCAATCTGACTAGAACTTGTTTGTTCAAATATCTTTTTAGTAGATCCTGTGAAATTACAGATGATTATGTCTCCACAAAAAAAAAATAATAATTTTACTTCTTTCCAACCTAGATGCCTTTCATTTGGTTTTCATTGTTTCATCACACAAGTCAGAATCTCCTGGTGACAGGAGACACTCTGCTTTGTTCTTTATCCTGGAAGAAAGCATTCTGTCTTCTACTATCAAAACTGATTTTAGCTATAAGCTTTTGGAGATGCCTGTTAGGAAGATAAGATTATTTACTCCACTTCCAGGTTTGATAAGAGTTTTTATCTTGAAGGTTTTATGAATTTTTGTTTTGGGGGGTGTACTGGGGATGGAACTCAGGGGTACTCAACCACTGAGCTCATTCCTGGCACTTTTCTGTATTTTATTTAGAGACAGGATCTCACTAAGTTGCTTAGCACCTTGTTTTTGCAGAGGCTAGCTTTGAACTCGTGATCTTCCTGCCTTAGCCTTGGGAGCTGCTGGGATTATAGGCATAAGCCATAGAGCCCAGCATGAATTTTAACAAATGTTTTTTCTCGATCCATGGAGATGATCATGGGTTGTTTTTAGTCTCTTGAAATAGTGAATTATGTTAATTAGTTTTTAAATGTTCAACTAATCTTGTGTTCCCAGGATTATCCTCATTTGGTCATAATGCAGTTTTCTTTTAATAAATTGTTTGATTTACTAAAATTTTGTCAATAATTCATTCATGAATATTTATGAAAGTTATGAGTACTTAGGTTTCTTTCCTTGTGATGTAGTGCTCTAGTTTTGGAATCAGGAAAATGCTGGTCTCATAGGATCAGTTGCTAAGCAGTCTTTTCAGATTTATTAGAAGAGATTGCATAAAATTGGGACTATTACTCTTTAAAAGTTTGGTAGAATTCATCAGTGAATCCATCTGGGTCTGCAATTTTCTATTTCTTTAATAGACAGAGATACTGTGGCTTTATATTTGAGTAAGTTTTGATATCAGTGTCTTTCAAATAAACTGTCTCTTTCATGTGCTTCGTCAAATGTAATGGCATAAGACTATTAATAATACCTACTTGTTTCAATATCTATATACATCATAATGTCTCCTTTTTATTCCTGATAGTAACAATTTCCTGCTGTCTTTTTTTTTTTAACTGATTAATTTGGAGACATGTTTAACAATTATAATAATCCCAAGGAACTGGAATTTGGTTTCATTTATTTTTCTCTATTATTTTTCTCTTTTTATTTTATTGCTTATATCTCTTATCTTCATTATTTCCTTCCTTGAACTTGCTTTAGGTTTGTTGTTATTTCTGTTCTTCTTTTGATTTATTAATATGTGATTTGAAGTTGCTAATTGAGGTCTCTTTTCTAATATAATACTTAGTGCTAAAAATTTCCCTCTCATTACAGTTTTAGTTGCATGTCATACATTTTTAATTGTTTCAATTTAATGTTTCAATTTCATGTAACAATGAATGATTTTTAAATTTGACTTTTGATTTTGTCTTTAACCCATAGTTAACTTAGAAATATGTTTTTTAGTTGTCAAATATTTGGAAATTTCCCAGAGATCTTTCTGTTATTGATTTCTAATTAATTCTATTGAAGTCTTTGCATGCTGTGAACCTTTCAAAATTCATTGAAACATTTTATGACACAAAATTTTATTGTGTTCTCTTGAACACTGTGGGGTTTTTTTGTTCGTTTATTTCTGGATAGAGTATTTTTTAAATGTGAACTAGATTCAACCAATTAACAGTGTTCTTTAAGTCTTTCCTATTATTTCTAATTTTCTATTTATTTGGCTAATAAAATATCTGAGAAAAGGAATTCAAAATTCCGAATTTGTAAATTTCTCCTTTCAGTTCTTTTGGTGTTGCTTAATGTAGTTGAACTTCATTAGGAGATTAAAAGTTTAGGATTATTACTTTTTTTTCACTAACTGACCCTTGGTCATTATGAGATAAACACCTTTCTCTGTGGCGAAGGGAAAGCAAGGAATGAGAGAAGAGTAAGTGAGAAATGAAAGACAGAGACTAGGCAGATACACACGAGAGTTTATTTGTCAGAGCTGATATATAAAGGCCATCTCTCTATAGCAGAAACAGGCAAAACAGGTTTGGGTTCTGGGACTTGTATCAGGGAGACTCAGGAATCAGAGCTGGGCAGATCCTAATGCCAGTGGTTAGGGGTTGGGTTGGTATGAGGGAGTATTGAGCCTTTCTCAGAAACGCCCTTGGGCAGGAAAGCGAAACTTTTTCCTTAAGTTGGTGATTGTCACTTAGGATGGCCATCCAGATGCTAAGCAAGGACCTTATACGTGGTAATATATTTTACACTCAATATATTTTATTTAATAATATCATAGCCACCCCAGCTTTCTTTTGATTTTCTTTCTTTTGATTGTTAGTATGTTTTCCAATCCTTTTTTAGCTGTATTCATCCTTAGATTTGGAGTGAGTTTCTTATCATTAACATATAGTAGCAGCTTGCCATTTTATCCTGCCCTTTATTTGTGGTATGATCAAGGGCTTACACTGAATGATTCTACTGATATTTTTAATTTAGACCTACTTTTTTTAAAATTTGTTTCCTCTTCTATATTACCCAACTGCTTCTTCTTTTGCATGTCTTCTTTTGAATTAAGTCTTTGCGTGATTTGTCTTTATATCTTCTATTGGCTTATTCATTGTTATCACTCTCTTTTTGAAGGTGTTGCTTAAGTTTTATACACACTGCTTTCACCTATTACTGTCTCCCTTCAACTAATGTACCACTTCACATATAGTGTAATGATCCCTCCTGGACTTTGTACCAATCGTGTGATAAATTTTACATCTACTTATAAATAATATCTAAGCCTTACATGAGATCAACAGGTCTGGATTACCTGCTTGCCTGAACTTTGCTTTAACTCAAGTCTTGATGCTGGGTCTTGCCTGATGTTGAGACATGGGCAAAGGACAGGTAGTCAGTGTAGATAATAAACGATTGGGTCAGAAAGATGAGGGCTAATTGTCAAACAAAAGGAAATGGTTTGCCAACACACACACATATATACAACTGGTTGCTAACACTCCTGGGAATCACTCCTTCCAGATGCAATGAGTTGCTAATGTTTACCCTTTGGGCTGCTTTTTCCTGCCCTTGAGCAATGGGTGGGGAGGAAATCTGAGATCTATAAAAGAGACAAGACCACCCCCTCTCACAGTTACCCAGCTCTGGACCCTGACATCTCTCCAGAGAAGACTGCTATCTTTGTTCTGTCTCTTGCTTAAATAAAACTTGCTTTCTATGCTTGCTTTGGCATTTCTCAGGTGTTTGATCTTTAACATCAGGGGAAAGGGGACCTGATTCTGATTTCCAGGACTGGTATCCATATCATAGCTAAACTGCAGCCTCAGTGACCTGGACTTGAACAAAGGGTACTTCCTGTGCCCCAACAGGGTCAGACTTGGCATCTTCAGCCCTTTGATCTTCAACCCCACTTACCAACCACACAAATGCCTAGAATTAGAACTCTGGCTTTCAACTGTACTGATGGCCTGATGGCCTAGTGACCCCTCAACTACCTCAGGAGGCGGTCACAGCACTCTAATGGAAACTCAAAGCCCTCTTACCACAGTCTCACTGAAACTACATCATTTGCCATTGCCTTGCTAAGGGAATGTCATTGGGCATCCAGAGACCAGGCCATGGCAAGAACAAAGTTTCACTTTATTTTAGCAGACAACAGAGGCCCTCTTTGATTTAGTCATTCATTCTTGGACTAAATCACCTTTTACAGTTAAATTCTTCATCTCCTGGCCCTACCTTCTTGGTTCAATGCTTCCTTCTGTGCCCATTCCTTTACCCTTCCTGGAAACAACCAGAGTCTATGAAATTGAGGGAATATTTTCCATTCTTTTCCCATACCTCCACCATCTTTTGTGTCCTCTCACCTTAGAAGTGGATTTTAGTTTGGGTGTAACAGTGGTCCCTTCACCTTCTGAATATAGCCTCATTTCCCTAAGGTTTATTTTTTTTTTCTCTCCCTTCTCTCCCCTTCCCCTCCCTAACAAGATTAGGGAGACACTGTTATCTTCCTAGTTAATTACCCTTGAATCCATTCACTACAAGAAGGAGATGTCTGCTGAGGATCTGGGAAGTGAATATCTCCCAAATTAATAAGTGAATCCTAACAACCATCTGGGTGCCCTGGGACCCCCTACCAGAGCACACCTGCAATGTAACCCTTGAAGTTCCTTTAAGCACCCCCCACCTTCCTAATAGGGAGAGTCACAGCCTTTGGGACAGGAGTCCCCTGTCCTGTGTTTCTCCTTTGCTAGCAAAGCAATAAACCTTCTTTTTCCTTTTTCTCAAAACCCTTTCATTATTAAGTTGACATTGATTGATATTGGGGATAGGGACCGAGCTTTTGGTTATACAAATAGTTCATTTACACTTTCCTGATCATAAATTCATTGTTTCCCCAAATTATTAAGTTTTTCGAAATCTTTCTCTCTAAAATAAACATTTTTGAAAAACAGGCAAAGCAACTTAGGCTAAAATTCTAAGCAACATGACATCTAAGAGCACACACACTCTGGAACCAAGTGATCAGTGTTTCCCTTCCATTTCTCACATCCTACCTCAGTGTCTCAGCTTCCTCATCTGTAAATTGGGAATGAATAATAGAAATGACTTTAAAAGAGAAGTGTATGGGTGCATGGATAAATTAACATGTACCCCATTCAGAATGTTAGCCAGAAATATAGTGTGCCCTCAGGAAATACATCAAATTTATTTTGATTTTCTTTAGTGTTTTCCACTAAATTATGAAAATAACTGATCTTCCTTCCTTCTTTCCTTTATGCAATCACTCAACAGTAAGAAATGAATGTCTCTTCTGTCCAAAGTAACATGCTAGGTAGGGGTTGAAGATTGAAAAGTGACAAAAAAAAAAAAAAAAAAGGGCAACCTTGTGGGAAGAAAGAGGAAGCAGGTGTGAAAGAGACCTTTTCATACAATGAGATAAGTGAACAAATGGAAATTTGCAGTTAATTTTATAGGAACACAAACCTCAATTCAGGAAAGATTTCATCATGAAGAAGAGGGAACAGAAATTCATAAAGTGGAATTCCCTGGGCTCTACCTCTCCCAGAAATAAATGGAAATCTACTGTTTTTAATTTCCAGCATGTTGTACTAAGCAAGTCCAAAGGCAGAGGAACACTCAAATACCTGTTAAAAGTTTTAGGCATTTATTCCAAATCAAAGAACCACAGTTGGCCTCCTGAGTTAAATAACTCACTGGCTCTAGTTATTTCCATAGTCTTTGTTCCATAACTACTCAGTTTTTAATCTGTGTGAAAAGCCCGGGGGGGGGGGGGGGGGGGGGGGGGGGGGGAGGAGCAGCTGTTTCCCTCAGAAAGAAGCCCTCAAAGAGAAATGCAGATCAAATAACACCAGAGACTGGCTGTTTGCTGCTTCTCCAGGGAAGGCAAGTCTGCAACAGCTGTCTGGTGGGTGGGGAAGGCTCAGGCTCACCCTGGTGACTGCAGGGCAGCCATTGTTTCCTGGTAACTGGTACAGGATGCCTCTGGCAGGCAGGGCATGTTGAGAGATCCCCGAGGAAAGAAAAATTATGCCTCTCAAATTAGGACAGACTCTTGTATCTGGAAATGAGGACAGGTAGGCAAGATGTGCCTGGGTCTAACAGAAGGTTTTCTGAGAACAGAAGATTCTTCTCCATGTCAACCCCTTTCTGTTACAAAAATTCACAACTTTCTATGGAATTGCATGGGGGAAAATAAAGCAGAGTATCACCTGCAGGAACCAGGTTGAGTGTCACACAGCTAGGCCAGCCTGTCCAGGCTTTGAACCACTAAGTCTTATGAAAACCCATTCTTCCCTATTCCAGGGAAACACATTGAGACAATCCATAAACAAGAAGTTGTAAATCAGGAAGAAAGAAGTGGAAAGAGTTTGCTCTTTTCGATAAACAAAGGGGACATTGATTTATCTAAGCTTCCACGAAGCAATTTTTATTTCCTTTAAATGCTGGTTTCCTTGCACCATTATAGTAAGAATTGATATCCAAAGCGTGGGTTCACAGCAATACTTCAGGGTTTTATCTAATAGGTAAAATAAGATTTATCTGAGCTGATGATGTAATCCCTATCCTTAGTTTTCTACAGAAAGAAAAGGGAAGAAAGCTCAAGTTTGTTTTTTTTTTTTTTTTTTGTTTTTTTTTACTTTATGGATGTAGAGATCAAGGAACAAGAGACAGTAAGCAGGAAATGAAAGATGGAGACCAGACAGAGATACACACAGGAGTTTATTTGTCACAGCTGACAAATAAAGGCCATCTCTCTATAGGAGAGAGAGGCAAAACAAGTTTGAGTTCTGGGACTTCTATGGGGGCGGCTCAGGAATCAGAGCTGGGCGGGTACTAATGCAGGTGGGTAAGAGTTGGGTTGGTATGAGGGAGTGGTGAGCTTTCTCAGAAACGTCCTTGGGCAGGAAAGCAAAACTTTTTCCTTAAAATGGTGGCTGTCACTTAAGATGGTCATCCAGATGCTAAGCAAGGACCTTATAATGGACATGGCCAAGATAGCTCTGTATCAGAAGCTTACAAATTCCTTTCTTTTCTGGAGTCCACAGGTAAAATAAAATAGCGATTGGGTTTTTTTTTTTTTCAAATTTGCAGAAGAAACAGATAATTATTGTTTAATCTTATTTTCCTGTTATAAAATTTATTTAAATGTTGGTACCTGATACTACCATCAGTACGATAATGAGTGTACAATTGTGACTTCTTTTGAGTCAATTCGTGTGTTTGCTTAGATTAAGTTCAATCTATTGGTATTTCGAGTTATTCCTCAAAGAGCTCCCTGATGCTCTATCCCCTGATCAAATTATGTCTCCACTTGTTAGAAACCAGAAGAGATTACCGTACTAAGAGACTAATCACATTTTTTAGAGGTAAAAATCTATTTTATGTGCTACCAATTGCTAACACCCAGTTAGCACTTATTCAATGCTGAACTCAGTGATCAAATTTCGAATCAATCCTATAAGGCAGGTGTATTTTTTTAGGTAAGAAACAGAAACTCATGAAATTAAAGCATATGTTTAGGGTCACATTGCTGGGAAGCACCTGACCAAGATTCAGAGCCAAAATGCCTAAGCAGAAATGTCAAATAGACACAATGACAGATGTGATCCCCTATAAGGGATCAGCTTTAATCACTGCTGAATCCCATCACTTAGCATAGCACCAGACATGCAGTGTTTGGTAAATGAATGAATTTTCTTGTTTTGTCAAGGTCTGGAATGAAGTGATTTATATTCCTTAAAGAGCAGGCCTTGATGGAGTCCTAGGAACTATTATTCATGGACAATATTTAAGTTATTCCCAAGTAAGGGGGGTGCAGAGATGGAAAGCTTCCAAATGCATCTTTACAAATAGAACCTTGATATTGAAACTCGCCAAGGACACGGAAAACTACATATAAATTTTAATTTTAAATTTGGGTTGAAAATTCCAAAATTAATTTAGGTAAATATGTTCCAACAATATTTTTAAAGTCTAGAACACCCGTTGAAATTTAGATTTATTTAGGAAGGCATCAAGCATCTCGTTCAAAATTTTAAACCTACTAATTTAATCATCACTCTCAATTAGAGTATGGCAAATCCAAATTACAATGATAGTGTGAAAATAACTTCTAACCCACAAAATTGGTGAAAGTTTGTAAGAACTATAATATAAGGTAGCATTTAAAATCAGAAGGGAAGGAATAAAGGGATTAAATGATAAATTATGTTAGGGTCATTTTGTATCCAGTGGGAATGCCTACATTAGATCCCCAAATCATATGATATTGAAAAGGAAAAAAAAAAAAAACTCCCATCTAAAGACATATATAAGTCAAAATAATAAAATAATCAAATTATTACCAAAAAATGTGGAGATCATTATTTTCTTCTTCAGGTTGTCCTTTCTACCTCCTCCACAACATCATCTTTCTCCCTTCCTCCTTCCTCCTCTTCCTCTTCCTCTCTGTATTTCTTTCCCTTCTTGCTCTGTTTCTTTCTGTTTCTATCTCATCATTTCTCTCAGTTTTACTTTTGGAATGAAAAGAGACTTCTTAGTCAAAAACCAGGAACACATGACTACAGAACATATTTTAAAATGCTCTGATGAAAAACAGAATGGAAAAAAATATCATTAATACACACATAGAATCAATATGCTAATAACTCCAAAAAATCACTGAGATGAAAAATAAGTTTTGATGATTTCAGGTTTCATTGAAAATCAATGCAAGTCATGAATTGGCAACCCACTGAAAAACAAACTCAAATAGCCAACCATTATATACGAAGATATTTCAAATCTACAGCAACAAAATTGCATTTTTACATCTCAAATTAATTGATTAGCTAGTTGGAAAGAGCCAGCACTGGTAGTAATGTGGGAACAAGGAAATCCTATATATTATGGAAGTACGTGAGATGCAATCTTTTTGGAGGACGATTTGATACTAAAATACACATATTCATTTCTTACGACCCAACAATCCTACTGGCTGAATGTTTTCTCTGATATGTGGATGCTGATCCATAATGAGGTGTGGGGGAGGCATGGTAGGGAGGAATGGAGGAACTGCAGATAGGGCAAAGAGGAGGGAGGGGAAAGGAGGGGGAATGGGGGTAAGAAAGCCTGTGGAATGAGATGGACATCATTATCCTAAGTACATGTATAAAGACACAAATGATGAGACTGTACTTTGTGTACAGAGACATGAAAAATTGTGCTCTGTATGTGTAATAAGAATTGTAATGCATTCTGCTGTCATGTGTAACAATTTAGAATAAATAAAGAAATTTTTAAAAAACATACTATTGAAAAACAGTATTTAATGACAATACACGCACATAGTCTCCACTAAACACAGTTGCAAATAAAAAACAAAACACTCAAAAGGACCAAAATGTACATAAATAACAAAATGGAAAACAGAATACTTTCAATTCTTAAAAAAAAAATGTGAATGCATTGACCTATAGAGATTTCTAGGATATTGTAAGTGAAAGTTAAAAGTAAGTATCATTAATGGTATAATCCTATTTTTGTAAAAAGAAAATATCTGTGTGCATGTATAAAGGGTGACTTCTATTTTCTCTTATCACATCTTTAGATCTCTCATTATGGCTTTTTCTTTATTCATTTTAACGCCTTCTTTTAAATAGAAGATTCTGTTCTTAAAAAAAAAATCTGTTTTGAGCACATCATCTTGATTCCAAATATTGAATTTACTGCAATGAGTGTACCTAATACTTCAAGAAAACACCAAAATATTGGGCTGGACTGGCTCAGAAGCTCAAGAAAAGACATATTCTAGTGACAGTGTGTCCAAGATCTGCGTCCAATCCAACTTAAGTTCACTTGACCTGTTCTATTGGTTCCCTGTCCAAGGAATCAGAGTCTTGGAGCCACACAAACATTCTAAACTAGCCTGGGCTATCAGTATTGAGAGAGAAAGAGGACATTCCAGAAACATCAGAACCAGAGCTTGTGCTTTAGATACCAACAAAGTTAGGCTATCAATGGGGCATGCTAAAATTAACTTGCTTAGTTTATCTGTCCTTCCAAACTCAAATGAGTCAGGAAATAGAGTCATCCAGTCATTGACTCTTCAGTCATTTGGCAAATGGTCATTAAGCACTGAAAGCAAGTTGAGCTCAGCTGAGGAAATAAGTCCATTGTCTCCCTGCTCAAATGGATTTGATCCGGATAACATACAGACAGCAAAACAGGCATGTATGAGACAGTGGTTAGGTGCTTTGATAGGTGTACCACCTGAGCAGTGTGGGCCAACATAGAAGTTGTTATATTGTTATATATTGGGGGTGTTAGCAAAAAGCAAGGAGGCACAGAGTGGAAGTTCTTTTTAATCTAAACCATAAAGAATCCGTCAAATTTGACCTCTTAAAAATGGACTTAAAATCAACATACTACAGTGATGCAGCCGTATCAATGTTTATAGCAGCTCAACTCCCAATAGCTAAACTATGGAACCAACCTAGGTGTCCTTCAATAGATGAATGAATAAAGAAAATGTGGCATATATATTCAATGGAATATTACTCATCTTTAAAGAAGAATGAAATTATGGCATTTACCAGCAGGTAAATAGATGGAGTTGGAGAATATCATGCTAAGCAAAATAAGCCAATCCCACAAAACCAAAGGCCAAAGGTTTTCTTTAATATGTAGATGCTAATTCACAGGGTGGGAGCACTAGGGAAGATTGAATTACCTTATATTAGGTACAGGGGAGTGAAGGGAGAGGAGGGGAGAGCATATATGGATAGGAAGGATAGTACAAAAAAACAGACATTATTACTATATATATATATATATATATATATATATATATATATATATGACCGCATGACCAATGTGATTCTACAACATGTACGATCAGAGAAATGAGAAATTATAGCCCATATATGTATAATATATCAAAGTGCATAAATGCATTCTACTATCATAACTAATTAAAACAAATTTAAAAAAATGAGAAATGGAGAGCGCTTCAGACTGAAAAAGTGGTGTTTGTAAATGTCCTTTGGTGAAAGAAAGCTCAAAGCATTTGGCTAACTGCAGAAGATTCTGTGCCTAGGGCCCTGAGAGCAAAAAAGGAAGTAACAGTACATGAGATTAGACAGGTAAGTGGAGAGCCAGATATGAGTTGATCTCAGATACTTCCCATGCACAATTTTTCAGTCATAATCCACAGCGATGTGAGTATGAATTTTACATTTTTTCTGTGTTAACATGAGTGTAGGTTAGCTGATCATTTCAAAATTTAATGTGCAGCATGATTTTACATTTTCCTTCAGTTTTTCACTGAAATGTTTATGACATTCCCTGACTCCATTCATTGATCTTCAATGTTGCTTTACATGGAAAAGTGAGCAAGTTATGACATAAAAGTGGATTTGCAGAAGGCAGATCACCAGTCAGCACAAATCCTGTCAAGAGTTAATTTACCCAATCTATTGTGGGTTTACTTGATATTACTTTATTTTATAAATACACAGATATAGGCATATAAATAATATGCATGCAAATTCATAGACATATTCAGATACCCACATACAAATGTACACTTAGGGTCAGTCCTATGCACATTTCTTTAAAGCATTGAAGTTTATATCATCCAGTTTCCATAATTATTTCCAGTAAGCACAAATAGGCAGACAAGTATTTTTATTGCAGGTTGCACAAGTCATTTCTCAGATTGTATTTGCTTTTTCTTTACATTGATAACATTTCTTGCTCAGGGAGGTCCCAGTGTTTAGAAAACAGGTGTTCCAGAAGGCCATTCCAGAAATAAAATATGAGGCACCAAGTAACAAGCAATGAAGAAGTTGAAACTGGCAATTAAGAAACTAAGCATTTGTGTTCTGGAACCTTAATGAGTTTAAACCTGTGGTCTCAGAGAACTGCTGTGGCCTAATGGAAATAACAACCCAACCTTTCTTGGTGAGGAATGAGAAAAACTGAGCCCCACCAACTATAATTCAACTCTGAAGAGCACACAGAGCTTCCATATATGAGTAGGGTGGCATGGGTAGTGCAGATCATATATAATTTATGGGGGAAAATGCAATATTTCTGCTGGAGTCAGACTTTATTATTCAAAGATGTTTTCAAGGTACATGGATACAAATTGTGTGATGGCAAACTGTGGGGTGGAGGATCCACCATAGTTAGAGCTGAGCAGGGACATATGATGCAGGAGCGGAGTCACCATTCCACCCACAAGAATGAAAGAATCGAAACTGAGCAATACCCGAGTGTTAGGGTCTGTAAACAAGTCAAGATGGCGCCTGGCATTTTGACAGAGGGAGTGGTTTGTGAAGTAACGCCAGCGAGCCATTAAGTGTGGAGATTCCTTATTGGTTGACTGCTGTATCTAGTTTATGTTAATTAAGATAAGCTGTGTGGAATGTATATATACCCCTCCTGTCCTACAATAAATGGCTCCCACTCCTGCTGTATCAATGTACACAAGTTGCTCGTCACCCCCCCCCCACCTTAGTTTGCCCAGCCAGCCAGGCTGCGGCACCTGAGCATAGTCAGTGGCCCAAATTCCTTCTCCATGTGGCAATATGATTTATGCAAATCATGTTCTTACCATTTAAAAGCAATGTTGTTAATTTCATGTATCTTATATTGTAGTTTTCTTTTTTATTTAATTTACACATTCAGTTTTTATATAGCCTAAAGCCATAATCTTAAGGCATTTAATAGAGCATTATTAGTTATACTAGTTATACTTGCTTATACTTACACAGCACTATAATTAAATCATCTTTGTTTTCCTTGAAAGAGGTCTCTGTACTCCACGGGCTTACAAACATTTTTTCCTCTAGAGAATAAAAGTTATTATTGCTATTTTAACCAAATTTTGAGCTTCCCAAAGATACAGTGTTATCTTTGCCTTGCAGTACCCCGGGTCAAAAGTTGGGTACATGCTTGTTAAACTACCAAGGAACTAATGAGACACACTGTTAAAATGTTAGATTCTGTTCTTTTTCATTTGACTAATTCTTCCTGAAACTGGAAAAAAAAATTGTTTTTCCATCATATTCCACCAGCAGAGACTTTATGTTGACCCAGCAAATGTGGAGGTGATATAAAATCAAGAATAAAATAAAGTATTACATAGCCAGTTAAATGTGTCCTCAACAGAAAATTTACTTACTAAAAGGTCTAATTATCACATGTGTTATTTCTTGGGAGTAAAAGTCTGAAAGCGAAAAAAAAAACATATACTCTCGTATTTCTCTGGTTATTCTGGAAAATACTTGAACTTGTGTCCCACTTGGTTTTACTATAATGACCCCAGCTCCCAAAGGAGTGCTATATTTTGGAGTAGCAAAACTTGGATTCCAAATTCAGTCACAAAACAAAATGTCCACATGGAGAACTGAAATCCATCAATTAAGTACAGGCAGAGCATGAAAATAACTTATGTATCAGATGTCATGCTGTAATGGAATATACTGAAAAATGTCCTTCCAGGAAGCAGAAGAAAAGTATCAGTGACTGATAACCTGAAGGAAGTTCATATACATACAATATAAGTAAAATTTTAAATCACAGATATTAGTTTCATTCATCAAGCTTTATTTGGGGGATTTTTGAAACGACTCCTACAAAAAGTCACCCTCATTATACACTGAAACTTCAATAAGTGCTTTCAAAATATGTCTTAATGAAATCATGTAAGACGTGAAAAAATGTGATTCTATTACCTTTATCAGTTCAGGTCATAGTATGAAACACATTTTAAAAGTCAGGAGAATTTTAATAACTGAATTAGGTATACAGTTGTGGCAGCATGAATGCAGGACAAATGCAGCACCCGGAGATTTACCTTGTAGGAGGGTGGGTACCTTGCTTCTTCCCTAGGACCAAGAGAGTGGTTATCTGACTTGGTGATGGGGTTGGGGGGTGGGAGAAGAGTGGAGGGAGCTGCCTCACAGGACCCACTTCAAGGGATGCTCCTAGTGGACAGAGAGGGAGTTAGGAAAATAATATTCTGTCCTCTATTTCTTCCCTCGGGTCTCAATCTGGGTTCCAATCAGAGGCAAGAATGTAGCTTGACATCGTGTGAACAGTTCAGCCCTGAGGGGTGTGAATGGAGAATGGAGAAGGTGGAGCCCATGGAAGATTCCCAGCATGTTTGATTCACTGTTCTGCAACTCCTGTTTCTCACCTTGACAGTCTATCTACATTTTGCTCTGTTGGCTGATCAGCAGTCACCTCATTTCTTTGTTCATTGTTATATAAAACTCCATGGTGTGGAATTTTCCATCAGCCACTGAATGGTGATCTCCGGGCTGTTGCTAATTTTTCACTAGTTCTAACAGTGTTGCTGGGCTGATCTCATACATCCATGTTTTTATGGTTTGGTTGTGAGGTACCTCCAAAAGTTCCTGTGTGAGAAAATGCATGAAGGGTAAGAGGAGAAATGATTGGATTATAGGAGTATTAAACCAATTAGTGAAGTAATCCCCTGATGGGGATTAATTGAATGGAAACTAGAGGCAGGTAGGGTGTGGCTGGAGGAGGTGAGCACTGGGCATTTGGCTTTGGGGTATATATTTGTATCTGGCAAGTGGAGTCTCTGTGTTTCCTGATGATATTATGAGCTGCTTCCTTCCACCACAGTCTGCCACCATGATGTTCTGCCTCACCTTGAGCCCTTAGGAAGGAGCCAGCTACCTATGGATTGAGACTTCTGAAACTATGAGCCTCTAAATAAACGTTTCCTCCTCTACAATTGTCCTGGTCAGGTCTTTTAGTCACAGTGGTAAAAAAAAAAAAAAAAAACTGAGTAAAATACATGTCATGACACTGGTGTATGAAATCCATGGGACACTTTTCTAAGCAAGAGGTTGCTGAGCCAAAGCAAGTACAGTTTTCAAAGAAACTAAAATGCCCCCCGCCATCCCCCCAACACACACACACTTTTTTCAAAGACTGAAACTCCCAGAAAGCTGTTGTGCACAAAAGAGTACCAGGAAAAATGTTGACAGCAAATTGTTATATCCTGTTGGATATAAAATTCAGATAAACACTGGCAGTCAGAGCCAGAGGCAGGAAAAGACACACCCCTACCCCAGGCAAGGCATCCTTAGGACTAGATCTACACGGTTCTTCTGTTCTGAGGACCATTAGCCTTCTTTGTATGGAAGGTTCATTTGTTGAGATCTCACATGTGTACAAAAGCCTTAATGACTGGACCTGGTAGTGTAATTGGGAAACCCCTTTTAGTCTGTGAACTAAAAGCATTTATCTATTTTATTCTGTTTCCAGTCATGCCAACAGGAAGTTAGTCATGCTAATCCTTAAACTTTTATTTGTAATTCCCCTCTGAATGTTCCATTGGACAAGTCATGTTATCTCAGACAGTATTGAGAATAAAGAGAAAATATTATTCAAATTTTTCTCTTGTCACCTTTAGTAAATAATTTCCACAGTTTTGGTTTCCCTCTGTATATCTAAGGAACGCATTCTCTTGTGTTGCATAAGCCTCATGTTAACTGTGTATTTCTGGGTTCTCAGGTGGATTGGGGAGAGCCCTAGTCAGGATGTCAACACTCCCTGTGGTTCCTGTCACCATCTTTCCTGCTGTTGTGAGAATCAATCTCACAAGGAGCCAAGGACAAGTCATACACAGCTCCTGACAAATGGTCAACATTAGGTTGACCCTTAGGGCAGCTCTACTGGACCAAAGCTTCAGAACTAGAAAATTGACTTATTTTGAGATACTTTTAAAATCCGCGTTTAAGGAAGATATGAAATCCCCTTACCATCCTGGTCACCCCAGCTTCTGCTGACTTCCTCTGTCCTGGAATAGTCCTTTCCCTTTCGCCTTCTTTTGCTCAGCTTTCCTGAGAGTTGTAGTCTCAGGAATGCATGCTATACACAGTGGAAGAGCCCTTGCCTACAATATGAGACCCAGAGTTCAGTCCCCTGCACCACTAGGAAGAAACAGAAAAAAAAAAGAGTGGTACTGCTGGGCCAGGGGAGAGTGTGAGGCAGGACCAAATGCAGGGGATACTCGGGATGCTTACTTCCCAGGGCACAGGGAGGATAATTCCTCAGGATATCTGCTCAGCGGCATCAACCCGGAGTTTCTAATGTGAAGCTATATCACAGGGTAAGGAAAAATCCCTTACTCGTTTTCTCTTTCCTTGACATATTACTCCTTAAAAAATGTTTAAAAATGAGTGAACTTTCTTCATTCCTCAATTCCTTTAGGAAGCAGTTTCAAGAAAGCAATTTATTGCTGCAGAAGATCCTTTATTACCAACATCACTGCAAAATTTCATGTGCGTGTGTATGTGTGTGTGTTCCTGGCTATTTCAATGGGAAGATCATTAGGAAGTTGAATCTACTCTCACTTGCAGGCCAGGCATTCAGAGCTTTAGGGATTTTGTGCTGTTTTTTTATCGGTCATCCCACTGGGGCTGATAAGTATGAACTGGATAAAGAGAGGAAGTAGAATTATTTTTGGTGCCTCTATGCTGAAGAAACAAACCTCTCCCATGGCCTTTCTGCTGGCTCACAGAATTTTCTCCTACATTTCTGGCATGGAATTCCATTTCTCTAAATGCTACAGATGGAAGGTTTCCCACTACAGGCCAACCGCGACTCTTTAGCATGACCTATCTCCCTTGCATAGTCCAGAGAGAATGCTGTTCCAGACATGGGTAAGAGTGCACCCATCAGAAAGGGCAATGTGTCCTGTCACCAGCATCCACGCATCTGAGCAAGAGCAGACCACGTTCTCTTTCCTGCCATCACCTCTCCCTGCAATTCAGAGCAAGGCTGAACGTTAAACAGAAAGTAGCACCGGAATGGAACAGCATCATTTCCAACACCAAGATGAAAGCAGCACTTCAAATAAATCATTTGCTGAAACGTATTTTATTTATCATAAGAATAAAACAAAGGCAAAGCATTAAAAGAAAATTCCAAATAAAGACACACTGACATTTTTAACATTTTCTTGTTCACTTCTGGTCTTTCTAAAGGTGTTGACGCAGTTTTTAAAGTGCTATTAAGTGTAGCCTGATTCTTTCCTATTCTGCTTTATTTATTTAAATGCTACATTATTAGGCATTTTTTCACAAAGCTATATTATCTTCTTAAGTATTAATCTAAATGTCAGCACAATCATTTATCAAGAGTCCATTCCATGGGTAAACCTCCCATTTGCCCTTGTTTGGAGATACTCAATTTTGTTTTATTTTAATGCATTGTACATAGTGCCACAAATGATATATGCTTGATGTGGATGTTTAAGTAATATATTTGCACTTTTTTTTTGCATTTCAGAGAATTAAATTTTGTGGTCAAAGGGCTGAACATTTTTATAAATTTTGTCAAATTGCTTTCTAACACTGTTTCTACTCTGAAGCAGTTAATGTTTGTTGTTTCAGTTAATGTCAAATTATTATTTTTTTTAATGAGCGGATTTTTAAAGAGACATATCTTCTCTGTCCTTAGCCCAGCATTTGGTGTTTAACTTGTTTGGAGAAATATTATTATTCATATTTTCCTCTTTTTGAAGTGATTCTGTTATAAAGTTGATCTACACTGGAAATGTGAGGTTGTTGCAAATATTCTGGGCACTGAAAGTATAATTCTGCCTTTTCAAGTTCAGCTTCCTTGCACAACATGAAAGGGCTATGCATTCGTGCTTAGGGGATGGTTCAGGCACCCTTGAGCTGGGTGCAGGGGATGCCACTCCCTACAAAATGACTGACTCTTGCTAGAGTTATACAACTCCACTCTGGCCTTCTTATCTTGATCAGTCCTTTAACTTCACAAACATAGAAGGCAAACTCTGGGAAGTAGGTTGATTTGGAAAATCAAAGAAAGCTATTCTCAAACAACAGATGCAATAATAGGTGGTGAACATTACCAAGAGGAGAATCATTTGTAAGGTCTTTTAAATGACCAAGAGCCTTCTCCTAGTAAGCACTGCACTTCATCCTTACAATCCAGATCTGCATTGCTTGGATAAATGCATGTTTCCTCCCTCACCTTGTTTCCCCCACATGCTCTAGCTGCTGTGGTCTATTCTTGGTTTCTAGAATGTTCCACACTTGTTCTGGTCTGAGGATCTTGGCACGTGCTATCTCCTGTTTAGAATTCTTCCTACTCCTCACCTCTCTTCTCACCATGCAGAATTTGGCTCAAATGCCACGCCCCCCTGTCAGCAGCCTTTTTTCCCCCTGTCCTGGCTGAAGTAACTCACGTCGTTTAGACATTCTCCATCTTTTCGCAGGTTTTGAATGCCTATGTACAACTTACACCTCCTCAAATTGTCTATCCATAGAGTCTTTACTTTCTTATCATCTGTCTCCTCTGGTTCAAATATAAGCTCTAGAGAACAAGGACTTTGCTAACTGCAGAATTCCCAGAGCCTAGAACAGCAACCAGCACACATCATTCAACACATATCCATTGTTGTCAGAGTCCAATGATAATTCTTTTATTGCACCCAAAGAAAAAAGTTACTATTTTTTTTCAAACTCACTGAGTAAAATTTTAATTAATCATCAACAAATTATATGTGGCCCTTCTTATCATCAGAATGTAACACTGGCCAAACTTAGTCCTTAGAGCAAAGCATTCTAGAGTTCTGCTTCGGGATTCTCCAACTCCATACCACGGATTGGGGATACTGACAGAAATGTTGATATTTGCAATGACCTCATCTGAAGGGGAAATGAGTTTTTGTCTGATTCTTTCTTTTCTCAGTTCTGTAAGGCTTTTAAATAGAAATACCTTCCCATAATTGTTGAGTGAGGAACCATGGAATTCATGGGTTTCTTTTTGGAGAATTTATTTCGAGATTAATCAAAGCTCCACTCCATTTGATTTTGCTGATGCCTTCCCATCTCCTTTGCTATTACAACAGCCTACGAAAATAAACTTGCACATAAATTATGCATCAAGTCTTTAAATATCCTGTTCTTTTTCTTTTCCTGCCCCACCCCATCCAAAGAAGACAATTATAATACACTTAGGTAATATCTGTTGCTTCTACTGTTGAACTTTTTTTAAAAATTTGTTTGCTGAAAGAAATAGAAGATTTTGGTTCCTCTGACATTAGTTATAAGTAGTAAAGTGTAATTTTCAGAATCCATATTTTCAAGGTTTTTGCTTCATTTTTAATATAAGAAATAATAATCTTGTTTCTAGAGGCAGATTATTTTCCTTTTGTCTAAAATTATTCCAACATTAGAATCTGCTGATTTTAATGGCTATTGATCTTAGAGTGGGAGCATTTCTCTTTATTTTTCTTTCCCAATATTTACTTGCTACATTGCTTTCTTCTCTGGAAATACCAGAAAAACGTACAAACAGAACTAACCTTTACGGAGCATGTAGAATGTATTCCATGTTAGACACGCATTAACTTCCATGCTAACAGGGACTTGGTAAAGATAGATTTTTACCACCTGTTTACAAATAATGAGTCAAAGTCATCTAGTAAGCTCAAGTCAGTTCCATTAGACTCTAGGACCTACATCTTCCTCTCCACCTTACTATATTACTTTACAAAAACATGGAGTGATTATATCCCTAAAATATAACCTCCATACAGAGCATGAGTGATCTTCAGAAATAAGCCTTAGTACCTCTTTTACTTTCTTATTCTGTCCCCCACCCCATTTCCTGCCTCAAATCTTGGTACACTCATTTAGCTGGTTTCCAATCAGCAGAAATAACAGTTTCACCTACTGATAGGAAAGATACACGCCACTGATACATCAGTGTTCTTGGTTGTAGACTGGCCCTTGAATTGCATCGCTAGGCTTGTCATCCAGAGAATGACAGAATGATAATGGATTCCAAAGAATGGAAGATATTTTCTTGAGGTCCCAATATGGAATAACAATCTTGCCTATGATAGTCCATTTGGGACTTTTCATAATGCTAGAATGAAGCCAGCCAAGACCTTTTCCCCATTTTCCAACATGGAAAACTAGAATCTTTGTGTTTCAGTGCTTAAAAGAGATAACAGGCAAAGAACAGTATGCCCTTTCCCCTATATTTTGGTAAAAGAAGGGGATGCATTTTCCTTTAAACGTTAGAAAACACAATACACAAAGGAACTTGAAATAACCAGAAGATTCTAAAGAATGGGGTTATCATGAGATTCATCTGCAGTTACTGTGATTTTTTTTTCCTCTCAAACCTATAGTCATTATCTCCATAATATATTTTCATCCAGGATTTTACATTCTATTTTTAGTAAACTGATCAAATGTATATTTTAAACACTTATTTGTATTCTAAGCAAAAATATTAGCAGTTTTTAGTAGCACCGGTGCTATCTTAGAAAAATATTCTTTTTTTACCCGAAAGAATTTTCTCCATTGAATGCACAATACTTTCACCAAACAGCATCATTGTTGTATTTTCTTTTCTTTTTATTAAAGTCATTTTCGGACACAATTCCAGAGTTTCTAGTATTCTGAAAGAATTTCATTTTATTATGTAATTCCACTGATTCAAAATTCATGATTAATTATCACCTTCTGCATAGATGCTAGAAAAGAAGATTTAGTAGTGTACTATAGTGTAGATGCATGAAATAAGATTTCAGAGGAAATGCTCCAAGTTCTTAGAAGATTTTAAGTAACCTTAAACATTTTAGGAGATCTGCTTATCTAATGCCAATCATCATTTTCTATTTCATGCTTTTTAATTTTTTCCTAATACTCAGACACATAAAACTAGCCTAAGATAACTGACATTTGGTGTGAATCTTTCCCAAAACAATACACACACGCACGAACACTGAATGAATTACATTTAAAAAATTCAAAGTAGGAAACTAGACTCCAAATTAAGAAAAGACATTTCGCTAGTGCCAGAAATTGAGAGAGAATTCCTTTTAGTTATGGAGTGAAATTAAAATTCTATGTTCTGTCACAGTAACCAAATGAATTTTAATCCCTGAGAGGCTGCATATTTATTTGTTAAATCCTCAGGGAGGGCTGGTGATATAGGCATAGTTAGTAGAAGGCTTGCCTCTCATGCACAAGGCCCTAAGTTCAATCCCCAGAACCACACACACACACAAAAAAAAAATAAATAAATAAAAAAAAAATAAAAAAAAGAAGAAGAAAAAGAAATCCTCCAGGAGGCAGTAAGGATTTGGTAGTGAAGACCACTGATTACCTGAGCTCCCTACCCAAGTCTAAGAGCTATGTGTCCAGTAAAGGCTGATGCCATCAGCCCAAGAATAGGACCCAAGGATGGGTGGGGGTCCTGGGATCTGGGTAAAAATAGAGCTAGCAGCAAGAAATCGAAGCCTCTGGACAGTAGCCTAGGGTGGTGAGGACCCCAAATTCCCAAACCTCTGTGACACAAAAATACAAAGAAAATATAATAACTTGTCTAGAACACATAAGCCACAAAGATTAGACTAGAACCAACCCAGAAATTCCTTATACAAATATCTTACTGAGCTGTAAACCATATAAGACCTGTCCAAAAGAAGATTCCTATTGAAAGTGAGCTCACAGACAAAAAAATTTAAAGTGCATGGTAGTCATCATCAGATACACAAAACAACACAGCAGGCATCAGATTTAAGGATTAGAAAAATCACACAATTTGAAAAGACACTAATAAATTCAATAGGATGCAGCAAGTGAGGTGGAGGAGCAGGTGCTATAAACACTGGAAAGAACAGGCTGAATAATTATGTACAGACGCTGTGTTTGTCTATATAGACAAAGTACAGGAACCAATGTGTGAGTTTCTGTGTATGAGATGATTTATAAGAATTAATAGCATTTCTACCCACCAACAATAAGGGGGGGGCTTTTTTAAGGTCTGCATTCACAAAGAGAACAAGATGCACAAAATACTTGGGGAAAAAATCCAATAAAAGATAAGCATGACCTTTATGGAGAAACTGTCAAGTATTATGGGAGATAAAGAATAAATGAAAAGATGGATGAATAAATGGAGGCTATACCATGTTCCTAAGTGAAATGATTCAATAATGTAAAGATACAAATTATCCCCAAATTTATTTTTATCTTTAATATCATTGATTCTAAAGGTCATAAGACATAAATGTCCAGAAATAGCAATTCAGTACTAAAGTATGTAACAAAATGCAGAAATACCATGTCAATCAGCTTCTCTTTACTATTGCAAATTGGTATCTGAAGGAATCAATCTAACAAAAGAGGTGAAAAACCTATACAATAAAAACTACAGAAAATAAAGAAAGAAATTGAAGAAAACTTCAGAAGATGTAAAGATATCCCATGCTCCTGGATAGGCAGAATTAATATTGCCAAAATGGCCATAATACCAAAAGCATTATACAGATTTAATGCAATTCCTATTAAAATTCCAATGACATTCTTCATAGAAATATAAAAAGCAATCATGAAATTTATTTGGAAAAATAAAAGACCCAGAATAGATAAAACAATCCTTAGCAAGAAAAGTGAAGCAGGAGGCATCACAATTCCAGACCTTAAACTATACTACAGAGCTATAGTAACAAAAATGGCATGGTATTGGCACCAAAATAGACTTGTAGTCCAATGGTACAGAATAAAGGACACAGAGACAAACCTCCATAAATACAGTTATGTCATACTCAATAATGTGCCAAAAACATTCACTGGAGAAAAGATAGCCTATTCAACAAATAGCTCTGGCAAAACTTGAAATCCATATTTGGCAAAATGAAGTTAAGCTTCTGTCTCTCACCTTGCTCAAAAAATCAACTCAAAGTGGATCAAAGACTTAGTCACTAGAACAGAGACCCTGTGCCTAATAGAAGAAAGTCTTCACCACGTCGACTTAGGATTGACAAGTGCAAGAAGTAAAATCAAGAATCAATAAATGGGATGGATTCAAATTAAAAAGCTTCTTCTCAGCAAAGGAAATAATCAATAATGTGAGGAGAGAACCTGCAGATTGGGAGAAAATCTTTACCACATGCACCTCCAATAAAGCATTAATCTCTAGGATATATAAATAACTCAAAAAACTTAGCATCAAAGAAACAAATAACCCAATAAATAAATGGCTAAGGAACTGAACAGACACTTCACAGAAGAAGAAATACAACTGATCAACAAATATATGAAAAAGTGTTCAACATCTCTAGCAATTAGAGAAATGCAAATCAAAACTACTCTAAGATTTCATCTCACTTCTGCCAGAATGGCAATCATCAAGAATACAGGCATCAATAAATGTTGGCGAGGATGTGATAAAAAAGGCACACTCATACATTGTTGGTGGGACTGAAAATTGGTGCAACCACTATGGAAAGCAGTATGGAGATTCCTCAGATAACTGGGAATGGAACCACCATTTGACCCAGCTATCCCACTCTTTGGTTTACACACAAAGGACTTAAAATCAGCATACTGTAGTGACACAGCCACATCAATGTTTATAGCAGCTCAATTCAAAATAGCTAGACTATAGAACCAACCTAGGTGTTCCTTAAAACTTTTTTTAGTAGATTTAAAACATCTTACCTGGAAAGCTCCACAAACTGGAGTAAAACTTATAAAACAGGACAAAGAATGGTGAATATTATTGAAGAAAGGGATGAAGACCTGAGTCGCCCTCTTCAGAGAAAAGTATAAAGGAAAGAGCTACAATGAGTGAAAATGGAGATGTTGCCTGAATTTTGGAACAAAAATTGAAAAGCCTTCAACATGGTGGCCCAAATTCTTCTGTTGACAAGAAATAATCAAGTTACTCTCCGTTGTATCCCCCTTTAGAGTTTCCTCCCAATAGTGTCTTTTCTATCCAGGTATGGAAAGGAGGCTACTGCAAAATAGAAAGTTGTTCATACATTTAATTTTACTCTATAAGTTTCTACATTTACAGTACTTCCACTGTATTTCCATGTATGAACCATGGATTCCAATTTCTCTGTATGGAGACACAATCATTCCATTTTGGTCCTGTGATTCTTCTTGGGTCTCTGAGGATTTCTGTTATAGTCTATATATGAGATGTATCTCAAAAGCTCATATGTGAGATAATACAAGAATTTTCAGAGGTGGAATGATTAGATTATGAGAGGTGTAAAACCTAATTGGTAAGTTGATCCATGAATATGGATTAGCTGAACTTTCACTGTAGACAGATAGTATATGGCTGGAGGAGATAGATCACTGGATGTGTGCCTTTGAGGTTTATGTTTTGTGTCTCTGATTAGTGAAGTTCTCTCTCTCTCTCTCTCTCTCTCTCTCTCTCTCTCTCTCTCTCTCTCTCTCTCTCCTTCCTGATTGCCATGTCATGAGCTGCTTTCCTCCTCCAAGCCCTTCCACTATGATGGAAGGACCTCACCTTGGGCCCAGAGCCATGAAGTTGGCCATCTGTGGACTCAGAACTCTGAAAGCATGATCCCCACATAAACTTTTTCTTCTCTACATTGTTCTTGTCAAATCTTTTGGGGTCACAGCAATAAGAAAAGCTGACTAAAGAACTTCTCTTCTCCTGTTGATCAGTTTGAACAGGATCTGCTGCCTTGGAATTTCCTTAGGACACTGATATGGATGTGTAGTATAATTTCTACTATTCACTGCAATTCCTACTTGCACATTTTTAGTCTTGAATGTCCCCATTCATTCCTTTATTTCTTTACCCAAGAACTCACAGATGTAGTGGCTGCCCATCTACCCAACTTCATAGCATCCTCACATTCAGAATGGCATTCAGTATGTCTTGAATGTGGCCTAGGTATTTCCTTCTTTTGGTGTTGCAATTTTTGACATGCTGTAAAATAAATATTATTTTGTCTTCCTTAGTCGTTCAAGTCCAGTGACTTGTTAGCCATTCCTGTATTCTTAGTTGATTACAGAATGCCTGGCTCAATAAATAGTTGGTGACAGCAAGATATCTGGGAATACTCTAACCCTCTACACTGGCTTATACTGAGATGCCTGTTATCAGATTTCATGATGTCTTCACATTAAGTTGCTCCATTATTTCTGGTTACACATAGGGTAAGAATCTTGGGCAAAATGAGAAGCATCAAATCCTAGTCACCCCTCCCCCCAGGTAAACATCACTGATTTTCCCACTGAAGGTCACCCCTTCTCTAAGAACACCATCACCTCATCCAGAGTAAGCAAATCATGCAAATTTGGCAGAAACTTTCCTTGTATTAAAAGTGCACTCACTCCATAGTTTATTTTTTGTGCCTAGTCTACAAATGCTTTGTGTGTGTGTGTGTGTGCGCGCACTGGGGATAGAAGCCAGGGCCTTGTGCATGCAAGGCAAGCGCTATACTAACTGAGCTACATCTCCAGCCCCTTATAAATGCACTTTTGATTTGTTTGGGTTTCAGGGAGAATTTGAGGGAAGCAAAGAAAAGGTTGCAGTTCTAAGATTTATAGGAAGTTCTTCTAAATTCAGTTCAGGGAGTCTCAGCTTTGAACAACTATAATATGATTGAAGTAGATTATTATAAGAGGAAGAGCTCTCCTGACACAGTACTCCCTCTCAGGAACCACATTCCAGGAACCTAGACTTCAATAATTGCATGCTAGAGAGGTGGTCTATCAATGTCTCCCTGCCTTCTCTTTGCTGGCCTCAGTTGTTTTACTTCTTTACCTCTCAATCCAGGGCACCAGCTACATCTATTTCCTGCCCTGCCAAGATTCTTGAGGCAGAGAAACACAAATTCTGGTTACCCGCTGACAACCAAGAAAGGAGAGGAAACTTCCGTTTAGCTAATTAAGCTAGCATATATGGAAATTGTTTAGCAGAATGCCTGATGCATAGTAAATAGTAATTATTATTATCATTCCTCTACAGTCAAAACTAATAACACATACTTCAAATAACACACAGATCTGTCCCGCCAGTGACCTCACGCTCCAGTGAGAAAGTCAAGAAATGAGTTGGATATGTAGATTCTAAGTCAGAGGCCTGATCCAAGGTACTAAGGTCTTTGTCTAACCTGGTGTGATGAAGTTGACAAATTTCTCTGGAGTCAGGAAGAAACTAAGAGAAGAGGTCAAAAGGTCTGCAGGGAGGGAAGCAGACGACTTGCAGCAATCTGTGAAGCAAGTCTGCTGCATGTTTATATTTCTCAGTCTGGATATTCGGATGTTGTGGCTTCTCCTTCAGGATAGCTTCTGACTGCATCATTTCTTATGGACTTGTAAATCTTCTTTAGTGGCTAAAATGAAATTCTGCTGCCTGTCTAAAAATGAAACAGGACGTTATTTCTCTAGATACTCGTTTCGTGGATCTCAAAATGTGTTTTAGAGTTTTGGGAACTCTCATCATATAGCTAATGGGGACAAAGGTTTTAAAAGTGGTTTGTTCTCTTGCACTTTTTAAATGAGGTCAACAAACTAACATACTAGACAAATGCTATCTTTGCAAGCTTTTGTTAGCTATGCATCCAAAGATTGCCCCGGAGACCTTTACTTTAATGAAATTCAGTAGGGGGTCTAGACACTTTGATTGTCTTTAGAATGTTTTGTTGTCCCTTCAGACATGAATTTAGGAAACTTTGGCTAGCACATGACTCCAAAATAAAAAAATATTAAAATATAGATTTATTTTTTCACCATTTGGGCAATACTTACACTAAAGCTATGCTCAGTGCACTACTTTTCAAAAATTTATTTTCCAAATTTAGGGAATTCAATTCCCTGTCATAACATTGATAAGAGTGCAAATCAGCAAGGGCTCGGAAGTATAATTGAAAATGGAAGTTCAATAAATTATGAGCATGCATAGGACACTATGCAGCACCATTCAAAACACACACACACACACACACACACACACACACACACGGTCACAAAAAGTATCAATTTGTAGGAAAACATGCACATTACAATCCTGTTTTTGAATATATGTTATTAGAAATAAGGATGGACTATTAATACTGTTAACATTGTGTCTGAATTATTGAAATATAAGTGGTTTTTTTCACATTAAAACACTCCATATATTGAATGTGAATTACTGACATATGAATAACTAGCATAATTAAAACTAAATAAAATAATGTAAATTGAAGATAAAATTATTTTCTGTTGTAGCAGAGAATTGGTACTGACTTTAATGTGCAGAAGAACTAGAAAGAGAAGACACAGCAGGGGTCCTGGAATCAGAGCACATCAGGTCCAATGGGACCCTAGAGATTTCACTCTATTTTCTCATTTCATGGTAAGGGAGCTAAAGCCCTAGGAGCCAAATGTCTTGCTTTGAACCCACTCTTCATCAGTGCAATAATGAGGCTTCTGACTCACCTCCATTCCATTCTTGACTAACTTTCACATGCATCATAGTCTTAATGAGAACGGCCCATATCAGTCCATCAACCTCACACCTTAACCACAGCTAGACAATTTGAAGAATATAAAATAATTTTTAAATGTGGTCATTACTCACAGATAGAATAGGGTGGAAATATTTAGAAACTCCTGGTATAGCTAGGTCTGACTTGGTTGGCACACGAGTCTGGGTTTGGCTGGGATGGTGTCGGTGACTCGATTCTCTCTCCAGCCTCATCCTCTAATAGGATAATACAGCTTTGTTCACTTGGCTCTGAGAACAGCAGGTGACAACTTTGGGACTCTCAAAATGAAACATGGAACTGGCACACTGCCATTTTCACCACATTCTGGTAGGCAAAGACTATCACACAACCAGCCCTGATTCAAGGGATAAGGAAATAGATCTTGGCTCATGAAGGGAGGAACTATGAAGAATTGTGACCCAGTTTGTAATCTATTACATTTATACCAGGAGAGCAATCAGATTCTGCAAGAGTAATCTAGTGTGATTCTGGCTTCTTCAAGACACTCAGACTAAAGATGAGCCAGAATATAAGGATGTGCAATTAAGCAGCTTACAATAATTGAGTCTCAGAATCAGGCTTTAGACATGAGAACAGCAAGGCCAGAACTGATTCTTTATGACCCAACACAAGAAGCAGCTAATCCAAGTTGTTACAGGTACACACAAACCAAATATATCTAAGTGCCTTCCTCTGAGCCACCATAGAAATAAACAAGATAAACAAGTCATCTACCACAGGCCTTATCTTTCTACATAGTGAATTCATTTTTCTACCCTTATCTCCTATTCTATATGTAGGCACTGCAACATGTTAACCACTACATCTGAAGCACTGAGCGAAGCAGGCATACTGTGGAACATACTTGCTCACTTTAAGACATGTACACTGATATTTATAACTGAGTTTGGTCTTGATTTTTCTTCCGCTGTGTCATATTTGGCAGACATTTTAAAAATGCATAACTGCATTAAAATAATCTACATATAAAAATAATTTGGAGACTTTTTCTCACTTTTGTACCATGATATTTAAACAATTTAAATATCATTGTAATTATTTCTTCTTTAAGTACATAGAAAAATTCTCCTCTGAAACTATCCCTTTATAGGGAGGTAATCTCTGGTACTTTTCTCTATTTTTCTATCATAATAAACTTGGTCAAATTTTCTCTCTAAACTTAATTTCAGGCATTTGTATTTTCTTAAAGAAACGTTTCTTTCTCTTGGGGTCTCAAATGTATCATAAATATGAGTGAAGTAAGTAATGTCTAATGATTCTTTTTGTTTATTTCTCCTATGTTCATATTTATTTTCTCACCATTATATCTAATTTAGGATATGTGTTCATTTTCTCCCATTTATTTATTTTAAGGTCCATTAACTAATGCTTTATTTTAATATTTTCCCCAAAGAATCGAATTTTATAACAATATATTGGCTTTGCCATGTTTCTATTTTCTAATGTAATTTTTTCTATTAAAAATATTTAATTATAAAATACAGCATTCATACCAAAAGGTGAAAGAAGCATAAAATGCAAATCTGCAACTTTTTGAATTATTAAATAGTTACTTATGCAGCTGTCACTGAATTCAAGAAATAGAACATTTTCAACTCAGAGCTCCATACATGATCCTTTCCAATTTTAACATTTTCCCTCTCCTTTAGAGGTAAACATGATGACTTTTGTGGTAATCACACTTTGCTTTTCTTTTTAATATTAGCACCCATGCAGGCAACCTGAGCACTACAATTTAACTTTGTCTATTTTTTTTTTTTTGGAATTTTATATAGATGGATTCACGTAGTGTGTATGCTTAGATAATTTTATGTAACTGTTACAACTGAAGACTCTTAATTTTGTTGTTCAATAGTATTTAATGGTATAAATGCACTTTGCTTATTTTTAATCTTTTAATGAGATTGATAACATTCCAATTTTTGACTATAACAATTTTGTGAAGTGTATATGGGTGCACACACACATGCACATCTTTCTCTAAACAGAGGTCTTTAACGGTTGAAAGCATAGATAAGATCCACAGAATCCATGAGTTCAAATGAGAAAAAATTCATGTCTTTAATTTCAAAAACTTCCGACTGAAATGTGGAATTTTGTTCAATTACAAATTTAGAAAAAGAGAAGCACAAAAATTTGTACCTGTATATTTGTCATGGTTGCCTTTTTTTTTCCACTGATAGAACTAATAAATGTTTTATATCACTTTACAGCTGTAGGTACGTAGAAATATAATTTGTGATAATCACTATTTTGAAATTATGGTAATAATTACATCCACCATTTGCTGTTATCATTTAATATGTTAATAAAAATGGACAATTTTTACTATAGCAAAAATAAAAAGAACAAAATCTTACAACTGCATTCTTTTTTTTAATTAGCTACACATGACATTACAATGATCTTGGCAATTCATACATTTAAATCATTGGGGGTTAATTTCTCATTTTTCTAATTGTACAGATTGCAGAATCACACTGGTCATAGAGTCACCTATATACATACATCAATCATATTGTCTATTCTATTCTGCTGCCCTTCCTATCCCCCCTACTCCTCCCCTCCCCTCCCATCATTTCTCTCTATCCAATCTAATGTGACACACTTTTTTTTTCTTTTTCTCATCACAACATCATATAGGTATTCTGTATAACGATGAGGGTCTCCTTCCATCTTCCGTGCAACTCCCCTTCTCCCTCTTTATCCCTCCCACCTCTCTTCCCTATTTAGTGGTAGTCTTCTTCTCATGCTCTTCCTCCCTATCCCATTTTAAGTCACCCCCCTTTATATGAGAGAAGACATTTGGCATTTGTTTTTTAGGGATTGGCTTACTTCACTTAGCATAATCTGCTCTAATGCCATGCATTTCCCTGCAAATGCCATGATCTTGTTATTTTTTAGTGCTGAGTAATATTCCATTGTGTATAAATGCTATATTTTTAATCCATTCATCTATTGAAGTGCATCTAGTTTGGTTCCACATTCTAGCTATTGTGAATTGTGCTGCTATAAACACTGATGTGGCTGTGTCCCTGTAGTATGCTCTTTTTAGGTCTTTTGGGTATAGTCTGAGAAGGGGAATAGCTGGGTAAAATGGTGGTTCCATTCCCAGATTTCCAAGGAATCTCCATTCTGCTTTACAAATTGGCTGCACCAATTTGCAGTCCCACCAGCAATGTGTGAGTGTACCTTTTTCCCCACATCCTCTCCAGCACTTATTGTTGTTTGACTTCATAATGGCTGCCATTCTTATTGGAGTGAGATGGTATCTTAAAGTAGTTTTAATTTGCATTTCTCTAATTGCTAGAGATGGTGAGCATTTTTTCATGTATTTGTTGATTGATTGTATATCCTCTTCTGAGAAGTGTCTGTTCAAGTCCTTGGCCCATTTGTTGATTGGGTTATTTTGTTGTTGTTGTTGTTGTTGTTTAACTTTTTGAGTTCTTTGTATACTCTAGAGATTAGAGATCTATCTATTCTAATACAATGGTTTCCCTTTGTGAATATTATGCATTTCATTATATACTTAAAGTATTATTAAGTTCTTGTGAGAAATGTTCTTTAGGCTTTGCTAGACTTCCAGGGACTATGTGGCACAAAAATGGTTTGGTATTCTAGGGCCGATCATCAGGAGTGAATAAAGTCTGTGGATCAGTCAGAGAGAAATAAAGTGTATCAGTACACTTTCCATAGCTATAACAAAATACCTGAGGCTAGGAATACATAAAGAAAAGAAGTTTACATAACTCATTTTTGGAAACTGAGACTGGGTAGTCCCATTCAATGGAATTCTGGTGGAAACCTCATGGCAGATGGGTTTATGGTGGGAGCACATGCAAGAGGGATCATACAATGAGTCAGAAAGCCAGAGAGCAGGGAGACTAGTCTTGTTCTTTTAGAACAACCCAATTTAATGGGAACTAATTGGGGTCATATGAGGAGTATATTAACCCTTTCTGAGAGCAGTTTCCTCAACAACCTAACCACCTCCTATTAGGCTTCACCTCTGAAGTGTCTCACCACCTCCCAGCATTGCTACACTGAGGCCCATGCTCCAACATGGAAACCCACCCCTTGTAAAACACTCAAACCATATCCACACCCTAGCACCAGGCTAAGCTTTGGTAACAGCAACTCCCACATCTCAATGATTTTAAATAGTATGGATTTATTTCTCTTCCATTCTGTACCTCTCTGTGTCTACTTTGGGATAGTTAGGAAGTTCACTCAGTGACGGAAGATGGTGGAGGTTCCATTATCTTCAAATGACTGATGGTTGAGCAGGGAAAAATAGAATGACAAATTATGCATTGGACCTTAAAGGCATCAGTGCAAAAATGAATAATGTATTTTCCTTTGGTCACATTTCATTATTCAAAGAGAATTATATTGTCATTCCAGGTTAAAGTGAGTAGAAATGAGAATTCTATCAAGTGCCCAGAAGGAGGAAAAGTAAAAATATTGGTAAACAGCTCTTCTGACTATTAGACGATGCGCACATTCACATTTATGATATATAGTGCTCCACTTGTTTCCAAAGACGTCTGTCAATTACATTCACATGGGTACCAAATGAAAATTCATCTTGTTCCATATAGTCTCAGAAAAACTTGGTATTATGAAGTTTTTCTCAGAAAAACTTGATATAGTTTATAAAGTTTTAACTTGATATAGTTTTATAAAGTTTTCCTCTTTATATTTTGGTCATTCAAGTTGTTTTAAGGGCTTTTTGTTGTCGTTCCTGAATGACTCCCAAAATAGACTTAAAAAAATATATGAGTATTGAACATTTAATGTCCTGTTTTTAAAAGATCACTTGCCCATTTTTTAAGTGAGACAGTCTTTCTCTTTTTTTTTTTCACATTTATTTAAGATATTCTACTTTTTTTCATTGTCTTGCCCTCTGTGCCTCATATATCTTATCCTCTGCCCTTTTCTTATTTTTTAAAATTTAAATTCAAATTATTTTTAAAGTGATACATAAAAATATAAAAACTATATATATATATATATATATATATATATGTATTACATACACACACACACACCGGGTAATGTACTGTTTCGATATATGTGTACATTTTGTAATGTTTAAATCAAGTTAAACATATATATTTCTTCAAACATTTATCATTTCTTCATGGTGAAAAATTTTAAAATACTATTTTCTAGCTTTTTGAAATGTACAGACCATTGTTGTTATCTGTATTACCTTACCGTGCGATACTGCACAAGAACTTCTTGTTCCTATTTAACTGTAGCTTAGCACTCATGGCTCAGCCTTTCCCCAGCATTCCCACCTCACTACTCTCCCCAGCCTCTGGTAACCACCATCCTACATTTTTAGATTCCACATATGAGAGAAATCATGGGGCACTTGCTCTTCTGTGCAGCTAGCTTATTTCACTTACCCTAATGATCTCCATTTCCATCCATAAATAATGTATTTTCATTATTGCAAAAGAGAGGATTTCATTCTTTTTATGGATGAGTAGTAGTCCACGCAGTTTATGTAGCCCACGTTTGTATCCATTCATCAGTTGATAGACACTTCACTTGATTTCATTTCTTAGTATTGTGAATAGTTCAGCAATGAACATGGTAATGCAGATGTGTTCAATCCTCTACTGTTGTTTTAGAGAGATGATCACTTCATTAATGTTTCTTAATTCATGGAGATAAGGTTGATGATGATTTCCATCTCCTCCCTGATAATGTAAGTCTGTTTTATTTGCAATTTGTTCCATTCTTCCAATCATCTGTTGCTATTGTTGTTATTGTACTTTTATTTCTCTGATAGACTTTGCTGAAAGACTCTTGGTTCTGATTTTTTTTTTAATGTATTGTTCTCACTTAAATTCTCCCTGGAATAGCTAAAAGCAGGCCGTTCATTGAAAAGATCATATAATTGGCTTTCAGGAACTCTTGTGAATCAGAGTTTCATGCAGTGATTGCAAATTTTTAACCTTAAATTCTTGCCAGGCACCTGTGACCTGCTCACATTGTAAGTTTTTTTCTTTTGAAAATTGCTTCATAATGGACTATTTCCTGCCTAAATGCTCAATTGTTTCAGCCTCAGTGCCCCTGGAGAGCCAGGGAAGCTCCTGCTGCTGGGTCATGTACCCCGTGAATGTTGTTGCTGACGAGGAATTGTTAGTTTTGTACCTGGCCTTGTGACACATGCCCAAGGAGGGCTCTCATTTGGCTTGTTCTCAGTACTATCTTTTGGTCTTCCCACTCCACTGTTGTATTGTAATCGCTTTGCCCACTTATAAATTTTCAGATGTAACTAAGTTTCATTACAGAGTGGGATTGTCTTTGCATTTATTGTTGTCCTAGTTTTTAACACTCTAAAACGGAAACTCAGAAAGCACTAACTTTTCACCATTGTTTTTCAGGCAGAATTCTGTCAAAGGTTAAACATCAAGTGATATGCTCAAGTCTGCATTTCAGTAGTGTCCATGAAGAGTCGCATTAAGAATTCGGACAAAGTAATGACCAGTAAAGAGTCTAGGTCAGTGATCCTGGCAACTGATAAAACAATTTGTCAGGCAGGATGGTGACATGGAGCCACATTTGAACTGAGGGACAATTTAATGAGGGAATTGAGGAATGAAAAAGAAAAAAAAATATTCTCATGCTTCTAGAATAGTAGAGAATTTTTCTTGTATGGTATTTAGATTGGCATGCAGAGCATATCTTCATGTATAATGCCATCTAAAAATGTGTGCATATTTAGAAGATGCCAATGCTAGATAGGACCTGAAATAGTTCAATAAAGATAATACTGTGCTTTACAACCATGATCTAATTACTTCTTCAAAAGAGAATGCCTTTGTGAGCTTTTTACATTAAAATTTCTGAAAGTCTGTGAATTTCCCTTCCATCTTTGAATTATCAACCTCTGACATTCTAAGTACTCTGTGACAGGCAAGTCTTACTCTCGTCTCCTGATGGCACCTATAATACATCTAAAACATAAAGCTTTCTTCCATTTCATATAGATAGACAGATTGATAATTACCTAGATATATCAATGGCACTGGATGGAAAAGCTCTATAAATAAAATGTGATGATAATAATTATTGAAGTTGGCAGAATTAATTCCAATTCTGACAAAGATGGAACAATAAAGACCAGATACACATTCCTACTTGAAACAGCTAAACTTTAAACATAAGAAAAAAAAAGAAGCTCAACAACCATTTTTAAGACCCTTTTCAGGCACATGAAATAGTGATCCTTTGAAACATAGGAAACATTCCAACTGAGCCCAACAATTGCCGCAGTTTATTACCTTGGAAAACTTTCCAGTTTACAGTGTATAACCAAGTGAGCCCAGAAGACTTCCTGAGCTGACGAGATGGACCTGATATTCTGGGGACACCAAGGATATGAGTTTTCAGGACAGGGTCACAGAAAGATAGCTGCCCAGAGAGAACTTGGAGACCTTGGGGGAATCCCTGTAGCTCATGCAGCAGAATTCAGTACATGTTTGTGAGGAAACGACCAGAGGTTGGGGAAGAACACCAGAGAGCGCCAGAAAAAAAAGATCCAAGACCCCTCTCCCCAGCCTGAGAATAGTCTGACACCACCTAGACTGGAAAAGCTAATAACTGAATTGACAGAGAACCAGAAGGGATGTGCCTCAGTAGTGGGAAATTTAACTCAAGAGTAAATGCTGCTCTGGTCCCATCTAACAAATTACAAAAATGCTACATGAAAACATCAAACTGTTCCTATTAAAAATAACTGTGTCCAATACAAAGCTTATAGAAGAGCAAAATTTTCTATTTAAAAAAAAATTTATAGAAAAACAAACTTTTCATCACCCAACCAGGTAAATCTCAGAACGGCATGCATCTATTCCGAGATTCGAAGATTACTGTCCATGCAAAGGAAGAAGAAAATAGGACTCATAATGAGGGGAATAAAAAAGACAAGCAATCACAATGAACTAAAACTGTCAAAGATATTAGAGCAGCAAAGGGCATTCAGTTATTAGGACTGATTCTAAGTGTTCAACAAAGTTTAAAGATACGTAGAAAAATATTTAAAAGATCCAATTCTAAGTTCTAGACATGAAAAGTAGAACAAGTGAGATGAAAAATACACTAGATGGGTTGAACGGCAGATTAAACATTGTAGAAAAAAATATGATGAGTGATCCAAGAACTGGCAATAGAAACTATCCAACAGGGAACACAGAGATAAAAACATCCAAGATACTGAAAATAACCTCAGTATGTTCTTCACTTTAAACATTATGTTACATATAGAAGGAAAGAAGTAAGAAAGTAAAATAAATAAATATATATATATATATATATATATATATATATATATATATATATATTAGCTGATATTTCCAAAGTTGATGAAAACTATAAAATTACAAATCAAAGAAATTCAATAAACTCTTAAGTAGAAGAAACGTGAGCATATCACAGTCTACCAAAGCATGTCAGAATCAAATTAGACGCATCATACAAAGCAGACCAAGACAAAAATGATGTGAAATTTCTGGGGAAGTGGTAGAAAGAATAATTGTTCTCCATAGATTTCCATGCCTGAATCTCCTGAACTTGTAAATACATGGCTTTAAAATGACAAAAGGGACCTTACAGACATGATTGAGGTAGAGACCCTGAGATGAGGAGACTACCCTGATTTATCAGGGAAGCCTAATAAAAACACAGAAGTTGTCAAAAGTGGGTTACATTTCCTGACTCTAAATCAGCCATGTGAAACAGGGAGGTTTCTTAGAATCACTGGTTTTGAGGGTGGAGAAAGAAGGGCAAAAATAAGGAACATGGTCCTTTCGAGAAGCTGAGAAAACAGCCTTCAGTTTACAATCAAGATAACAGCAAAATTGATCCTACCACCACAAGGAAGGGAGTCTCAGAGAAGCCCAGTTTAACAGGAAACTCTAGGAAAGCCTCTATAATGCAAAGGAACCTACTGATTTTAGGCTGTGAAACCCATACCAGGCTTATGACTGACAGAACCGTGAAATAATAATCACTGCTATTTAAGCTCTGAGTTTGCAGTAATATGTATCTTAATTTCTATCTTTAAAGTAATACATGGGGTAAAAAAGAAAATGCCAGTGTAGAATTCCATATCAATCCAAACGTCAGTGTGCACCTCTGTTTAAGAAATTGACAAACTGACTACAATTTATATAGAAATGTAAATGGAAAAGATAAACAAAGGTGAACAAACTACTTAAAAAAAGTTATAAAGTTACAACTGTCAAAATAATTGGCATAGGTATGAAGGTAGACAAATTGATCAGAGACATAACAAAGTCCAAAAGAAGACTCACATATACACAGACCACTGATATTTGACAAATCTGCAACAGCATCACAATGAAGAAATGTCAATAAATGGTGCTAGAACAATTGCATAGCCACATGCTGAAAAAGTAAAGTTTGACACAAACTTCACACCATGTACAAAACAGATGAGAAACCTAGATCTAGAGGAAAACATTGGACAAAAATTTTGTGAAGTTAAAGGAAGCAAAGACATGTAAGATCTGACACCAAATCACAATTCATAAAAAAAAAAAAAAAAGTCTGTTGAATTGCATTCGGCAACATTTAAAACTTTTGTTGTTTTAAATTTACTGTTAGAGAAATGGAAAAATAGCCTACAGATTGGGGAAAAAATATTTTCAAAACATACATGTAATAAAAACTTGTATCCAGAGAATATAAAGTACAATTTAAATTCAATAATGAGAAAACAATCAATAAAATCACTGAGAAAACTATCAGACACCTCACCAAAGATGACTAGCAGATGGCCATAATGTATCATTAGGAGAATGAAAACTAAATCTACAATAATGATGCAACATATTGACTTAGTCCAATTAAAATTACTAAAATACAACAACGAAAACCTTGACAATACCAATTGGTGAAAATGTGGGGCAACATATTTCTACCTGAGATTAAGAACAAGACAATACTTAAATCACAACCTCTATTCAAAATGCCAGCATTGTTACAAGGCAAGAGAAAACATAACAGTTACAAAATAAGACATAAATTATCAATATTCGCAGTTTACATAATGAACTACCTTAAATAGCTAAGAGAATGTACAAGCAAACTATCATGATTTCTGGATACAAATCACTATTTAAAATGATTTCCTTAATACATATCAGTTACAAATCTTAAATATTTAAAATTCATAATACTTTAAATAGCCCCAGTACTAAAGCAGTATGAGATTCCTTAGAAAACTAGGAGTAGAACCACCTTTTGACTCAGCTATCCCACTCCTTATTTTATACCCAAAGAACTTAAAATCAGCATAATACAGTGATACGGTCCCATCAATTTTTATAGCAGCTTAATTCATACTAACTAAACTATGGAACCTATATGCCCTTCAAAAGATGAATGGATAAAGAAATGGTGGTATATGTACACAATGGAATATTACTCAGCTTTAAAGAAGAATGAAATGATGGCATTGGCAGGTAAATGGATGGAGTTGGAGAATATCATGCTAAGCGAAATTACCCAATCCCCAAAAACCAAAGCCCAAATGTTTTCTCTGACATGCAGATGCTGATCTATAATGTGGGGTGCTAGGGAAGAAGGAAGAAACTTTGGATTCTGTAGAGGGGAGAGTGGAGAGGGAGAGGAGGGGCTGTGGGGGGGGGAGACGGTGGAATGAGATGGACATTATTACTCCTATGTATGGGTATGATTGCACGAATGGTGTGACTCTATGTACAACCAGAGAAATTAAAAGTCGTGCTCTATTTGTGTAAAAACTAAAATAAAATTAATTAAAAATAGCCCCATATTATTTCATCTTTAAAAAGACAGAAATTTTGTTATTTTCAACAACATGTTTGAAATTGGAAAACATTATGTTACGTGAAGCAAGCTAGACAAAGAAAGATGGATACTATATACTCTCACTATACATGGAATCTAAACCCTTCTAACTTTATTAGAGAGAACAATAGTATCACAGACCAAGAATCAAGGGAGAAGAGGAAATGATAGTCAGAAGATACAAAGCTTCAGACCAAAGAATGAGATTTTTGTTGTTGTTTTTTAAGTTGAGATGTATTACACAGCATATTGAATATAGCAAATGAAGTATATTTCAAATTACTGCTGGTAATTTTCAAATGTTCTCATAACAAAAAAAAATTAGTATTTGAGGAAATGGATTTGTTAACTAATTTAATTATTTCACATCATCGTCATAAACCCTAACATCACTTCATGTCCTATAAACAGACACAACTGTAATTTGTCAGTTTATAATTTAAAATAAATATTTTAGAAACAGCCCCAAACTATCACATACAAATGAAGATCTCTACATTCAAACTACAAAACGTTATTGAGATAACCTAAAGGTCAACATAAATGAAGTGAAAGTCAAGTTGATGTTTATGGATTGAAAAGTTCAATATCACAAAGGGTTTAAACGTTTCCTAAACTGATTTCAAACCTCAATGCAATACCAAATTAGAAGCATGGGTTTTGTGCAAGTTGACACTGCCGATAAAATTTCAGTGAAAACACAAAGACTTGAGTCTATCTAACAATATATCAAAGAAGAATTAAGATTTCAAGATATGAAGCTCTGGTAGTTAGGTCAGTATGGTAATAACATGAGGATAGAAAATTTGACAAATAGAACTAAAATTAGAATTTATAAACAGGCATATATATAATATATATACATATATATAATACATGTGTGTGTGTGTGTGTGTGTGTGTGTGTGTATATATATATATATATATATATATATATAAACACCCAATGTACCTTAGAAGTGATATGCCCATGTATTTTACACAAATGGCACTGGATCACTTGAATACCCACAAGAAACAGAACATGCTACTTCTTCCATCAGACCTACATACATAAAATGTAAACTGAATGACAGACCTAACTGTGAAACCAGATAAAAAAAGCTTTAAACAAAAGCAGAGAATATCTTCAAAGAATATATCCTTTGAGGATAGATTTTTTTTAACAGCACACCAAAAACACCAACCATAAAAGAAAAATCACAAATTTTATTTTATGGAAAACATAGACTTCTGTTTAACCAAAATACCCCCATGAAGACACTAAAAGGGTAACCCATACTTGGAAGGTTACGAAAGAGAGAGAGAGAGAGAAGGCCTTGCAATGTGTGTATACAATAAATAACTGGGATCCAGAATAAAGAACTCAGTCAGAAAAAGTCAGACAACATAAATGCAAAATAGGCAAAGATAGACATTTCATTTCTCAAAATAAAATATGCAAACGACCAAGAATCATGTAAAATGCTACTGAATTTCATTAGTCATAAAGGAAGTATAAATCAGAACCACAAAGAAATGTTAACAAAACACACACATCCTAAATAGCTAAAATGACAAGATGGAGAATAGCAAAAATTTGTAATGATGTAAAACTACTGGAATTCTCAGGCACAACATATTAACTGATAAAATCATTTTTTAAAAATTTGTCATTTTATGCAAATCAAAACTACTCTAATATTTCATCTCACTCCTGTCAGAATGACAATCATCAACAATACAGGCAACAAGAAATGTTGGCAAGGATGTGGTGAAAAGGGTACACTCATACATTGCTGGTGGGACTGCAAATTGGTGCAACCACTATGGACAGCAGTATGGAGATTCCTCAGAAAATTTGGAATGGAACCACCATTTGACCCAGCTATCCCACTCCTTGGTTTATACTCAAAGGACTTAAAATCAGCATACTATAGTGGCACAGCCACATCAATGTTTATAGCAGCTCAATTCACAATAGCTAGACTATAGAACCAACCTAGGGGTCCCTCAATAGATGAATGGATAAAGAAAATGTGATATATATACACAATGGAATATTACTCAGCTTTAAAGAAGAGTAAAATTACGGCATTTGCCGGTAAATGGTTGGAATTGGAGAAAATCATGCTAAGCAAAATAAGCCAATCTCACAAAACCAAAAGCCAAATGTTTTCTCTAATATGTCGATGCTAAGGCATCCAAATATAAGGCAGGGGGCACTAGGGAAGAATAGCATTACCTTAGATTAGGTAGAGGGAAGTGATGGTTGGGGAGGGGAGGGGATGTGGGGATAGGAAAGATAGTAGAATGAAACAGACATTATTACTGTATGTACATATGCAACTGCATGACCAATATGATTCTGCAACATGTACACTCAGAAAAATGAGAAATTATATCCCATGTATGTATGATATATCAAAGTGCATAAATGCATTCTACTGTCATGTATAACTAACTAAAACAAATTTTAAAAGTTTAAAAAATTGTCATTTTATGTCATTTATAAGTCAGGGGAGTGGTTATCCTTGGGGATTGTGGAGTGTTGTCTGAAAGAGGGCACAACAAAGGTCTTGAATGCTGGAAATACTGTATTTCTTCATCTGGGTGCTGGTCGCATGGGCATGCCCATGTTATTGTAAATGCCCATTTACAATAACAGACATACAGTTTCCCAAACATATGTAAATGTTCAACTAATTTTTTAATTGCAAGTCCTTTTCAACTTTCAGATTGGCTCGATTCCATTGTGACTATGTTAATTTTTCCAAGTACTATAAGGCAACAGATTTAATCTTTCATGCTCTACGGATAAATGGAGCCTTCCTGCAAAAAAAGAAACAATTTCCCCATAATCTCTGTAACTAGATGATCTCTCGCTGGGCAAGCAACACAGAAAATTCTGTAATTTTCATTCCAATTTTTTAAAAAAGTCTTGATTTGGCTACGCAAGCTGGTGCTGCCACACAGCTGTGTTCAATCAAAGAAAATACACCTTATCTGCTCTGTAAACTCAAAGCCAATACAGCTGACTTCCAAGTGTCACAGAGCGTGTGACAGAGCAAGAAATTTAAATCTAAAAATATGAGACGATAAATGGTACTGTATATGAAATTCTTTCAAAAACTAATTGAGAACAACAACAACAACAAAAATAAATGGTTTTGATTCTGTACACACGCCAAACTGAGGCCATATATATTTTGCATAACATAGCATGGGTTCAGGCTGTGGTGCTGAGAGAGGTTAACAGGGTTTGATAAGGAGACATTCTGCTGTTTGGCTTATCCTCAAATGCCCTCAGTGCCTTTCCTTGGTAGACCACCATGGTCCCTTAGGAGAAGTACCATGGTCACATCCTTACCATCTCCAGGGTCAAGTCATATTTACTGTCTATTCAGCACAGAGAACCCAGGCAAGATACAGAGGACAATGCAAAATCAAAGTTGATGTGGCTAAATGCCTAACCATAGCAATAAATAAGCACCACTGTTCACGCTTGGAGGTTAAGGGCTATAAGAGATCCCACAGATATAGGGAATTCTGATATTGACTTCATTCTGAAAGTTCTGCTACTTCATTTTGAAGCTACAGTATTTTATTTGTGAATTTTTAATTACATGTTGGACAAAATATTATTTATGAGTAGAGCTTTCAACATCTAACTGCTTAGCCCTTTTATACCAACTTATAGAAGATACTTGTTTCCTGTTCTTTAGCTCATTATGTATTTTTATGGATGTTGTATAAACACTTGGAAAAACACTTTTTGTATATGGGCAACACAATTTTATGTTGGTATTATGTATGTGCAGTCACCATTTTTAAAAAAGCTACTTAAACCATATGGCCTTTTTTTTTTGTCTTTGTCACAGAAATTTGTGCTAATGTCCATTATTACAATAGTTGTGGGGTTTCTTTTGTTTTTGGTATAATAATTGTAATATAATAATTTCCATACCCTACCTGCCTACCATTACCACCATTACCATTACTACCATTACCTACCATTACCATTTATAAGTACGGTAGTCCTTATACATTTATAATCCATCAAGTAGATTAATCTACTGATTTGGTTACAGCTCTCACAGTCTCATCATGAGCTTTCAAGGAATATCTCACACACAAACCACAAGATGATGATAATTTCACCTAACTGTGGTCCTCCAAACTTTTATAGCTATAGATATATTATTTATTTGATTAGCAAGTCAAAAGGAAACTTTTCATAGTCTCTGACACAGTCTCAAAGTATATAAAGTAAAAATTAATAGCTTCATCAGAACGGACTAACACATTCATCATCATAAAAGGAGATCTTAACATAAGTTTCTTGATAAGTAACAGATTGAGGAAATCGAATTTTTAAGCTAAGTAGGCACTTTGAACACTAATGTTAATGAGATTGATCAAGTAGACATATGTATATAAAACTGGATATTGTACATTGTTTTCCCACACACATGAATCATTTGCAATATTTGGCTCTGCTTTATACCACAAATCTCAACAAAAATTGGAACCAGCCAGCCTTGGAACCAATGTTCTATGATCATCAACTGATTAAGTTAAGAACAAAGACTTTTTCTAGACAACGAGAAAAAAATATTTTTTTTAAATTACAGATTTCTAACAGAATATTATGAAAAAAAAATCCCAGAGGAGGGGTGGAGAGAAGAGGGTCAAGAAGTGTAGGAGGAAGGACAGACATGATCAAAGCACAATACATACACATATGGAAATGTCACAGTGAAACTCATTAAGCTACAAATAACATGCATTAATAATTATATAAGTTTTAAATAAGTATATCTATAGAAACAATGGCTTAAATAAATCAATATATAAAGATTACAAAACTTATAGATGTAAAATATAAATTCAAATAATACAGACCAAAACATGTGGAATACACATAGTTTACATGAGAAAAGAAGAAAGCATGAAAATTTGAAGTTGATTGGCATAATTAACAACATACCAATGAAATAAAGGAAATAAAGACCATTTCAGTAGATGCAGGAAAAGCATCTCTGAAATGAAACATACAAACATGATTTTTAAAAGTTTAGTATAAATGAAAGAAAAAACATGTGTTATAAGCTAAATTGCATCCTCCCAAAATTTATACTGAAGCCCTAACCCCCAATACTTCAGAAAATGATCAATTTTGAAATGAAACCTTTAAAGAAGTAATTAAACTAAAATAGAAGTTCTTTATTTGGGCCCTAACCACAACAATGGATGTCTTTAAAACAAGAGAAAATTGGGACACAAAAGGAGACACCAAGGTCACATGTGCGCAGAGAAGGACCACATGAGGATATTGAGAAGGCTGAGACCATGCAAGGACACAGCCAAAGGCCATCGCTTGCAGACCAAGGAGAGAGTCTTCTGTAGAAACCAGTCCTGCTGATACCCTAATCTTGGGCTCCCAGCCTCCATAATCATGAGAAAATGAATTTCTGTGGTTAAAGCCAGTCTGTATTTTGTTATGGTAACTCTACTAAACTTCAGCAGAACATGTTTTAAAAATATAGAGCAAATACTCTGTTTTATGTTGAAATGTCAAAAAACATTTCCTCTAGGATTAGGGACAAGGCAAAGATAGCTGTTAGAATTTCTTATTCAATATTTTACTCACGTTCTAGTCAATGCCATGAAGAATGAAAACAAACAACATGGATATTGATTCAAAAACAAGATGCAATGCTCACACCATTGTAGATGATATGCCTTGTATGTGGGAAAAATCCAAAATTCAGGTAGGTTTCTGGAATGAAAGATTTTAATAAGATCATTACATGTGAAATCACAATGCAAAAGTTTGTTGCATTTTGTATGCCACTTACAGTTAAAAATATAATTTTAGGGGCTGGAGCTGCAGCTCAGTGGTGGAGCGCCTGCCTTGTACATGTGAGGCCCTGGGTTTGATCCTCAGCACCATATAAAAATAAATAAAGATATTGTATCCATCTACAACTAAAAAAATATTTTAAAATTGTATATACATATAATTTTAGGATGATTTAAAAGACATCAAAAATATAAACATATTTAGGGAAATTGTCATGAAAGTGAGTTGTATAATTTCTTCTGAAAGTCATTGATAAAGAACTAAATAAACTGAGCTATATTTTGCTTCTGAATAAGTCAAATTCATAGAGACATCAGTTCTCCAAACTGACCAATTGAGTTGATTTCAATTATACTCAAAGTCCCAAGAGGTCCCCTCCTGTGGGTGCTCAATAAGGCATCAGAAAATTTACAAACAAGAACAAAGAGTGAGATGATCAAATTAATCATTCTGCAGAAGATGGAGGGCTTGTCCTGTTCAATATCAAGACAGACATTAAAGCTATGGTAATTATAACAGTGCCTAGAAGCACAAAGATAGAAAAATAAAACTGAATGGCAGGAGAATGAGAGAATTGAGGAACCAGATGCAGACTCAGGTGTGTGGAAGCCTCAGTTATTATACTGTGAGAATTTCTGATCAGAGGGATTTCTTTTTTTTTTTTTTCCCCTTTCAATGCTTTATTCACTCAAATTACTCAATACAATTTCACTCTATAGGTTCTTTTTTTAATTTTTTTTATTTTTTTTTATTGTTGGTTGTTCAAAACATTACATAGTTCTTAATATACCATATTTCACAGTTTGATTCAAGTGGGTTATGAACTCCCATTTTTACCCCGTATACAGATTGCTGTATCACATCAGTTACATTTCCATTAATTTACATATTGCCTTTCTAGTGACTGATGTATTCTGCTGACTATCCCATTCTCCTCCTGAAGTAATTAGACATCTACATAAAACTTGTGAAATGAATCCTAATGACGTAATTTACTAAAAAAAAAAAAAAAACAGATCTAAGTAGGTTAAATATACAACTATGAAAGGAAAATATGTGAAACATATATAGATCTCTGGGTGGAAAAGGATTTAAGATATGAAAAGGATTTAAAGATATGCAAAGGTCACAAGGAGCAAGCCACAGAGGAAAGATACACTCAGCTACTTTAAAGATGAGATTTTTCAGTGTTTTAAAAAAGAATATATTTGTAAAACTAAAAACTGAAAAGGGAATTGCATTATAATTAGAAAAAATGTAATACAAATTTAAAAAATCTTTGGGAAAAATGTACAAAAAAATATGAACAGTAAACTTCATAGTAAGGATATACAGGTGACCAATAGACGTGGTAAAAAGAGGCTCAAATTCATTAGTTTTCAGAGAAATCTAAGTTCAAACCAGAACAACATATCTTCTTATTGATTCTCATTTTTAAAAAAGTTAAGGATCATGGTAACAAATGTTGCTGAGGTTATAGAGCAATGGTATATTCATATATTGCTGAAAACATGAAAATTATATAAGCATTTCCACAAAAGAACTGACATTTCCCTTTTAACATAAATATATTCTACAACCCAATTGTACTACTAGCTATATATAGTGTTAAAACTCTTGAAAACATGCATTTTGAGAATCTACTGGAATGTTCAAAGCAATTAAATAGAAATAGCCAAAATATCCCACGAGAACAAAATGGATTAGCAAATCATAGTGAATAAGAAAAATGATACAAAGATATAAAAATAAAACTGAATGGCATACACATCAACACAAATGAAACTCTGAAAAAATTATATCAAGCAAATTCACATACTAGAAGAATATAGTCAGTGTCATTCAGTGTAAGCACAAAACTAAAGTCAGTTTCTTGGCAAAAGCTGACCAAAATTTAGCATAAGTTTATAAACATATGGGCTAAAATCATAAAGAAAATTAAAAAATGTTAAAACAAAATTTAACAGATTGATAATTTGAGAGGGAGGGTGTAGGACAAAATTAAGGAGGGACATGCATGATGATTCTAAGATCCAATATTTTTTTTTTCTTTATCAGAAGGGTAAACATAGAAATGTTCATTTTATTTTATTATCTGGAAAATTTACCATGACAGAAATGGTGGAAAAAAAATTAAAAACCACCAATACAGACCAGGTTCAGATAAATTAGAAATTTAAATACACTCCATCCTTAAAACGAAAGATAATGTCAACAATTAAAAAGTTTCCTGAAGAAGGAATATTAACAAAATATTTTATAAAAACCAGCTTAACCTAAATAATGAACTCTAAAAGACAGTGTAAACTGTAATAACGTAGAAACCCAACCAAATATGAATCTTGGTACAAAAATATTTACCAAAACATTAGCACACAACAACTAATAGCAGTTTTTCCTTACAATAAAGAATGGTTAAATGTTTGATAGTCTATTAAAATATATCAGCAGATTAATAAATCAAAGGAGAAATTATGATTATAGCAATAAGTGACGAAAAGTCAATTAAACGAAGAAAAATAAGAAAAAATTTTAATGGAATTGGAAATTACCATTTCCTTAATGAAAAGAGTAAATGAAATTAAGTGTTGAATGTTCATTTGCAGCATTCTCAGATGGAATAAGACTGGTTTGCTCATCCTTACCATGCTGACCTACTGTCATCCAAGGCCAGTTTTTGTCAGTCTGTCTTTATTCTCCCTGTGGCATGCTGCTTATGCAAGGAGTCTTTCTAGACATATTCTTTCCTAGTCACTTCCTATTCATTTTAAGTAAGCTCTTTATTTTAAAATAATTTTAGATGTACAGAAAAGTGCTGAGAGTATAGAGTTCCCACTTACTCACCCTCTTCTCACACAAACGTGGTATATTTGTCACAATTAATCTGTATTGGAGGATTATTATTAACACTTTATTCAGATATCTTTTTTTTTTGGGGGGGGGGGTAGTACTGGAGATTGAATTCAGCAGCAGCCACTGAGCCACATCCCCAGCCCTATTTTGTATTTCATTTAGAGACAGGGTCTCACTGAGCTGCTTAGCACCTCGCTTTTGCTAAGTCTGGCTTTAAACTCTCAATCCTCCTGCCTCAGCCTCCAGAGCTGCTGGGATTACAGGTGTGCACCACTGTGCCTTATTTTTTGTTACTGAATTTTTTTCCACTCCAGAATGCCATTATGCATATGCCATGTCACATTGAGTTCAGGTGTCCCCGTAGCCTCTTCAGGCCTTCCTTATTTTTTATGACATTGACAGTTTGAGGAGTATTGGCCAGGCATCTGACGTTGTTCTCATGCATAACTAAACTGAGGTTCTGAGTTTTGTGGTGGAAGACCACCAAGGGCCCTTATCCTGGTATATAGAAGTACTCGCTATCAACATGCCTTATTTGTTGAGATTGACCGTGATCACCTGACCATGGTAGCATTTGTCATGTTTTCCCAGTTTGCAGTTTCTTTTTCCTTCTCTTTCCAATACTGTGTTTTTTTGTTTGTTTGTTTGTTTGTTTGTTTGCAGGAAAAATATCATGTGCAGCCCACACTTCTAGAGAGTTCATCTTCATTTCCTTGAGGGCAGGGTATCTCTAAACATAAATTATATGGGATTCTTCACAACAAAGTTATCCATATATTCCTTCTTGTTTATTTCCTGGGTTATTGATTTATATCAGTGTTACTCATGGGTATTTATTTCATACTCTTATTATGAGTAAATGTTATTTTATTGCTCAAGTGGTTCCAGCTTTGATCATTGACAACTCTTTCAGTGGAGTCCACTGTCAATTTTATATTTTATATTCTTTGTGGGTTGTGAAGATTTCTTTTTGTTAGTTTTTAAGGTTTTGAACACTTTTTTTTTTTTAACAAGACGCTCCAGTTTCATTTTGTATGATTTCTGGCCCAGCCTAGTGTTAGCCCTTTCTCCAAGTAGCCCTGATTCCTTTTATTAGAGAATGGTATTAGAAACTAGGATCTTGGGGCTGGGGATGTGGCTCAAGCGGTAGCGTGCTTGCCTGGCATGCGTGCGGCCCGGGTTCGATCCTCAGCACCACATACCAACAAAGATGTTGTGTCCGCCGAGAACTAAAAAATAAATATTAAAAATTCTCTCTCTCTCTCTCTCCTCTCTCACTCTCTCACTCTCTCTTTAAAAAAAAAAAAAAAAAAAGAAACTAGGATCTTGGTGCTATGTGGCCCATTCAATTAGTTCATAGATAAGCTGCATATTTACTCTATGTCCATGCTTTATACATTAAAAAGTGTAAAACTTTTTGTCATACCCCAAGATCCAAATTTCTATCAAGGAGTACTAGAGATTGAACTCAGGGGTACTCAATCACTGAGCCACATCCCCAGCCCTACTTTTTGCATTTTATTCAGAGACAGGGTCTCACTGAGTTGCTTAGCACCTCGCTTTTGCTGAGGCTGGCTTTGAACTCACAATACTCCTGCCTTAGGTCCTCCAAGCCGCTGGGACTACAGGTATGTGCCACTGCACCCAGCTCAAGATCCAATTTTGCAGGGAGGGGGGGAATTGATATTACTCTTACTGAGAATGCATGTCTTAAGAATCTTAATGCAATAAAATATCAAATAAGATACATGAATGTTAAGGAATATTATTTCTTGATGATTATGATTTTATACCTATAAAATAAAACACAAGAAATTTATGTCTACAGTATATAAAAATTCTATCATGAAATTCAGATACAAATCATTTAAAAGCAGGTAGATAGGAATATATAGCCATTGCCTAATATCTGCTGACTATTGGTTTCTGGGCTCCCAACAGATACCAAAATCTCTGGGTGCTCAAGTTTATTAAAAATTTTGCATAGAACATACACATACACATACATACACATACACATATATCCTCTGGTATACATTGTCATCTCTATATTACTTATAATATCGAACATAATGTAAATTTTAATAAAGATAGATTGCATGAGAGGTTAACCATTTATTAAACAAATAAAAATGAAAAATTAGATTCCTTTCTCATTTTTTTCCCAGAAATAAATTTCAGCTGAAACCACCATTGAAAGAAAAAGGAAGGAAAGAAAGGAGGAAGACGCGAAAGAAAGATCGCTGTACTAGATGTTTAAAATGGGTACTTTTTCCACATAGTAGGAGTGGGAAAGTCCTACGTAACCTGAAACAAAATCTAGATGTTATTTCTGAGAAATGAATGCCATTTGATTATACAAAAACAAAAATTTCTTACCAAGATTAAAAAAAAAATATTCTCAAATCAAAGTGAAAAAGCAGATAAACTTAGGTAAGCCTTTTTATAATAAACAATGTTAATTAACTTGCATTAATTATCAGGAACTCTCATCAGTCAACAAGAAAAGCAAAATGATTCATTAGGAATGTGGACAGAAAATAGAATGGCTTAGGAATATATTAAGAGATAGTCAACTTATAATTTTAAATGTAGCTGGCCTGGAGGAAGAGAAACCCGCACAGAGCTGTGTTGCTACTGGGCTGTTGAGACCCTTGTTCTTCTATTTAGGGCCTCAGCTTCTTGTGGACCTGTCTAATATTTATAGTGCTTCCTACCTCCTTGTAATGACTGTCTTTTCTTGCCGCTCTGGTCCTCCCAGTCTTAATAATGACCTGATATTATTGTCCCTTACCCTGGATACACTGATTCTCTTCAGTTATCTCTTTGAATGAATATCAATTTCCTGTTAGAATCCCAATACATATACTTCTCCAGCACTATCCAAAAGAAATGTGTTATAAGCAACAAAAGCAAGTCTCAAAATAGTTTTAAATTCTCCATTGGGCATGTTAAAAAAGTAACTTGACTTAAAATTGATTTATGTGATATTTTATACTTTATTTAATTCAATATGTCCAAAATATTATCATCTCAGCATACAATTAATATTAAAATTATTGAGATTTTTTACACACTTTGTTTTTACTAAATGGAGTCTATATTTTACACATAGGGAGATTATGCCAAAGGCTCAGAGCTCATTCTCCCAAGGGCTATATAAGGACCATTTCTGAAAACAGAACTTTCTTGCGAATGTGCATAGTTTGAGCATGCCAGGCTTGCTAAGTCAACTGTTTCTTGCCCTGTAGGTTAGGAAAAATTACACAAAAATAGGAAAGAAGCAAGAAAGACTAAAATTCTAAGAGCCAGAAGAAAAATGAGGTAATAAACGTAAAATAAAATAACAGCCTTGGTCCATTTTCTACTGCTATAACTGAATACCACAGACTGAGGAATTTATAAAGAATAAAAGTCCATGAAGCTTATGGTTTTGGAGGCTGGGAGGGGCCAGATCTAGCGAAAGCCTTCTTGCTGGTAGAGACTGCAGAGCCTTAAACAGTCCAGGGTATATATACCATGGCCAGAGAGAGCACACAGGGGAGGGAGAGCCAACCCGGCTTTTCTAGCAGACATAATCTGGAGGCAGGCCATTAGCCCATGAATCTATTAATCTAGAAAGGATTAGTATATTCATGAGGGCAGATCCCTGGTGACCTAAGAACCTCTTCAAACATCCCACTTGCTCCCACCTCTTATTACCCGACAAAGAGGATTAAAACTCATGAGATTTGGTGGGGGGCATCCAAACCATAGCATCAACACACGTCTCAGTAATTAAATCTATTAAATGAATAGCCAGAGTGAATAGGGAAAAAAATACAGGGAAATGCAAGAAGGCAGACCATCAGTCAACAGCAGGCCTCCAGATGGGAGGTCTGTGCTGAGAAGAGAGATCTGGAGACACTGTCTTGCCTCATCCTCTCTCCCGGCTTCTCAGACTTGGTGCCATCTTTAGTTCTTCTAGCATCTGTCAGAAGGGCCCTACTGGGTCTGAGAAGCTGCGCTCCTCCAGAGACCTCAGCCAGCTATCAGCAGCCTGGACCCCATAGCTCTCCTATGCTCAAGTACCTACTTTCTTCTAAGGAAGCTTGCTGGCTTCCGTCATGCTTATTAACTATGTAGCACATCCACGCAGAAATCCTAGATGGAAAGTTGATGGTTTGCCGCTTGCCTAATCACCTTCATTGCCATCTTAGCCATGGTCTCGCTGTGCACCACCTGTTCTTTGTGTCCAGCGCCCCCCACCCTCCACCTTCATGCATCTACAGGAACACAGAGATTGTCCATTCAGAGCAACAAGAAGCCTAATGAACACCATGACACCGTGGAAAGGAAATGTCTAAATGCTCCCATGCTAACCTTGAAGAACGGGGAAACATGAGAGTGGCACAGGCTTTGAGAGCATGTTATGCTTCACCGCAAAGTGAAAAATGCATTTGCTGAAAGAAAACTGCCATCGTATATGAAAAGCTATCAGGGCTCTGAGTCCAATTAGAGGGGGAAAAAAATCAATAGTGATTCACTTCCTTGTTAGAGAAATTGATTTTCTTGATAAAGTTCACAATATTTTTAGAGTTTGTCTTAATCATTTTCTGGCAAAATGGCACAGTTCCAACTCTTGCAAATCATATAGTTAAATTGAGATGAGTGGTTTAGCGATGCAGGGAGTTACAAATCGATCACATCAAAGAGGACAATGCATCCCTCATAATGAGGGCAGAAAGGTACCTCCTAGTCATCCAGCACTTGCCACACACTCAGATGTTTATTTTACCTACTTTAAAAAAAAATCTGAGTAAAGATCATGGTTTTCTAGTTTTCGTTTGACTTTAATATCAAAAGGGATATTTAATTTCATTTTTTTCTTGTTCTGATAAATTAAACCGTGTTCTTGCATTTTGAAGACCTCAGTGTGAGTTTCAGGTCTCTCTCCCTCTCTCTTTTGCAGGTTGCATGACCTTGAGAAAATCATTTCATGCCTCTGAATTGTTCCTTTTGAAAACAGATTATACTTCCTGTTGCGTGTGCTTGATATATATAGGGCTGTTATGGTTTAGATATGAGGTGTCCCACAAAAGCTCATGTGACACAATGCAAGAACACTCAGAGGTGAAATAATTAGATTATGAGAGTTGTAACCTGATGGGTGGATTAATCTACTGAAGGATTGATTAGCTGGGTGGTAACTATAGGCAGGTAGATCGTGGCTATAGGAAGTAGGTCACTGGGGACATGACTTTGGGGCTTATATATTGTCCCTGGTGAGCAGAGCTCTGGAATCTTCCAATTATGGACTGAACATGTAAAACTGTGAACCAAAATAAACTTTTTTTCCCCTACATTGTTCTTGTCAGGTTTTTTTGTTTTGTTTTGTTGTTGTTGTTGTTGTTATTGTTTTTTACAGACACAAAAAGACTGACTAAAACAGTGGCTATACAACAATTATATGTAATTCAACAATTACATTGCAGACCCTGACCCAAGGACATCAACTCATTTAACCCTCACAATCATCCAACAGAAAAGCAACTGCTATCATTGTGTTTCATAGATGAGGACACAGGGACTTAGAGAATTTCCAGTACTTTGCCCAGTCTTAACTCTTAATCACCATACTCCTAGAATCATCCCCCTGAATCTGCCTCTGCTTTCTAGTTCTAAATAGCAAAAGCTTTCATACAGATGTGACTCACCTTTTGTCTAAAACTTGCCATTGTTCTTTTCTTCACAAATATCTCAGCAAATAAACTACTAACCTCCCCTACTCTTTCTGCCAAAATATCTTCATCCTGCTAGAAAAGTGGAGCTGTCAACATGTTAAATCAGTTATAGGGTTTTTGGAGTTCTCCCTCCCTGAGTAAAGAATTAAAAGATTCTTTCCTTGACCAAATAAAAGTAGTCATAATTAACATCAATATAAAGGTTGATTAACATCAGTAACAAAAGGTTGACATGATGGTTAATTTTATGTGTCATTTTGATTGGGCTAAGGGATGCCCAGATAACTGATATATCATTATTTCTGGGTATATCTTTGAGGGTATTTCCAGAGGAGGTTAGCATCAGTAGACAGAATAAACAAGATTACCCTCACCAATATGGGAAGGCATCTTCCAATCTGTTGAGGTCCTGAATAGAAAAAAATTGGCAGAGAAAGGCTACATTGTCTCTTTTCTTGAATTGAGACACCGGACTTCTATCATTGGACATCAGAAGCCCTGGTTCTCAGAACTTTGGACTCCAGGATTTATATCAGTGCCTCTCTTGTCTCCACGCATACACCATTTTTGGTTCTGTTTCTCTGTTGAACTCTGTCTAATTTAGTTGGTGTTTCCAGATGAAGCAGATATATGAAATGAATACTGCCAATCCCCTAATCCCTAACCCACCACCCATGAAAGATCGGACCACTCTGGTCTAAGAAACCATCATCAGTTGCCTCAGGCAGGCATTGCTGAGAGCCATTGCCAAGTAGGAGTGACGCATGGCATGACCCAGGTCATTTGCAGTGACATTGCTTGAAAGGTGACCTTGCTCAAGGACCAGGGCAGATCCCGGTTTAGGGCTCTCCTTGGGTTTAGGGTGGTTCCAGGTTTAAGGTGTATCCTGCTGGGAAATAGGGCGTATCCTGCTGCCTCAGGGCACGGCTCGTTGAGTTCTCGTGGGATTCAGAGAGTATTTTGGGATGCAGAGCCCAGTGGAAGCATGGGATTTCCCCAGAACGTGTGTGTAAAGTGCCGGTGACAGTTCGAGAATAAAGAGTTGCTGTTTGAATCTACAAGGTGTGTGGTGGCTGGTGATTTTGTGCCCAGCCAGACTGCGGCAAGGCATGAGAGAATTATCTCACTTACCATTTTGGAGAGTTCAATGTCACAGTGAGCAATGAAGCAGAACAAAGAGAGGGCCAAAGACGACACTGATAAGCAATATGGGGAATGGGTTAGCTACATTGCTGCAAAGGAGAGGTGGTCACATCAAGACTATGTTTGAAGCGGCCAGGACATAGACTGTAGCAGGAATCTTGTCTTATTAATTACTATATACCCAGTACCCAGTACAGTGTCTGGTAATGCCTCGAGGAACATTTGCAGCATGAATATCTACTTGACCTAAAAGATAACAATGACATTCAATTCTAAGCAGAAACAGGAAATTGCAAATTCCAAATCAGATAGTTTCAAGAGCTGCTATGGATCCTGACTTCTAAGAGTTAGATTCTGCTAGGACTTTGAGTGCAACCAGAACTTTTGAGTTGACATTGAAGAACTCTTTGAGCAGATAGAGCCAAACTGGGTGTTTATTTAGAGTAATTGAGAAGAAATTGGAGAAGAGTAACAGCAGTCACTAGAAATCAAATACTGGCCAACTCCTTATAATACACAATTAAAACTCCTGCTTTTAGAGATAATTAAACTAGCTTCTTGTGTAATTGAATTCTAAGTCACTCTGCTCTCAGATGAGCTCTAAAATCTCTTGAGAAGATACACATTTGTTGTGAGATATCCCATCAGGAGAGCCCAGGTAACCTGGGTGGTAGCCTTCATTGACTGCAGATTTATCACAAGGTCCTGTGTAAGCCAATGTTTTCTAAAGTTCATCTATGGGGCTCTATTCTAGAAAATACTCTATGGATGGAAAAAATATTCTAGGTGTTTTATATATATATATATATATATATATATATATATATATATATATATTAGGTGTTTTATATATATATATATATTAGGTTATATTACATGAATATTCTATTCATGTAATATAACCTAGTAGCATCCCAAAGTGTAAGAGAACAAGTAATAGACTAAAAGTCAGATAATTTTGAGTCCTGATCCTAAGTCCTAAATACAAATTGCTAAATGTTACTTTACAGGCCTGGGTTTTCACTGTTATAACACCTACCACAGCAAAACTTTGAGTGATTTAAATAAGATGCTATATCGGGAAATTTTGTTGTAAATAATGAAATATTACACAAATGCTAAGTGTTATCATAATTAATTCACTTCTTTCAACATGGAATATGAGAAATAGTTTTCCAATCACATATTTGTCACTCTTGTCATTCATAAAACACTCTTTAAAGACAAGCTGTAACCCTGAACCATGGTGCATAACTGTAATCCTAGCAGTTTGGGAGTCTGAGGCAGGAGGATTGCAAGTTCAAAGCCAGCCTCAGCAACTTAGGGAGGCCCTAAGCAATTTAGTGAGACCCTGTCTCAAAATAAAATATAAAAGGCTGGGGTTGTGGCTCAGAGGTGAATACCCTACTGGGTTTTAACCAGGAAGAAAGAAAGAGAAGAGGAAAGGGAAGGAGAAGGGGAAGGGGAGGGAAGAAGAAAGGAAAGAAAGAAAGACTACATGCACAGCACAATAATTGAGCCCATTAAAGGCTTTTCTGCTTTATAATCAAATGACATAATTTTCATTCACTCTTGACATTTTAAGTTACTGTCCTAAAAACCTAATTTTACAAACCCCACAAGTGCTATTTGAGACTAATATTTAATTTAAACGTATGCATAAGCCTACATTTGTTCCAACAAATTGATGTACCCACATACCTGCAAATGGAGAATTGTGTTCCCACATTCTGCACGTCTTACCTTTTTATTCTTGACTGGTCTAGTCATTACCTGTTTTTTTTTCTTTTGTTGCTATTATGTTTCATAGTCCCTATACATATTCTAAAACATGGATATTTCACTACTGTGTGACACACTAAGATTGAAAATTCAGCATGATAGAAATCTCTTTCTAGACTTGAGGAGTGTAAAGTTCAAAATGCCATCAGGAATCTGACTCTGTGCCAGGTGTGGTGGTGCGTGCCTTTAATCCCAGTGGTGTGGGAGGCTAAGACAGAAAAATCAAGAATTCAAAGCCAGCCCCAGGAACTTAGTGGGGCCCTAAACAACTCAGCAAGTTCCTATCTCTAAATAAAATAATAAAAAGGGCTGGAGATGTGGCTAAGAGGTTAAGCACTCCTGGTTTCAATTCCTGATGAAAGAAAGAAAGAAAGAAAGAAAGAAAGAAAGAAAGGAAGGAAGGAAGGAAGGAAGGAAGGAAGGAAGGAAGGAAGGAAGGAAGGAAGGAAGGAAGGAAGGATCGATCTTCTGTGTTGAGTGTGTGTATGCACACACATGTGCAACAGAAAACCATGATCCAAAAGCCAAATCCTGATTTTTCCTTCTGTTTTTAGATAGCCTGAATGATAAGAATAGTTTATATATTTTTTAATGTTTGTGAGGAGGGAGAAAAATATTTCAGGACAAAGGAAAGTTACATGAAGTTCAAATTTTAATGTCTTCAAATTTCATTACCATGTAGCCACACCTGTTTACATAATATCTCTGTCTGCTTTCTTGACACAGCAGCAGAATTAATTGAGTAGTGGTGACAGAGACTCTATGGCCTAAAATATTTACTCTCTGACCCTTCATAGAAAAGGAGGTTTGTTGATCTCTGTTGTATGCTTATACTCTAATACAACATGCATGAGAAAATAGTTACTCTACTGTGTAGACACCTGAGGACTAAGTCATTTTTGAGAATAACTTAATTGGCCTTTCAATTTTTCTTATGCTAGAAGGTGATATGGTTTAGTGCAAATCTCAGGGCTTTGGGCTAGGGGTGAAACTACCTCTAGTTTTACCACTCGTCTGTCCTTGAATAAGTCATTCGAATATTCTCATTCTCAATTTTCTTATCCATGAAATAGAACTCACATGAATTTCAACCAGCGCTTGCCACAGAGTTGTCTCCTGATAAAATGTCAGTTTGCTTTCTTAGCATCCCAGCAAGGACTTTGGACCATTAACCACAAAACACTTGAAAAGCACAGAGCAGACAAGCCCTTAGCCTGCTTCCTGCAGCCGATTCTCAGCACTTCTCAGGTTTGGCTGACAGAAAAAATAATACGCGTTAGACAAATCCTTTGGCTTAGCCTTTCCTTCTTGTAGACAATTATCTAACTGGACATGCTTCTCGCTGAAAATGTGCTTAAATGGTACAGCTCCAGCCGGCATCCTCTGACAGTCCTCCTCAGAGGGAGAACCCTGAAGCACAGTGCCTCATGTGGGGAAGAGGTAGAAGGTTGGGGGGCACAACTGGAGAGTTTGTCTTCTAACTGTTTCAACAAATCAACCAATGACAGGAGCACTCCATGGCTGCTCCAACTTGCCCAGGGCGGTAAACATGATGAACAGACAAGCTGGGCCTGGTCCCTCAGCTCAAGTACCTTACACCTTCACCAGTTTCATTACTTATGATTGCATTACCTTGGAGCCCCAGGGGGATGCTGTGGTACCTCACTCAGGTCCTCTTTATCAGGATGGCAAGAACATTCCCCCAACTTCTGGGAGAAATGGATGCTACAGGACACTGGTCAGGAGAACAGTCTTTGGACAGAAACATGTGGTTCTGCGTCTACACTCATCATTCAGGAGCAGCCCAGAGCCAACATATAACAGATAGAGGTCTGCAACAGCTCGCCGCCACCATGGCAGGACAACTCTGCATAGCTCTTTGTACTCCAGAGCCTCCTTCCATTGTCTCCAGCAGATCAGGCCCAAACTAGATTTTTCCCAATATCATATACTTGCTCAGTTTCTTTGCCTTTCCTATCTCTAAGCTTCAGTTTCTCCCTCATAGTTTTCTGAACTGAAAAGGGCTTTCTCATTATATCTTGTTCTTGGCTTCTAAGAAACTGAACCTAAGTCACCCCTCTGGGTTCCCAAAGGAGCACAGGACTGTATCCCAAAGGGGCATGCTCCTCCTCTGAGTCAGACTAGACATGACTGCCTGTCACCCTCATGGAGGTAATGGCTTGGCCAAACCGACCTGGAGGACAGGCCCAGGGAAGGACTTGTGAGCAGGGGGTGAGCCCACCCCTACTTCACCACCCCCACACACACACACATATACACACACATGCTGAGGGAAACTGGCTGCCCAGCTTGTCTAATCCATGCCTCCTCAGGGACTGTGGCTGGCCAGGACCCAGTGCCCAACACTGGTAAACACCAAAGTGGCTTGAAAGCTGGCACAAAGGGAAACATGGCCCTAGGCAAGATGAGAGTCAGGATAGCAGGAAATTTAAAGCAGGCTGGGGATGAGATGGATGCTTACAGAGATTGAACAGTCCGCCTCCCTGCCACAATGCTATCTGGCTTGAAGAAGTGAAGGAGCAGCACTAATGCACTAACCTGATTAGTGAGGAGCTGTGCCAAACCCACAGGGAGCGCCATAGGACTCCAGAGAGAGGAGGGAGACCAAATGGTGAACAGCAAGGGGACCACGATGACTGGGAGGTGCAAGCCACATCCATGCCAGCCTTCTGTCACCAGCCCCCGTCAGGGTGTCAGTGATTGCCTGGGCTGTGGTCACCTGGGCTGGAATAGTCATGAATAAGCCCAAAGGTTAGACTCTGCTGGATTAAGTGAATTTTGCTTCGGTGGCTTCAGGCCGATTAAGCAGTCAGGGAATAGAGGAAGTTTAAAGAAGATGAAAGGGAAGCTCAGGAAGCAGTCTGTCATAGTAAAAGGAATTAAGTCCGCAGAGCCAAATGGAGCTATCCCTGCAAAATAGGAACACAGGGCAATGGCAATTGAATTGAAGTCAGGTGGGACAAGAAGGAAGAAGTCAATTTAAAGGGTCCTCTGGCTTCACTGAGAGAAGAGGAATTGAGGAAGGGGCCACTTAGCAGAATAAACTATGAAAATTGGCATGGCTTTAGGTGCTTGTCGTGATTTTTACCCCTTATATTTGTAAAAGGAATTCCCATTTAAAAACTGTATACAATAGGCTTTAAATGGGAATGAAAGAACTTTCTGGGAGGTGAAAATATTCTATATATTAATGGGGCATATTGATTACCTAAGGTCAATATTTGTCAAAAGTCATCTATCTACCTATGTACTTGAAATATGTAAATATTATTGCCTCTAACTTACACATCCATAAATTCTTTTTTTTAAAAAATTATATAATAACTATTTTGGTTATGTAATAGTAAATGTTTATTTTGCCTTAATCAAATAATCAGTTACAGTGTAAGTTACATCCCTCTCTTTGCAGGTAGCAAATTTTGGCCCTGAGGTTGCAGATTTATAAGGATTATAGTGGTAGCTAATTGAGTTTAACAAAGTTAATTTTCAAAGGTATCAGAATTTTCTCGGGTGAAAATATAACATTTTTACTTTATAGTAGTAATCTGTTTTCTGAAACTTCTTTGTGAAACCAATGTGTTTACAAGAAAAAAAAATGGTTGTGATGTTTGCAAAAGGTATGTGAGAGAATTTTGAAAATTCTAAATTTTTTTATCACTTCCAATATGCCATACAGTCCTCAAGTGGACTGAATTGTTATGGGCACAAGGAAATAAACAAGAAATCATTATTATTTAAATTGTATATTCTACTAACGGATTCTGTGTGTTTCCTGTAATTATTCCTTATTTCAAGCGTAAGTTTGTTTTGAGAACAGGTTTGCTGGGCCAAAGCTAAGAGATGGGAAGAGGATATAGATTAATAAATATCATCGTACACTAGCTATCAAAATGACTTCCCCCAAATGACTTTGAGAAGGAATCTGCTTTACCTTTCAACCTATTTTAGAACTTCTTATTGAGATCACAGATCCTGTGGCCTCCCCGGTTAAGGGTGATTTTTAAAAAGTTAGATTTCAAACACAAATTGGAAAACTTTTCTGTGTTTGGAGGCTGAATACTTTCTATTCTCATAGAAACCAATAAATTAAAAGGTGTTGAAAATATGCATCTAATAAAACTTGGAAAGCTTCTATTAAGAAATCCTTTATCTTAGGATCCGATTTGGAGTGGGAAAATATTTGGCATGTTGTTATTTCTTCATGAGTATTAATCTGTTAAAAGTAAAGTTACAGCAGAATATAAACTTGGAGTGCCCTGACATTTATTCCATTTTTAATGAAATGTTTACTTCTGCTGCTTCTCTGAGGAGGTATATTAGTTGAGATCTTCCAGAGAAACACAACCAATAGAATGTATGTGTGTGTGTGTGTGAAGATCTAGATGATAAACATAGAAAAGGATTTATTTTAAGAAATTAGCTCCTATGATTATAGGAGCTTGGCAAATCTAAAATCTGCAGGGTAGACTGGTAAGCTGAAGATCAAGGGAAAGTTGTAATTCAAGTCCAGAAAACATCAGCTGGCAGAATGCTTTGTCACTCAAGGGAGTCGATCTTTTTCTGTTAAGTCCTTCAATTGATTGGATGAGGCTTACCCACATAATGGAAGTAAATTGCTTTAATCAAATTCTACAGATTTCAATGTTACTCTCATCTTCAAAAACTTTTACAGCATCTATAATGATATTTGAGCAACATATCCTGATTCTGTGGCCAAGCCAAGTTAATATATAAAATTATCTATCACAGGTGTGTTAGGAGGAGGTATGATACATTCTATGATGTACAAAAAAATATGACTGGGAATTACAAGTACTGATGTTGGGCAGTATCTATGTGTAAAGTAAATGTGAAGCAGAGTTGATACATACCCACTTGTGCTTGCAATGTGGGTGAGATGTTTCTAGCCGATTACTGCTCGGTCAATACCATCAGGGTCATAAAGAGCTATAAATTGTATTATAAAAACATTCTTAGTGGAAGTTTTCCTTTTAATGTCAAACATTTCTCAGTTGGATAATAATAGTTCTATTTTCTGATACTTTTGAATTTAGAGACTTCAGCATTGTTAAACTTTATGTACTCATTACTTTATATATCTCAGGGCTTCTAAGAAGTTGCAATTCAATACCAGTCTGCAATTAAGATTTTTAAAAGTTGACCCTGATACCAGCTGAAAACAGAAGAATGTAACTCAGTGGTAGGGCAATTGCTGAACATGTGCAAGGCCCTGGGTTGGATTGCCATCAAGAAAGAAAGAGGAGAAGACAAGGAAGGAGAGGAGGAATGGAGAGGAGAAGGGGTAACAGTTTCAGAGCCCTGGAGTCAGATGAGGCCAAGAATCTGCAATAGTGCATTGAGACATGTCCAACAGAGTCTAGGCTTTACACCATTCAGATCTGCTCATGCTTCTCTGCTGGTTATCTGGTTTATCTTCTGTGACACTTAGGACTTCCCTCTATTTTTTTGATGTATATTAGTATAATGATATTATAATTTCTTCCCTTAAAAAATGCAGTTAAGTTGACTTCATTATTATCAGGCTCAATAGCTTCAGGCAACAGCATTAATGGGGAAAAGCTCCCATCCCTGTTGCTACAAGCACACCCAAGGCCCAAACTCACACTTATCACTGTTCTTCCTCACCACACATTCCAAATGCCTTTAACCCCACTTCAGAACCTTAGCTGGGGTTAACTGCTTACCTAGTGGAAAGAACCAGGACTTCATCCAAAAGGTGTTTGAGAATTTAGTTGTCTTACTCTCTTCAGGAAGTGTTTACCTGTTTCTCCACTTACCATGAACATAAAAGTACCAAGAAATACAACAGTGAGTCCCCTCAATTCTGGACATAATCCACTCAATCCAGCCATCATAGCAGCAACCGCAGCTTCCCACAGAAAATAGGATTGAGTATGCCTACCAATTTGACTCTTTGCAGAAGAAACAAAGAACAACATAAAGGAGACTGGTAAATCCAAATTATGAGTCATATGATAGACTTCCCCCCCACCCCGCCAAAAAAGTTATGATAAATTTCAAACATACCAAAAGTTTGTCATGATTCTATAATGAACATCTGTGTAACTGCACCCTAGTTTCTACCATTAGCATTTACTGATGTTACTTTATGACATTTTTATCCTTCAATTCTCTACATATCTGTATTAGTTTACTAGGGCTGGCATAACAAAGTACCAAAGACTGGGTGACTTAAGCCACAGGAATTTATTTTCTCTCTCGATTCCAGAGACTAGATGGGAATTCCAGGTTCAAGATGTCAACAGGTTTAGTTTCTCCTGAGGACCTCTTGCCGTGGCTAGCAGATGACTGTTTTTTCTCTGTCTTCACATAGTCTTCCTCTGTGTCCCGTCTGTGCCCTAATCTCCTCTTCTTTTAAGAACACAAGACATATGGACTCGTGCCCACCCACATGATCTCATGTTACCATAGTTACCCCTTGGAGGCACTGCCTCTAAATAGAGTCACATTTCTGCTATTTCCACCGTGCGATCGATGGTGTTTGTTAAGTTACCAGAGCAGAGGAATACAGCTGGTAAATGTAGAAAGTGGTAATTAACAGCAGAGCCAGAAGACCTGGTTTACTCAACCTTGGATGTTATCTAGGGGAGAGTCCCAAACACGTTTTATTTTGTTTTGTTCTGCTTTGTTTTGTTTAATCAAGAATGATGTTTTGAGGAGGATGTTTTCGGCACATGAAGAATGAATTAACTTTAGGGCCCCATCCCTGTTCACTCTTTAGTTCAACATATACTGTAGTAGTTCAGGGTTTCTTAAACTTGGCTCTACTAGTGATTTGGGTAGGATAATGCTCTGTTAGAGGGTGCTCCCATGTGCATTGTAGGGTATTTTTTCAGCATTCCTGACATTTACTCACGAGCTGCCAGAAGCACGGCCATCCATCTCCTCCCTCATGCTGCTCCAGCTACAGTAACCAGCTCACTGTTCCTCCAATGGGTGGCGCCATTTTCTACCAGCCTATATGCTCTTTCTGTATCTTTTACCAGGAATACTTGTCCCAAACCTCCACAAGATTTACCCCCTTTCCCCTTCAAGTTTTTGCCCAAGGTCCACCCCAACGCCCAGCTGTAAATGATCAATTTCTCCTGTATCCTTGCCCTCACTCCTCAACCTAGTTTTGATGCTGAAACCTGTTTCCAGATATTGCCATATGCCTGTCTGGGGCAAAATCCCCTCTGACTGAGGACCATGGCTATAGTTGGACCCCTCAACCTCCATCGAAGTCTGTGAATACAACGTGGTTTCTTGCCCACACTGGCCTGCCTGTCACGCTATCAATATTGTTGGCAATGAAAGATCTTTGTGAGAAAAACAAGTCATTATGCTCCTGATGATAAGTTTAAGTGACACGGGATCTGAGTAATAAGAGCAGTCTTCTATTAGGTTATTTGTTTTCTCTTCTCCTTATTTGCCTTCTTTTAAAGAAGGCAAATAATTTATTTGTTTTCTCTTCTCCTTATTTGCCTTCTCTGGGCTGGACAAACCTAGGTTTAGGTTAGGTTTGTCCAGCCCAGAGAAGGCAAATAAAATACAGCATGAAGCCAAATGAGTGCTTTGGTATAACCTGGTCTTTGGGCATTTTTATTTATTGGAGGTCTGTTATAGAAATATGAGCAGCAGAATAAAAATAAAGAAATCAGGGGCTAGGGTTGTGGCTCAGCAGTAGAGTGCTCGCTGAGCATGGACGAGGCCTTGGGTTTGATCCTCAACACCACATAAAAATAAATTAATTAATTAACGATATTATATCCAAATGGGAGGGGAAAAAAGGAAAATAACACATAGTAATGAAAAGTTTCTGTTGACAGAGGTCCTGTGCTTTTGCCAGAAGCAGGTGAAATGCACATTTGATATTGAACTTTATAGTACTGGGGAGAAAGGATGATGAATTACCAGATGCATAGTGTTCCATTGTTTTAAAAAAGAGAGAGAGAAGTACCTAATGGAAGATGACATTGAAAACTTTAGAAAATCTCCCTCATGGTTCTTCAAAATATAAACAGTGCACAATGAACAAGGCACTTCTGTGGGGAGCCATTCTGACACGTGATTGGGTGACTCCCGTTAAGGGTCTGAGACACTCTGGCTGTGTCGGAGTTATCCCGACCCTTTCCTGATGAGAGAGCCCATCCGTGTGGGGGTGTGCGTAACCACTGACCCTGGAGACCCAATCACTGACCCTGACCTTGGAGTGCAGCCCCCCCTCAACCTTCATTGGATGGAATTCTCCCCTGAATCTCTTGTCCCCCCAAATAAAAGGCTACTCCCTGGCGTGTTCGCTCTCTCTCTCTCCTGCTAGCCCAGAGTAATCCTCGCTACCCTGCTGGGCGGCTGGAGGCGGGGAAACAGGGAGGCGAGCCGTCTCGGACCTAGCAATGTAAAATAAGGTACTGTCTGTGTGTTTTATTTTGATCTCTTCTAACTAACTTAATGCCAGAACCTCATTAATGAAACCACTGCTCAGGCCGCGTGGTAGACACTTCTCTATAAATAACCGAATCTTTCCATCTTTGATTTTTCCATACCTGTATTAAGCATAATCAATTAACATGTATACAAAATTACATGCTTTAAATAGAAGGTGAAATTGTCCCAGAATCACAAATAAATTGAATAACTCATTGAATAATAAAACTTCTAATCATTACTTATATTTCCTTTCATTTACATTACCATATTTAGTCCTTAGAAAAACCTGAGAGTATTACATATCATTAGTTGATCATAAAAGTAAGACTTCAGAGAGTTTTGTGCCCAAGATCACAAATCTAATATGTGAAATAAGCAGATTTGAATCAAGTTTTTTTGACTCCATGCTATGGATTTGTTCGTTTTTGTTGTTTTTGCTTGATTTTTTTTCTAATTACATTGCCCATCTTTACTAATATCTTAGACATTAAACTTTATTTTAGTAAATATTTAATAGCATATATCCATGATGCATTGATTAAGAAAAGTTCACAAGGATATAAAAGAAATCTGTACTTGAAGTGACTTAAACAAAAGCAAATTGGTCACTTCAGAACACGAGAACAAAAGAGCCAGGCCCCTGATGTGGTAAGAACATGGCCTACGACATCCGGAAGAACTAGCCTTCCTTCCTCTTACTCCACCACCTGGAGGATCAGCTTTACCCACAGACGGGCTCTCCAATTGCACAAGATGGCAGCAGTTGTTCACAGCACCAGGTTTAAATATGACAATATCCCCCAGAAAAAGAGATCATTTCTTCTATTTTAAAAACAGCATTATTGAAATGTAGTTCACATACCTTACTGAGCTTCTTGTCACTTGTTTTATTTTTCCTTGGAAGTGGAGTAATGAAATTTCTATTATTGTCAAGTTGCCTCCTTGCTTTCTGTCAGCTTTTGCTTCATATATTTTGTGCTCTGTTATCAGGTGAATGTGTATCTACAATTGCTATTTCTTCCTTATAGATTGACCCTTTTATTTTTGTAAAACATCCCTCTTTATCTTCAGTATCATAACTTGTTTCAAAGTATATTTTGTCTGATATTAGCGTATTCAGCTTTCTTAAATTTGTTGTTTGCATTATATATAGATAGATATTGCATTATATATATTAAGAATACATATAAATATTTAAAAATATATAAATATTTAACATTTATATTTTAATATAAAATATATTTAAACTAATTAAATATATTTAAAATATATTTATAAATTAAAATAATATGTATATTTTGCATATATATATATATATGTATATATATATTCTATTTTTTCTTTTTTTTCTTTTTTGTTTTTTTTTGTTTTAAGTGTCATTTGTCTTTTTATTTTTTTTTTATTGGTTGTTCACAACATTACAAAGCTCTTGACATATCATATTTCATACATTAGATTGAAGTGGGTTATGAACCCCCAATTTTACCCCCAATGCAGATTGCAGAATCATGTCAGTTACACATCCACAATTTTACATAATGCCCTATTAGTAATTGTTGTATTCTGCTACCTTTCCTATCCCCTACTATCCCCCCTCCCCTCCCCTCCCATCTTCTCTCTCTACCCCATCTACTGTAATTCAATCTGTATTTTAAAGGAAGTCATCTGTGGACCATATAGAGTGGATCTAGGTGTTTTATCTGGTCTCATGATTTATAATCTCTGCCTTCACACTTAATGATATTATTGAATTTGTGTCTGCCATTTTATTCTTTGCCTTCAAGTTTTCATTTTTGTTACGGTTTCTCTATTTCTCTTTTAATGCTTTCTTTTGCAATAAATTGATATTTTCTAACATAGCACTTTCATTTATTTGATAATTCAGCTACTTTTAAAAGTTATCCTTAGTGGTTGCTCTAGTATGTACCATGAGCATTTCAGCTCATCAGAATTCACTTCGTATTTATACTTAGTTGCAATTACATATAGAAACAATGCTTTCTTACAGTTCTATTCTCTTTTCCTCTTTTCATGTGCTATTATTATTAAAGAGTTTACATTTATAAATGTTACTAACCAAATACTACAGCATTAAAATTAATACTTTATATAATTGTATAATTGTAAAAGAAGGTAAGAAAGAAAAAGTATATTTTGTAGTTACTGTTATATATTAATGTTTTAATTTTTCTTCCTGGTTTTCCTTACTTGTTCCTATTGATTTTAGTCATTTTCTGGAGTCCTCACATGAAACACAGCTTTACTCCCAAACTCATTATTTTTGGCAAATACATTACCATGTATTATATACATATTATTATACAATTACTTTTCAAATCAAGAATAAAATAAAAGAGAATAAAACATGCATTTTTTTAATATTTATTTTTTAGTTTTAGGTGGACACAATATCTTTATTTTATTTTTATATGGTGCCAAGAATCTAGTTACAAAATTATAATGTATAATTACAAAATTACCTTTTTACTTGTACTTTTAGTTTTCTCATGTGGGTTTGGATTACTATCTGGGATTACTCACTTTCATTCAGAAGAACTTCTATTAATATTTATTGTCAGCTGAATCTTCTAGAAATAGGTTCTCACAGTTTATGAGAGGTTTTTTAAATTTTTATCTTTTATTTTGCTGGATATAGGATTTTTGATTGATTTTGTTTTCCTCCGACACTTTAAATATTTTGTTCCAATTTTTTCTCTCCTCCATTATTTGTACTGAGAAGTCATCTGTTAATCTTGTGGGAATTCCCTTGTAAATACTGAGTCATTTTTCTCTTTCCACTTTCTAGATTTTCTCCTTGTCTTTGGCTGTCTGCCTCTCTGTTATGATACAGCTGTAGATGGATCTTTGAGCATTTAATTGACTTAGAGTTTGTTGAACTTCCTGGATATGTTATTAAATAAATTTGTGGAGTTTTCATCCATTATTCTTCAATTATTTTGTGCTTGTTTTTCTGTCTTCTTTGTATTCCCAAAAATAATGTACCATAAATATTTCTTTGAAATTGTTTATTTTCCTTCATTAATTTTAGTCTTTCTTTTTCAGATTGAGTAATTTCTATTGATCTGTTTTCACATTTACTAACTTTTTTCTCCTGTAAGTTCAAATATACTGGTAATTACATTAGATGCATGTATGAATCTGTCACAATGAATTCCCCTATATATAATTATAATGAAGTAATAAAAATTAATTGATAAAACAAATATAACATTAAGATCCTCTAATAATTTTTATTTCAGTTATTCTACTTTTCAACTCAGTAATTTACATTTTGACCTTTGATATGATTTCTATTTTTTTATTGATTTTTTTCTATTGGGTTAAACATTGACATCATACCTTCCTTTAATTCTTTAATCATGGTTATCATTAGTTTTTATCATATTTTTTAACAACTACTTCTAAAGAAGTCTTTTGTTGATATTGTTGTTATGTTTGACACCTGAGTTCTCTAACAGTTTTATTGGCTACTTTGCTTTGTCATATAGATCAGACTTTTCTGCTTCTTTGCATTTTTCATTTTTTGCTGGAAACTGATATTTTACATAATATGTTATCACAGCTTGTGTAGTAGAACCCACTTTTCAATGTTATTTGCCTGATTTGGTGTTTTTGTTTTTGTTTTTGGGTTTTTTTTTTTTTAGTGATTATCTGATTACTTTAAGGAAGTCTATTTCCCCATCCTTTGGTGCTTTTGGTTCTCAGTGGACAGAGTATTGGGTATGAGCACAGTTACTCTGGAATACGAGTGGTCTGGGCAGGGCTGTCTTTAACTATCTCTTTTCCTGAACTTATGTATGCATCTCATGTTTGACAAACACACTCCTGTCACTGGGCATTATCCATTTGCTTCTGCCCCTTCCTGGAAGACTCTTCCTCCAGATACCATCATGACTTATTTTCCTCTTTTACTCAGGTCTTGAATGAAGTGTAATGTCCACAGAAAGATATGTTCTGGCAAAGTGATTTAAGAGAGCTCATGTAAAAAAAAATAATAAAAAATAAATAAATAAATAAATAAATAAATAATAGCGATCCCTCTTGGGTTGCTATCTCTTTTTTCTTTCTTTCTTTCTTTCTTTCTTTTTTTCATAATACTTTTGTTAACTGGCATGATAACATGTGACTTACTATCATCAGTATTATTTATCTCATATACTAGAATGTGATTTTAAAGGCACAGACTAGACCAGGGATGTGACTCAGCAATAGAAACCTAGCCCAACATTATACACAAGGCCCTGGTTTTCTCAGCCCCAAGAAAGGAAGGAAGGAAGGGGAAGAGAAGATATCAGAAGGGAAGGAAAGTGAAGGGGAAAAAGATGGGTTTTGCTTCCCACATTCACTGCTCTGTCATTCCTATAACTAAGACAGTTCTTGGCACATGGTAGGCACTCATCAAATTTTCTTACATAAATGAATGAAAAATTGCTTTTTTATACTGTGCATTGAAAGTGGGAGAAGGGATGCTCTGCAGGAAAAACAGGATAAGTAGAATGTAGATGTAAAGACAACAAAGGCAAACTTCCCACCTCCACATTCTTGGACTTGCTCCTCTCTGGGTATGTGATCATGACACCTACGGAAAAGTCTTCTGTGCCTTAGTCCTTTGCTCTGAAATCTCACAAATCCCAACTGCAAGGCAGGAGAGAGAAGGTGTTGGTACAGAAGGAGAGAAGAATTTGACTGTGTTTAATTTTCATAAAGCATGCTTATGGGAAATGAGTTAGGAAAAAGTGTACAGAGGCAAGCCTAAAGGATCATCATAACTCTGGGAATATAGGATGTGTAAGTTTCCACAAAATATCTATTCGTGGGCACATGCATGCTATATGCAATCAGATTAGATTTTATGAGCATTTCTTCAATGATTCCTTTGTTTTCCTTAGAGAAAATGACTCAGATTCTTTTTATGATTTAAAGATTCTACAGAACCTGACCTCAGATTCGCCAACTCCATCCATTTACCTGCAAATGACATAATTTCATTCTTCTTTAAGACTGAGTAATATTCCATTGAGTATATATACCACATTTTCTTGATAAATTCATCTGTTGAAGGGCTTCTAGGTTGGTTCCATAGGTATATAACAAGCAGCCCCCTTTCCTTCCTCCTAGAATCCCTTCAGTTCCTCAAATGGATCCTTAGTATCTTTGTACATATGATCTTATACCTGAAAAGTTTCCCTTTCAGGCATTGATGGAAATGTCAAGATCACTTAACTTAGGTTTCAGGTCTTGTTTTAGTCAGCATTTTTACCAGGGTAACTAAAAGTCCTGGCAAGAACATTTTAGAGGAGGAAAATTTTATTTATAGCTTATGATTTCAGAGTTCTCAGTTCTTAGCCTACTCTATTGCTCTAGAATCAAAGTAAGGCAGAATATCATTGCCAAAGAGTATGGTGGAGGAAAACAGCTCAAGACATGGCAATCAGAAAGCAGAGAGAGAGAGAGAGAGAGAGAGAGAGAGAGAGAGAGAGAGAGAGAGTGCTCCACTCATCAGGACAAAATATAACCCCCCAAAGTTATGCTACAATGATCTGCCTCTTCCAGCCATACCCTACCTGCATACAGTTTCCACCCAGTTAACTCATATCAGTGGATTAACTCATAATCATTCAGATGTAATCATTTCACATCTGAACATCTTTTTTTCTATTTGTTCTAATTAGTTATATGTGAAAGCAGAATGCATTTCAACTCAGTGTACACAAATGAAGCACAACTTTTCATTTCTCTAGCTGTACATGATACAGAGTCATATCTATAATGCAATCATACATGTACATAGGGTAATAATGTCCATCTCATTCCACCATCCTTCTTGCCCTACCCACCCACTCCCTTTTGACCACATTTTCTTTATCCATTCATCTGTTGGAGGGCTTCAAGGTTGGTTCCATAGTTTAGCTATTTTGAATTGGGCTGCTATAACCATTAATGTGGCTGCATCAATGTAGTTTGCTAATTCTAAGTCTTTGGGATATAGACTGAGGAGTGGGATAGCTGGGTCAAATGCTGATTCCATTCCAAGTTGTCTGAGGAATCTCCATACTGCTTTCCAGAGTGGTTGTACCAATTTGCAGTTCCACCAACAATGTATGAGTGTACTTCCCCCCAACATCCTTGCCAACACTTATTGTTGCTTCTATTCTTGATGATTGCCATTCTGACAGGAATGAAATGAAATCTTAGAGCAGTTTTGATCTGCATTTCTCTAATTGCTAGAGATGTTGAACATTTTTTCATATATGTGTTGACCATTTGAATTTCTTCTTCTGTGAAATATCTTTTCAGTTCCTTAGACGATTTATTGATTGGGTTATTTGGGGTTTTTTGGTATTGTTTTTTGAGTTCTTTATATATCCTAGAGATTAATGCTTTATCAGAGGTGCTTGTGGTAAAGATTTTCTTCCAAGCTGTAGGCTCTTTCCTCACATTATTGATTATTTCCTTTGCTGAGAAGAAGCTTTTTAGTTTGAATCCATCCCATTTATTGATTCTTGATTTTATTTCTTGGGCATTAGGAGTCATGTTAAGGAAGTCAGGTCCTATGCCGACATGATGAAGATTTTGTCCTACTTTTTCTTCTATTAGGTGCAGGGTCTCTAGTCGAATTCCTAGGTCCTTGGTCCACTTTGAGTAGAGTTTTGTGCATGGGAGAGATAGGGGTTTAATTTAATTTTGCTACATATGGATTTCCAGTTTTCCCAGCACCATTTGTTGAAGGGGCAATTTTTTTCTCCAATATATGTTTTTGGCACCTTTGCCTAGTATGAGATGACCGTATTGATGTGCGTTTGTCTGAATATTCTTGCATTCGCTCACACATAAGCTTTTGGTGGACACCACATTTCTAAACCGTAGTAGGTCTTAACTCAGATCTTCTTCCCATCTAGTTTCTTCTCAACCCCCTAAACTAAGTAGTTATTAGGATGAATCTAGTTACTGGGACAAATAGAATTCAACACACAAATGACTCAAACTCAGAAGTTTGTGTCTCATTATAACAGCCTATGACACAATGACTTTGAACATAAGCTGATATAGTCTCTAACCTCTTCAACACTCGATTTCCAAGATCATCATTATCAACTCCATCTTAGTCATTTGGAAAAGAGGAAGAGAAGGAGGAGCACAAATGGGAGGTTTTGCAGTCCAAACCTGAAATTGGCACTTATCATACCTTCTCATTTCCAGTTTGGTAGATGCCAATCATAAAGCCATACCTGAGTTCAAGGGACATTAGGAAATACAGTCCATCTGCACCCCCAGATCAGAATTTGGATTTTTGCATCAAGGTAGGAGAATCTTCATTATATATTTTGATAATACCTGACATTTCTCTGTCACAAAGCCTAGTGAACATGTGATATGCCCAGCTCATGAGGACTATGAAGGCAGGGACTAGTGTGACTATTCCCTACTACATCTTCTGGAAACATCCTCTCTGTATTATATTGATCCATGAGAAATTGTTGTTTACTTGATCATAAAATGTGCAATGTTAACAGTTACAAAGAACAACTTTTAAGGCACATGTCTGGTAAATGGATTGCTTAGTATAGCATCTCACACAGGTGAGTGGAAAACTGTTGAACAAAACCCAGCTGCTGTCCAACTTGCTTCTTTCCACTGATCTCAAGCCTAGTTAGGCAATTTAAATCCTTGCCAGGGAAACACCTGAAGATGATGGAGTTTTGTGGATTAACTCTGAGGTCATGCAGCCTGTGGAAACTCAGAGGGAGAGTTGGGGTGGGGAGGCTCACATACAGACTTCCACTTAGCTTAGGAGAGGAAGCTTTGTCATGCATGTTAATGGATGACAGTCCTTCAGTTCTATTCCAATTAAGCAAGCATCTCCTTCAGGCCAAGTGTGGGTCTAGAATCAAGGACACAGGAATGACTCCTTTCTTTGAGGAGCCCATACACTTGCAAGGGACTCACAGTCAGTTTGTTTTGGAAATATCCCTTTGGCCATTTTAGAAAGAATGAGCAGGACAAGAAAAAGAAAACCCATCTGGGAGGTGATTTTATTATTCAGACAAGAGATGGTGTCCTAGATTTTTTTTTCCCTTCCCAGTTTTTTCTTCTTTTCTTTACTTTAAGGGGAAGAGAGGCAGGAAGAAGAGTGGTAATAGGAAGGGTGAACGGGGTTTAAAAGCACAGCAATCCCAGGAGGAAAGCCACACTCCTTCACTGACGGATCAGGTACACAGCTGAGGCTCAGAAAGGGGTACCGGCCAGGCAGATATATGTCCGTGAATGGGTGTGTTGTGTTTAGAAGGTGTTTCACCTAAGTCCCCTCCTTCTTTCCAATCCCATAAAATAAAGAAATTGGCCAAGAAATTAAGAAAAACTAGGATCCCCAACATGTCAGAATTGAGGTTAGACAGTCTTTTCCTGGCAGCCACCTCAATACTCAGCCTCCACCTTAATCCTTCCAAGTGTGGTGCTGCAGATATGGGGAGGAAAGTCCACTCCAGGGTGTGTGCATTCTGTCATTTGTCAAGCAGGAGCAGTGTTCTTGCTGGGTTTTTGTTGCTCTTGGGCTCGGAGCTAAAAATAGACTTTCCAAAGAAAGCTCCCTTTAGGTGGTCCTACCAAGGCAATTTACATTATCAGCTCCAAGCTTCAAGACTAATTTGGAACACTCCAGCATTTGATGTGCTCCATTTCTTTTTCTTTTTTTTTTTTTTTTCTTTCAGGGATCACTGCATTTTTACAACAGACTCCAAGGAAAAACTTACCCCATCAATCTCAGATCTTGAGCCAGGAACTAGGACAAGAGATGGGGTAGGATTTGTGGAGTTTAAGTGCCCAGTGAGTTCTAATCAGATTCACCGAATAGGGATGTCCAATTCTTCTGCCCATGTTTTTTTCTCCTATGGTAAAGTCAAAAATAAATGCTTATAAAATTATAGTCCTGTAAGTTTTCTTCTCAGCCCGGTGATGTCGTGGGGTGGCGATTCCCTTTTAAAGTACTTGGCTGATGAATCAGCTACAGAGGGCTCTGTAATTGCCACGGCTGAGGCTACATCATAGCACAAAGATCCTGGAGGTGGCCCTCAGAGTGAGTGGGGTGTCACATCCAGGACATTCTAGTCACTGTCAGAGAACCGGGGCCTGATAGCCTGGCCTTTCCTCTGCCTGTCGGGTTGTGGAGCCTGGGGGTCATGTGTGTCAGGTGACTGAGCCCCATCAGTAATTTGCCAGTGCTGGCCCTGTGCAAGTGTCCTCTTCCAAGTGTGACTCTGCAGAAGAGTCCGGCTTCTGTTACCAAAGTACGCATCTACAATCTGTCCTGTTAGGAAAAAAAGAGCTTTCAAAGATGGCTCATTATTCGTTCATTTTGACAGTCTTACAGGAGGAATTAAATTTGAAAGATGAAGAAGTAAAAACTCAAAACACTGATCTTGGTTCAAACTTGTCCAAATTTCAAGCATCAGAGTACAGGAAATAAAATGGATTGTTATTCCAATAGTTATGTCTTCTTGTTCAGAAACTCTTACCAGTAAAACCTCCAGTTTTGTCCTCCATTTACTGATTCAGCAATTTCAGACCAAGGGCCTAGTGTATGCCTGGGGCGTGTAGCAGCTTTTGTTGTTGTTTTGTTTCATTTCATTCATTATATATAAATTGTGCATCATCTCATGAAGTCTGTTTATTTTAAACTTTTTGAATAATTCTTGCCAGGTGAATGGGATCTTTTTTTTTTATGAATTGTATTTCTCACTTATTACAGATAGAAAGGAAAACTATTGGTATTTCCACTTTCAATTTCTAACCCACCACCCAAATGAACTCTCTAAAAAGTTTTGATAGTCTTTAACTTAGTTCTCTCAGACTTTTCAGTGAGAAAATGATGCTATCTGAAATAAGAAGGCTGTTTGTCTTTGTTTTCTGCTGCTATAACATAATACCACAGACTGTGTCATTTATTTTTTAAAAAATAGAGATTTATTCAACGTATGATTCTAGAGTCAGGCACGTTCAAGACTGTGGGGTTGTTTCTGCTGAGGGTCTTCTTGTCCCATCATCCCATGATTGAGGAGCAATCAAACAATCATGGGGGATGGGAGCCGCAAGAGGAGGCTGAAGTTATAACACACTCACCCTTGGGACAACTAACCCACTCTTACAGCGATGACATTAACCTATTTATGAGGATAATGCACGTGGACCTAATCTCCACTTACAGGCCCCGCCTCTTCATGCTGCTACAATAGCAATTACATTTCAACGTGAGTTATGGAGGGGACTTCAAACCCTAACACTGCTGATTTCAAAAGTGTCTCTATATATCTTTCTCTTACATTCTTCTCTTTTCGTCCCCCCCAACTGTCTTCCTTATTGTACTGTCATATTACTCGAAAAAAAAAAAAATGTTTCCTCTCTTATGCTAGGAATGATGGTAGCTAATGTTCAAAGGGAAACCCAAAGTTTCCAAATTTCAATGACTTTTAGAAGTCAAGGGATGGTGGAAAACCTGCTGTAGCCAGCTCTTAAGAAATAAGTTTAGAGGGCGGAGTCTTCCTGGAAAAGCTGGAAGAAATGGCCTCCTCTGTGCAAGGTTCTGATTGGCTGGAGAAAAAAGAGGCCCCCTCATCTGTGGCTGCTGTCTTGGTAACCAGGGAAAACCCATCTTCTATGTAGACAAATTCCAGGAACAACCAGTACAAACGAGTGCCCCGTATATCCTTTGGCAGAACAGATCCCTCACCCAGCACCACTTACACCACTTCTCTAGACATCCACATCAGCTGACTTATTTAACATGTCCCCAAATCAAAGACAATACCCTTTTGAGGCAAGACATGGCATTAGTTGCATGGCCTGTGTGAATGGGCTCAAACCCTAGCCCTACCACTCCCTGCCTGTGAGACCACTTTAAAAAAAATTATATATCCTTTCTGGGCTTCCATTTCTCCCACTGTAAAATGATGTTGACTTGTAGCAGGGCTTTAGTGTAGACACCATTAGTGCTGGCTTGTGGTATGTTCATCCCAAATGTTAGCTAGAAGAGTGTCTAGCAAGTGAGCCTCATAACAATTAGGGCTTCGACATACTTTGGTGGTAAGACTTAGGGAAAGATCCTTAATATTTCTCATTAACCTTTCTGAGCTTTGCTTTCCTTACTTGTGGAGTGAAGAAAATGTTCCTAATTGAACTGTGATGAAAATTACTTGAGAAAATGTATATAAAATAGCTGAAATGGTAGTAAACTATAGATTGTTTTCTTTCCACTCAATGACCTTTCCACTCATGGATCATTAGTTCCATGAGGTGGAGACTCATCCCTATCTCTGAACATATTAGGGATTCATATACGTTCATAGAAAAAGAGAGTGTCTGACTAAATAAGAAACTGTTGGATTAAATACCATTTGCTTTTTTGGCAGAGGGAGGATACCAGGGATTGAACTCAGGGGCACTCAACTACTGAGCCACATCCCCAGCCCTATTTTGCATTTTATTTAGAGACAGAGTCTCACTGTGTTGCTTAGCACCTTGCTTTTGCTGAAGGTGGCTTTGAACTCGAGATCCTCCTGCCTCAGCCTCCTGAGCTGTTGGGATTACAGGCGTGTGCCACCATGCCTCACAATGCCATTCGTTTTCCAGTGTGCAATAGACCCCATTTCTTGAAAGAAGCTTAACTCTGTTCTTGTCATGGTATATTCAATGGAATGCTTTAAGGAACATTTATTTATGAAGAGACCAATTTCAAAGCTATAGGTGAGGCTTAAAAGGATCTCAAGAGATACTTGAATAAAAGGATTAATAACATCAGAAGAGCCATTTGCATCCCTACAGGATCAAGGAGAAGAACAGTACCAAGAGCCTGGAAGGAGTGAGTTCTGTAGAGAAAGTCTATTGAGAGGAGCATTGGGCTTCAGTCAACAAGCAAACTTAGCCCAAAGTGACCTGTGTAAAAGGAGCCAGGAAAATAAATATTTGAGCCCTCTGTCTTACATCCTTCAGTCTTCTTCTGGAGTTCTCCAGTGGTGGAACTCAGCCAGAAACCAGATGGGATGAGAGAAGATTTTTCCAGATTTAGCAAATTAAAAATACAGGACACAAGTAAATCTGAATTTCAGATAAACAATGAATAACATTTTAGTACAAATATCTCCCACTAAATAGTTGGGACAGGTTTATACAAAAGATTTGTTCGTTGTTTACCTGAAATTCAAGTTTTCACTGGCTTCCCTATATTTTTTGAAGCAGTCTAGATGGGGGACCATTGACAAATTCCTCATATATCAGCCTCCCCAGCAGAGAGCAGATGGAAAGGGATGGAAATAAGATAATCAGACACACTGGTGTGAATTAGCTAGGGACACAATAATTTCACAGGGTCCATTCCAAGAGCTCCATCATCTACTCTAAAAGAGCTCTTTGTCATTGATTTCCAGTGTTGCTCTTTCCAATTCCCACCCCTACCTGTTTTCCTGAAAGTCCTTCTCACTTACAAGAAGGAAAATAATAATATTATTAAGATATAGCATCCAAATTTCTTTCTCCTGTTAAGATTTCCCTTCACCACGCTCTTTCCAGGAAAGGGAGCTGAATGAAGGTTCTTTTTGACTGGAACTGGTAGACCTTGCAGCGTCTACCATATTTCTTCTCTACTGAGTGGTCCTAGGAAAATCCCCATGAAGCCATAGCTGTGGATCAAGGGAGACAGAGTGATGATGCATTAAGTTGGATCTTTCTAAATGGGTGTTGGATGTTAATATGTTATTAAAAATTTGCATTTATATTATGCAGCTGTTTTATATTTATGCAAACAGAAAGGAGGGAAGGAAAGAAGAGAAAAATATATACCTAAAAAAATTTTTGACCATTTAATTAGTTCGTGGTTTTTGTAGAATACTAGCCAGTAATTGAAAACTGACTTACTCTTTGATAGCAATTCAGAGAACAGTGTCATTCATATGCACTCACTAAATCTCAATTTCCTCAATTTTTAAAATGAATTTGTAGTACCTGAATTGCAGAGGTTTCAGTGAGTCTAGAAGCAAAGAATATAGAGAAACCATCATATATTTAAGCACCAAATAATTGCTTGTTAGCATTATTAAGAGTTCTTACCTAGCAAGGTGTCATTTTAATATATTATGTTCCATTGCTATGACACAATAGGCCATATGCATTTTTTCAAATTAGTAAGCTTAAAAAAATCTGATAAATTTAATAATGTAGTTTCTCTTGATCCCTGCTTCTTCTGAACAAAAGAGAAACTCTAAAATTACCATCTCTAAGGATCATAGAGCAGGAATTAAAAGACCAAATATTTGTCTATATTTTAGTTCCAGATTTAGAAGCTGTGTCTAATTTTTGAAATATGGTATTTTACATATCTTCCTTCAGGTATTAGTCAATGTGTCTATCATTGTAGCGATGCTAATATTTAATTCATGTGTTCCCTGAATGAATAACATTATTCAGGCACCCCCCCCCCCCACTGAAAAAAGGTCTAAAGAACTTCATTAACACTTCAATATAGTTATATTAATAAGGAAATGGACACACAGGGTGCTCACATGGGAATTTCATTGTGAGGGTACTTATGGAGTTTTTAAAACCTCTAACTAGACAATTACCCGAGTAGGCAGGTGTGGGCGGTTGACTACATCAGGAAACAGGAACAGAATCATAATGATGGAAGACGGCAGGAAGGATGGGAAATGAACACCTCACTAAAGGTCCGGATTTGGCCACAAAGGAAACATAAGCCTAAGGCAATGAGTAGAAATTGCCATGCTATTTTTTGCCATGCCAAATTACCTTTGGATTTATTTTAATAGCTATCAAAATGATAAATATGTATCTACATCATTTTAAGTGAGGGTGACCAATGCTTTAATTTGTGAGATTTTTAGTAAAACCAGAGGGAGAGATTGCATGTGAAAGATGAGTATCAGGGGTTTTGATTTTTTTGGATTTTTTTTTTTCGTACTAGGCATAGAACTCAGGGATGCTTTAATACAGATCTAAATTCCCAGCCCTTATTTCTTTTTTATTTGGAGACAGGTCTTGCTAAGTTTCTAAGGCTGGCCTTGAAAGTGCCAACCTCTAGCCTCAGCCTCTTAAGTAGCTGGGATTATAGGGCTTGACCTAGTGATGCTTGGACTTTGTGTTCTCTAGGTTAAAAAAAAATAAAATGTCCTCATGGAAATGATTCCATAGAAAGAGCATTGCTATTTGAGTTAAGAGGAGAGGATTCCCCCTGTATTTCCTACTGTGTACCTATTTTGCCTATCACTAGGGTCGGGGTTATATAAAATATCAGGGATGATAAAAGTCTAAAACATGTTACACCAACTGAATCTGCAAAAAAAAAAAAAAAAAAAAAAAAAAAAAGGCTGTGCCTAAAACTTGTTGCCAAAGCAAGCTTTTAGTACACCTAAGTGAAGAAAATAGTATATGGACTATTACACAGCAGCCCATACAGGCCCCAAAGTGAAAATTATTGTGGTTTAGCTGTGAAGTGTTCCCCAAAGGGTCATGTGTAAGACAATGCTACAAAGTTTAGAGGTGAAATGATTGAGTTGTAAGAGGTTTAACCTAATAGTGCATTAATCCCCTGGTAGTGATTAACTTGGTAGTAACTGTGGGCAGGTAGGGTGTGGCTGGAGGAGGTGGGTCATTGGGGTGCGAGCCTTTGGCTATATATTTTGGCCTTGTTGAGCAGAGCTGTCTGTCTGTCTCTGCTTCCTGGTGTGATGTCCTGAACCACTTTGCTCTACCTACCACACTCTTCCTCCATGATGTTCTGCTCACCTCTAGCTCGGAGGAATGGAGCCAGATGTCTATGGACTAAGACATCTGAAACCATGAGATCCCAAATAAACTTTTCCTCTCTAATCATTCTTGTCAGGTCTTTTTTTTTTTTTTTTTTTTTTTTTTTTGTAGCTGTGAAAAAGCTGACTAAAACAAACCTACACCACGAAGGAACTGGAACCCACCAACCTTGGTTCCCTGGAAGGACACAGGTACAATGGAAAGAAGATTGTATGAAAACAGATTGGATCCAGAACATGTGGATTTTCAGATGCATGTCAACCTTTCTTTGTGAGATTGAGTAAAATACTTGGCCTCCCTGTGAGTAAAATAGGAATGATAAAGGTTAGAATGGGCTTAAGATATAGTAAAGACTCAAAAGAATTATTTGCTATACTTATTATTTTACTATTGTGGATTTCCCAAGATTATTGCATTTTATATATATTTTTTCATATATTCATATATATGAATATGTTTATTTTATTCATATATTTATTCATATATATATATACATTATATGTATATATATGAAATTCCTTATAAATTGCTGAGCCTTATGTAAATGTAAGGAACTATGTCTCTTGTAGATGATAGCACTGATAACCAACATACCTTGGCTTACCTGAACCTTTAAACTTCTGGTGACTAAAACATTTTTCAGGGTGTAGAACTAAATAAAAAATTTTAAGTGGAAGTCAAATGGTTTCCTTCACAATGATTGCAATTAGAAAAATAAAAAGCTACCATGTGTATGAGTAAAGACTAGATGAGAATACAGAAAAAGGAAAAGAATTAGATTTGCTAATGGTTGTAATGATGTGGATTATTCCTTTCTATTTCTGTGTATTATAATCTTCCCTTTGAATTAAAATATCTTTCATTAAAAACTAATAAAATGCAGAAACTTAAGCTAACAGTTTACATTTATATTGTAGAATGCTGGTATCTTGATAATATTAAAAGTGGTAATAGTGAGTTCATTTTATTGAGAGCCTCCCATACTTTAGGCTTGGTGCTGAGTACTCTGAGTACTTTAACTACATAGATCTGTCTGTTCATCACGGAAGTACCATGAGCCATAGGATACACATGAGGAGGCTAAAACTCACAGATTAGTAGCTCACCAGGTTCCCCAGCTGACATGAATATGTAGAATACATAACATGTATTCTAATATGTAGAATACAAAACGTGTTTTGTGTGTAACACTTCAGGATAAATATGGTTCATTTAATTGAAGAAACAAATGGATTAGGATTCTACCTGACTGTTGGTGATATTGAAAATATTAAAGATCACTGATCTGAGTATTTTTTTATTTATGTCTCATTTGCTCCTACACCTACCATGAAGCGTTAAAGGAAAAATTTCAATAGAAATTGATGCAGTTCTAGTTGCAGAAGTAAGTGAGACATAGTGCAATAGCATGGTCATATGGCAAATGAGACACGGTACAATAGCAGTGTTGTATCCTTGCTCTGTTGTCTATAAATTCCTGCAGCATGGTTCAAGGACAATTGAACTCGTTACACCCCATCTCCAATGTTACTAAATTTGCTGTAAAGTCAGCTCTAAAGTCCTCTCTTATTCTATCATCTAATTTTATTTTCCTTCTTCTTTTTTTTAAAAAGAGAGAGAGAGTTTTTTAATATTTATTTTTTAGTGTTTTTTTTCCAGTGGACACAACGTCTTTTATTTTATTTTTATGTGGTGCTGAGGATTGAACCCAGCACCCCACATATGCCAGGCAAGCGTACTACCACTTGAGCCACATCCCCAGCCCTTCCTTCTTTTTAAATTAATGTGTACACTGTCAGAGATATCAAAATTAAAGAAATGAAGAACTTTTCTGGAATTTGGAGGTCAAAACCAAAATGTTTATCATTGCTTTGTTCCAAGGAGTTGAGAATGTTTGCTAACTCCTCATAGCTTTTTTGATTCCAAGACTTAAAAACCAATTGATTTCAAGTAGGTAAGTAATCATGACTTTCTTCAACAAGCAATTTTTTTTTCTAGCAAAAATCCTATACCAGAGACTGGACCAAGCATTAGGGTTATTGATAATAATTAGACATAATCCCTGCTTTAGTCTATAAACACTGTATTATGATAAATGCTTCATTATAATGTTACAAATGCTCTATTGGATATATGCACAGAACAGGGGTGCACAGTGACAACTAGGGCATTTTAAGAGTTAGATGGATTAGAGATTTGCAAAATAAAGAGAACACAAAAGATCCCTCCAAAAAGTGGGATGGTATTCTTAAAGGGACCCCTTTTTGAGAGGCACTATAAAATCAGGTTAGGGACATGGGCTCTAGAATAAGTGTTCAAGCGTGGCTCTGTTCCTGAGTTGTAGATTTCAAAAAGCAACCAAAATTCCTTCCATTCTTCTTTATATTTTAATTTTGCAGTTCTTCCAATCAAGAGGTAGAGTAGTTTTTTTACCCTTTGCATTTTATTTTTGCCATGTCACTTGCTTTGTGACAAGCTGAAGCTTGGCAAGAATTTGAACATTCATTGGGTTTGCCCTTTCTTTGCACTCTTGGAAACTTGAGACCATGATGTAAACAAGCCTGAACTAACCTGCTGGAGGAAAAGGGACTGTGGGACTTGACAGATGACCTTTAGCATGTAAGTGAACTGACAAGAGTTAACAATGGAATTGCCCAGCTCTGCCAATCCCAATAATCAGACTTCTGAGTTGAATGAATGATTGCTATTTTAAGCCCTAAAGTTTGATATATTTTGTTATGGAACAAAAGCTAACTGATACGTTTAGTGACTTCAGATACTTGAGTTTCCTCATATATGTCATGGAAATAATAGTAGTAATTTCCTCTTAGGTTGCTAGGAATATTAAATAAAAAAAATGCACATAAAGTGCTTAACATAGTGCCTAGCACACAGAAAACCCTGGATAAATAGTGGCTAATAATATGATTATATTCTTATACACAGAATTTATTTAAGCCAGAGGTCAGCGTGACCCTATAGGAGGCTATGTGCTCTGTAACAACTACAGCCAAACGATTGCCTGGAACAGGTTTTAAAAGTAAATGGTGGAAGGTTTGTTGCTTGATATTTAGGCTTATCTAGGTGTTTACTACATCAGCTAATAAGTTTTAAAAATTGATAAATTATATTTGCTACTGTGCTGTGTTTTTGAGGTTTCCCACCCCCCTGATTTTTTTTTTTTTAACCATCGCCTCTTCTCAGCGAAGTGTTAGCAGCAGAATTTTGTTTTCTGTGTCTTCAAGGTGTGTGCATGTTCCTAATTCATCTCCCATGGGAGAAGCATGGGAATATAGCAGTTAACTAGATCACAGGAAGGATGTGTGGGTTTGCTAATGGCTTGTGAAAAAAATAAATAAATAAGTGCTAAGTGGTTCAATTCTTTCCACTTCTCTATCTTTGAACATCACGTCTAACAAGAATTAATTTTCTAAAAATTAAAACTCTCTCCTAATGGAACACAATTAGGAAAACATGTAAACCTTCTCTTTTCAATAGCATAGATTTAAATTCCTTTTAAGTAACTCCAAGTAATACCTAATAGCTATGAGTGTTCATATTCCAGCCAATGTCAGAAACTGACATAAGTTTAAACTAGCAGCAATTATGGTGTAATACATTTAGAAATTTTTCCTTTTTAAAATTAAATACTAACATATTACAAGCACCTTTGAACCAAGTTCCACTTGATGCTCAGTGCCCTTCTCAAGAGTGAAACATCGCTCAATGCAAAATCTTGCTCGAGATGACATGTTTGTACTTCACAATAAAACTATAAAAAGAGTCTTCAGAAATGCATTTCCAAATGATTGTTTCCTGATAGACAACAGCATTATTTTATCTTCATTCTGAGTGCCATCTGAACCAAAAATAGGAACACAAGAACATGTGTAAGGGCTACAAAAACCAAACTTCCAGCCACAAAGACAATTGATGAAGGAGCTTTTTGATGAGAACCTTGTTTACATTTGTAACATCCAATTTGTTCGAATTGATTTATACCACAGGCTCTAATTACATGTGCCTGTAAATGAAAGATAAGGTGCTTAAATCACGAGAACATCTGATTCTCCCACTTCTACTTTGAATCTTCATAGGGTGCTGTTCAATCTGGAGGTCATATAACATTCAAGACCATGCCTCTGCAACCAGAATGTCTTCACTCAGTAGCTTTGTGCTCTTGGGCAAGTTGTGTGACCCTGCATAGCCACAGGACCCTCATCTATAAAGTGGAAATAATATTATTTACTTCCTAGATTTAAATGAGATAATGCACTTAAAAGAGTGACGAGCACCTGACCAGCAATCAGTACAAGCTTATTCCTGTTGGTGGTATGTTTGACCCTGGCGGAATATTCTCTGTGATTGAAATAGGCTGGTTCATATTACTGTTTAAGGACATAACAGTCACTGTAGCTGGACCCTCATTTAAGACAGAGGTTGACAGTTGACCGGTTCTATGCCACCAAACACTATTAAATGATGTTATAAATAGTATGGAGCTATGTGATATGGACTCAGGATGAAGTATGTCCCAAGCAGAAAGGGATTGCCGAGGGGAAATTCAGCCTGGCATAGAGGACAATTACCAGGGACATGTAGCTAAGTTAATTGCCTCAATACACCTGCAAGATACAGTAGGCCAATGACCTCTATCTATAGTCATGTATAGTAGTGGTTCCTCTGTGCCAGTCAATCCCACATCTGAGTATCAATGGGAAAGAAATAGAGCAAGTGACCATGGAAGGAACATTGCAACTGTGGGGATTAGAGTGTGGTAGTGTCTGTCATAGGTACAGTGTCAGGTTATGATGAGAGAAATCAGTGAAACACACTGTACCCACTGATTCTGTTCCTACCCAGTAGTCTGAACTATTTTTAGATGTGAGAACATTGACTGGAAACTATTGATCAGAAATATGATTTATTATAAAAGAAAAGAAACATTAAAGAATCACAGAGCATTCTGGGAAAACACCCTCGTAGGTTGCTATGGTTGTTAATAAACTCATGGATTTTTGAACAATGGACTCACATCTTCATTAACACATGGCAATTCACAGTATTCTCATATTACAATTTTGAATGGATGAAGTTGATCAATTTTCCTTCTGTTCTAAGGTGCCTGTCAGTGAAAGATCTCCCGTTGATGAAATACTCATTCTCTCCTTTCATAAGGCATGTCAGTTTTGCAATTGTAGTACTTTTTTGGTATGAGATAGTTTTGTCTTTCATTGAGTTTTGCATTGATTCTATTTTCAGGGGTTCCCTTTCCAGGAAAGAGGAGCGGCCACATGATCCTTTTACATCACCACCAGATGACTTCACTGGCACATGACCTGCTGATGACATGCAGGAGGGTTCAGTGTCCCTCTCTTTGAGAGTATGAGGAAAGCAACTCTCAACTTCAAATTTTGTTACTGTCTATTATCAGTAATTGTTCTACAATTACTCTGATTCCCGGGCTTGGGAATTGTGATTGGTCCACACTATAGAGACGTTTTTTAAAATAATACAAATTTTCTTTAAAAGATTTTTTTTATTTTTGTAAAATATAGATAAATAATAAATAACTACTCTTTGATCCTTTTGATTCCCCAGTGTATCTTCCTGGTCGTATCATAATTACTCTTTTAGATTCATAATTCCAATAACATAAGGATTAATTCTTTCAATCAGTCACTTACATCTCACACAAAATCAAACTGTGACTAGCTGAGCACTCCCAAGTGTACTCCCCAAGAGAAGTGTGCATGCACAGCGAGAAATAGAAATGTTGCCTCTAACTGATATGAAGCAAGGTTCACATGTGTTTTAAAAAGAAAAAAAAAAGAGTTTCTCCAAAGACCCATGCAAAGCAGTCTTTCTTGATGTTCTCCCTCAACAGGTGCTGGTTTCATGACCCTCTTTTTCTTTCTTTTTCTTTTTTCCTTACAAGAGGGGATGGAAAGCCAAGAAATTAAAGGTTAGAGGTTAAGATGAAAATGTTGAAAACAGTCAGTTTGATGTCATTTAGTGGAATGACTGGTTTTAGAAGGTCGGAAAACTTGAATATACTAATCATCTGCTCCAATTTCTCATTGGTGAAAGAAAAAAAAAATTCATTGAATTAACTTTCCAAGTTTTCTTCCAATCCCAGTGGTCTGGGGCTATTATAGTTTAGATATGGAATTTCCTCTGAAAGCTCATGTGAGACAATGAAAGAATGTTCAGAATGACATCGGTTACATTCTGCAATCTGTATACGGGGTAAAAATGGGAGTTCATAACCCACTTGAATCAAATGTATGAAATATGATATGTCAAGAGCTTTGTAATGTTTTGAACAACCAATAAAAAAAGAAAAAAAACCTCTTAATTTCAGCATAAATACAAACAGAAAAAATTATAATGATTTGACTTATGCAAATTATATTCCACATTAAGTTTGATTAAAATGTGTAAAAGTAAAAAAAAAAAAAAGAATGTTCAGAATGAAATGATTAGATTGTGAGAGCTATAACCTGACCAGTGGGTTAATACAGTTGATGGATTCCCAATTTTAATGAATTAATGTGTGAACTCTGAAGGGCCAGAGGAACAAGGTCACTAGGGGCATGCCCTTAGGGATTATGCACTTCCTCTTTATGCTTCAGTGTGTCCTTAACTGAGCAACTTTCCTCTGCCATATCCTACTACCATGATGTTCTGCCTCACCATGGGCCCAAAGCTGACCTTGCACTGAACTGTAATCCTGAGCCAAAATAAACTTTTCCTACTATAAATTGTTCTTGTCAGTCTTTTAGTCACAGCAATGAAAAGCTGAATAACAGAAATTGGTACTGGGAAGTGGGGTTAGTCTTTGCTATGAGTAACCTGATCATGTGGTTCAGAAGCATTTGGAACTGGTTTGTAGAAGGAGTTTGAAAAGTTTGGAAATACCCGCTGGAGAAGCCTTAGAATGTTGTAAGCAGAATTTAACAGGGAATTCTTACGGGAGCTCAGAAGACTAAAATGCTGATAGGACCACAGACAGTAAGGACTGAGCTCATGATGTTTTACAGAAGGAGGACTCTACTGGAAATTGAGCTAGAGGCCATTCATGTTATGTTCTGGCAAAGAAGTTGTCTATATTTTGCTCAAGTCCTGACACATTCTTGATGCTGAATTTAAAGGTGATACACTAATAAATCTGATGGAGAAACTTTCAAGAAAACAAAGCATTCAGATGGTGACATGGATGTTGTTAGTGGCTTTTAGTCAAGTTCACTGTCACGATCAGAAGGAGAAAGCAGAGTGGAAAGATTTGAAAAACTTACTATTTGGTCATAAAACTGCATGTAAAACTGGGACCAAGAAAGTTGTAGTTTTTGAAGAGATTATAGCCACTAGACATATGTTAAGCAATTGAAACAATAAGAAAGCTGGCTTAAGGGCCTCTCAAGAATTAGCAAGACAAGATCCATTGTAGGCTGAAGGGTAGAGAAGTAAAAATTCCTTTGAGAAGAGACCATGGAGGGCACCCCACATGTACAGAGGGTTCCTAGTAAGTTTTTCACCATTCATAGCTGCTCAGGTACACAGAGGCTGTTGCAGCCATGGTCTTAGGAAGCCTGGCTACTGCTCCAGGTGGTGGTATATCTTGGCATCATGCACATGATACTAATTATGCAGGAATGCAAGATGAAGTTAGGAGGTCATAGCTTCTAGCAAGATTTAAAAGGAACACTGGGGAGGCAAAGCAAAGTGCAGTAGGGTTGGAATCCCTACAGGAAGCCTCTGAGAGGATGATGTGTGAAGATGTGAGAAAGAAAATGAAGCTGCAGTAGAGACCCCTGAGATTAAGAGATGACAGTAAGATGGAATGTCTGCTGAGAAAAACTGAATAAATAAAGAGGAAACAGGACAACAGAGAGGCCATATGGGATGAAACCAACAAGGTCATGGGAAGAGCTACATAGGCCCTTTGGAGAGAAGATCGTGATTCCAAGTGCCCCAGCTACTGAACATGAATCTATAGGACATTTTGCCCAGCTGGATTTCAGTCTTGTTTTGGTTCCATCCCTTCTTTATATGCCCCTATTTCCCCACTTTGGAATGAAAATGTTTACTCTGTACCTTTATATATTGGATTTATGTAGCTTGTTTTTTATCTTTACAAGGGCTCACAACTAAGAGTTTGCCTTGAGTCTCAAATGAGATTTTAGGACTTTGACTTTGGGGCAATGCTAGAATTTTTCAGTCTATGAGGACTTTTGGAAATGGACTAAATGCATTTTGCATTGTGAGATGGGCATGAGCTTTGCAGGGATAGGGGCAGAATGTTATGGTTTAGTATAAGAAGTGAAATTAGTAAATTATGAGAGCTAAGATTGGTGAATTAATTTATTTGATGGATTAATAATTTGAAATGATTAATGGGTGGTAACTATAAGCAGGTAGGAAATTTCTGGAGGAAGTAGGTCATGTATATCCCCGATTCCCTGATTCTTCTCATTCCCTCGGCTTCCTCTTTTTCATGAACAGTTCGTGGGTTTTATTTCTGAGCTTTTTATTCTGCTCCATTTTCTAGGTTTATCCTTTTGCCAATACCATGCTGTTTTGTTCACTGTGCTTTGATTGTTGTATCAGCTTTGTTAAGTTAGGTAGTAATCATTCCTCCAATTTTGTTTTTCTTCAATATTGTGATGCCTCTTTTAGGTCCTTCTTTTGTATCTTCATAAAATTTTTAGACTCTATTTAACAATATCCTTAAAATAATTTGCTGGGATTTTGATAGAAATTATGATGAAGTTATAGATTGAGTTCGAAAGGATTGACATTTTAACAATATTAAGTATCCCAATTCATGTGCATGGAGTATTTCTCCATTAGTGTAGAGCTTCTGTGATTCCTTTCATTAGAATTTTGTAAATTTCCTTATATACATCTTGTATATATTTTGTTAGATTTATATCTAAGCCCATCTTTCATTCTGCCTTTAAATTTTTTGGTGCTGCTATGATTTGGATATAGTTTGTCCAAAATGTGTGCAGGACAAATTCATAAGTCTGGTTCACCTTGGTCCCCAAATAATAGCTTCGAGAGGTAGTGGGACCTTTTAAGAGATGGAGCCTAATGGGAGGTGATTGGGTCATGGTGATGCTACCCTAATGAACCGTATCAATGTCTTTCTTGAGAAACAGGTTAATTCTCTAAAGATTTGATTAAGGATTGTAGGGCTGAAAAGCACATCAACCTTCCTCTTCGCTTTTCTTCTGTTCTCTCTTGCACTCGTGTTCGTTCTCTCTCTCTCTCTCTCTCTCTCTCCTTTTACTACTTCTCTTTCCATTTCTTCACCAAGAGTTGATCAGCATGTGGGCCTCAGTAAAAGATGGGCAGGTCCTAGGAATATGTTGTTGGGCCTCTAGAATTCTGACCCAAAATAAAACCCTTTTTAAACAAATATTCTGGCTTCAGATATTTTCAGACAAACAGACAGACACACTCACACACACACACACACACACACACAACCCACAGGGACTAATATAAATTATACTGTGTATTTAATTTATAATTTCAATTGTTCATTGTTGGTATAGATGTGTACAATTGAATTTGTATATTAACCTTATATTAGACAATCTTACTGTGGTCAATTATAGGAGTTGTTTTGCTCTTTATTCTTTGGGATTTCCACAGATAATCATGTCATCTGCAAACAAAAGTACTTTATTTCTTCCTTCCTATGTGAATACCTTTTATTTCTTTTTATTGCTTCATTGCATTAGTTAGAATATCCTTTACAATATTGAAAAGTAATGGCAAGAGGGTACATCCTCGCTTGTTTCCCATCTTAGAGGGAAAGCATTATTTTCTCATCATTAAGCATGACATAACTATTAGTTTTTGTAAATGTTCTTTGCCAAGGTTCCCCTATTCCTAGTTTACTGAGAGGATTTTTGTTTTTTATCATGAATAAGTGTTGGAGTTTGTCAAATATTTTCTCTGCATATATTGATATGATCATATGATTTTTTTCTTTTGTAACATGTTATTGTAGCTGATTGCATGCATCCGTTTTTAAATGTTGAACCAGCCTTGTGTAACAGGAAAAGATACTACTTGATTTCAGTGTTTCATTTTTATACAATGTTGGATTCTTTTTGCTAATATTTTGCAGAGGATTTTTGCATCTATGTTCATTGCTGATATTTATTCAGAATATTTCCTTGAAGGTAATGTTTTCATTTGACCTTATTATTAGGTTAAAACGGACATGATAAAATGAGTTAGAAATTATTCTCACTGCTTCCACTTTCTGGAACAGATTGTAGAAAATGGGTGTCATTCTTCCTTAAATGTTTGATAGAACTTACCAGTGAAGCCATCTGGGCCTGGTGGTTTCTCTGGAAAGTTATTAATCATTAATTAAATGTAATACATACAGGCTGATTCAGACCATCTCTTTCTTCTGTGTGAAGTTCGATAATTTTTTTTTTTAGAATTTTGCCTATTTCTTTCATCTAGATTGCTAAATCTTTAGAAACAGAGTTCCTGCAGTGATATTTTAACATCCTCTTGATATCTGGAAGACCAGTAATGACTCCTCTCTCATACCTGATATTAGCATTTTTCTGCCCTGGTTAGTCTAGCTAGAGCTTGAGCTGATCCTTTCAAAATCTGCCTTTATTTTTGTTGATTCTTTTCTGTTGATTTCCTCTTTTCAATTGTATTTATTTATAGTTCATTTTGCATCATTTTTCTTCTGTTTTAGACTAAAATTGCTCTTTTTCTTGATTCATATGCCAGAAGCTTAAATTATTGCTTTTAGATTTTTCTTCTTTACTAATGTCAGATGCTATAACTGTCCCTCAACACACTGCTTTCACTGCATCCCACCAATTTTGATAAGTTGTATTTTCATTTTAATTTAGATAAAAATATTTTAAAATTTTTTCTTGAAACTTCTTCTTTGGCATAGGCTTTACTCAGATGTGAGTTCTTTAACCTGCAAATATTTTAGGATTTTCTAGAAATCGTTCTGATATGAATTTCTAATCGATTCCAGTTGGTTCCCAATATACTTTCTATTAATTTAAATTTGTTAAGATGAGTTTTACCATGGAGATTTATCTTGGCAAATGTTCCTTGTGACCTTGAGGAAAAATGTATTTTGTTATTGTTGGATGAAGTTTTCTAAATGTCAATTCAATCCAGTTGATTGATGGTGGTGTTAAGTTGAACTATATCCTTACTGATTTTCTGCTTGCTGGATCTATCTATTATTGAATGTAGTGCCCTTCTTTATCCTTGAAGACTTTCCTTATTCTGAAAACTTCTTTGTATCAAATTGGTAGTATTACTGTAGCTTTTATTTGATTAATAGTAACATGATATATCTTTCTCTACCCTCTCACTTTTAATTTATCTGTCTCTTTATTTAAAGTCAATTTCCTTTGGGCAACTGGTCTTGTTTTATTATGAACCCTCAAATTCTTTGTCTTATACTTGGCATGGTTAGACTACTTACAATTTATGTGATCATCGATGTAGTTGAACAGTAATTTGCATGTCTATTACTATTTTCTTTTTGCTGCAATTCTTCTTTGTTTGTTTTTTTGTTTTGTTTTGTTTTTTTACTACCACTCTTTTGCCACTTTCTCTAATGTAATGGAACATTTTTGCATAATCCCAATTACTCTCCTCTCAGAATATCAATCATCCATCTTTAAAAACAATTAGGGTTACTCTGGAGTTTTGTGATATGCATTTACAGCTACCTAAGTTCATGTTCATATGACATTATACTGCTTCCTGGGTAATATAAGTACCTTACAACACAGTATTCCTTATTCCTCATTTTCATCCCTTATAATATTGCTGTCATTCATTTTACTTGTTCATTTGCTGTAATTCCCAAAATCATCCATAGTCACTATTATAACTTTTAACAAAAACATTTACTCTACCAATTAATAATAAAAATAAAAGATGTTATTCACCTTCTTTCATTACTTTTCTCATTATCTCCCTTTAATTAAGTAGACCCAAATTCCTACCCTTACCATTTTCTGTCTTTCTGGGAAATTTATTTCCTCATGGACAAACACAATGGCAGTAAATTCCCTAATTTTTGTTTGTGTGGGAAATTCTTTATTAATCCTTATTATCCACTATTGGAGGAAAATTTCATTTTATTAAAGCATTAAGTATTTACATTTATGCCTTTTTTTCTTTCACCATCTGAAATACTCCATCCATTTTCTCTTTACTTACAAGTCTGATGAGAAGCAATCTTTATCTTTATTTCACTATAGATAAAGTAATATTTTTTCTACCTTCTTACAAGTATTAATCTTTTCTTTGATTTTTGCAGGTTGAATATTATGTACCTAGATTGATAAGTTAAGAAATTTTGTTTTTTCATATTCTCTGAACCTGCTACAACTTTGATTTGGTGTTTTTCAATTACAGAATTTGGAGTCATTATTTTCTCAAATGTTTTTTTTTTTCCTGCTCCTTTCTCTTTCTTCTCTCACACATGGTTGAATTTCACATATATCTTTTGTAATTTTCCCACAGTGTTCGATATTCTGCTTTCATTGTTTTCATTGCATTCTAGTTTGGGAAGTTTCTATTGATTTATTTTCAAGCTCATTGATTCTTTCCTTAGCCATGTCCAGTCTAATTGATTAACCATTGATTCTAATTGAACTAAAAATATTCTTCATTTGTGGAAAGTGTTTCTTATTTATGATTTATGTTTGAGTCCTTCTTAGTTTTCTTTCTCTCTGCTTACATTTCCCATCTGTCTTTTTATGTTGTGTACTTTTGTTTACTAGAGCCTTAACACATTAATTACAGTTGTTTATAAATCCCTTGTCTGACCATTCCAACATCTGTATCATATCTGATTCTAGTTCTTAATGCTTTGTCTTTTCATACTGTTTTTTTTCCTTGACTTTTAGTATACCTTTAATTTTTTTGTTGAAAACTTGACATAATGTTGGATCATAAAGACTGAAATACATCACCCTTTACCATGAACTTTTAATGTTGATCTGACTAGAAGTTAGATTGTATTTGATGTTTGCTGTATTTATTTCTCTTAGGGCTTCAGATTCCTCGAATTTCCTTGTTTGTGTATCACCTGTTGCCTTTGGGTGTCTCTAAAAACTCTTAAATCAAGTCTGACCTTAGGGGATCTTTCTGTAACACTCTAATACTATTATGCTCAGCCCCCAGACCCTGCTGGTCTGAGTAGTCACTCTAGGTCTGGATCCCCAGGAGTTTCTCACTCTCAAGTCAGTCTGTCCTCAACATCCAGCAATTTGTGAAAATTCTTTTCAATCAGTATTTCTCCAGCTCTGGGTTCCAGTAGCTTCATCTCCAAATCAGCTTATCTCAGCTGGAATTCTCTGTATTTACCTGTCTCTCCAGATTTCAGGGTGGCGGTTTACCTTGTGATTTGAAATCTCAAATGAGTCTCAGAAAAGTGATTGATTTTCAGTTTGTTCAACTCTTTCTTTGTCAGGACAAAAGTACTGACTTCCTAGCTTTGGGCATCTTGGAATTGAAACCAGAAATCACATTTCTCTTTACCTTTCTCATTGCATTTATTTTCTATATTTTAGCGTCAGAACACCTTAATTACAGGTGGTATAACTACAAAAAGATTCTACATAAATATTACAAATATATAAAGATTATAAAGAAAAATCAATTTCTTTCTTACCCTCTCCCTACTCAATTCCTGAGTAGGGACTAATTAATCTTCAAAAATGAGGTAGCAGATACAATTGAATCATCCATAAAGTAACTATTACAACACATGATTTTCCAAGAGGCTGGGGCAAATAGTGTGTTTAAGGGAGTGGATTTCCTCACATTGTCCCTGGAGGTAATTGCTCTTTTTATCTTTTTATGGAGCTAATGGTTGAAAGTGCTCATGTGATCTGCTTCGGTTTTCAGTTTTCTAACCAAGAGTGAACGTTGAGAAGATTTTAATATTATTTAACTTTTTAGATATATTGGTGTATACATTAGCTATTCAAGTATTTTACTCAAAGTTTTATGTTTTTATCATCCTTTAGGTTTTGAGTATTTGTAGATTTATATACAGCTATAAAAATAATACAGACTCCCTTGGGCTTCCTCCAGTGGTAATATTTTTTGAGATGGCACTACAATATCACAACCAGGTTATTGACCTTTCTACACTCAAGATACAAACATTGCCATCACTACAATTCCTCATTCTGTCCAATTATAGCCATACTCTCTTCTCTCTACCCCCCACTTCCTTTTTAACCCTGGAAACTATTAATAGTTTCTTAATAGTTACTTAAAATTTTATAATTTCAATAATTTTTATATAAATGGTATTATGCAATATGTAACCTTTTGGACTTGGATTTGATCACTCAACAAAATTATTATCAATAATTCATTCCTTTTTATTAGCAAGTAATATTCTATAGTATGGATATTACAGTTTGTTTAAGTATCCAGCTCTTAAAGGTCATCCAGATCATTTCTAGTTTTTAGCTATTACAAATAAAGATACTGTTAAACATTCATGTAAAGTTTGTATGAGAACAACCTTCTTCATTTTTCTGGTGTAAATGCCCAGGAATGAAATTGCTAAGTTATATGATGGCTGCAGGTTTAGTATTTAAAGACACTGTTTTTCAAGATCCATCTCACCGACCTGCACAGGTGTCAGGGCCCAGGGTAGTCCTGGGTCCATCCAGCCACTGGAAGACACTCGCTTGAGCTGAGGCTCAGTCCAGTACTGCCTCCACCTAATCGCAGACCTCCACCAGAGCTCAGGCCCAGCCCAGATCATCCTTGGTGAACTTTAAGGGAGCCAGAGCCCAGAGTTGGTGTGGGTCTGTGCCCACACCAACACCTGGGAATCCAGGTCTAACCAGCTTCCATCTTGAGACACTGCAGTCACCCTCATAGCCTTTTCCATGCAGTAGCTTCTACCTTGGGACAACAGACAGGACTTAGACGCAACTGCATCTTGGAGTAGGCATCCAAAAACCAGTATAAGGCCCACCTTTTCAGCCGCATCTCTGAAAGATGTTGCATCCATCTTGGGCATCTCCACTATTATCTCAAGTTACCTCCTACTATTGCCACCACCACCTATAGTTGAAGTAGCATTCATCCTAGGACACTGGCAGGGTCTGGAAGCCAAACACCATGGTGAGATACAGATAATCTGCACAGATATTACAAGATTATAGGGTAGAAATTGTAATACCTCAGATCCACACTGAAAAAAAAAGGGAAATCACATAGACAATATGAAAAAAAAAAAAATCAAGGGAGGAAAGTGCCCCAAACAAACAAGGATACTACAATAACAGAATCCATAGACAGCACAGATGATGAAATGTCAGAGAAGGTATTCAGAGTGTTCATAATTAAAATAATCTGTGAATTAAGAAATGACCTAAATGAGCAAATGCAGGCAAAAATTGATTACTCCAACAAAGACAGAAGAAAACAAATACAGGCAACCATTGATGACACCAATAAACAAATAAGGGACCAAATACAGGTATCCACTGATCACACCAACAAAGAGATAAGGGATTAAGTACAGGTAGCAAAAGATTATTTCAAGAAAGAGATAAAGATTCTAAAAAAAAATTCAGAAATACTTGAAATATTTGAAAATCAAATAAAAAAAAACTCAAATAGAAATCATCATCAACAGACTAGATCACTTGTAAAATAGAACATCAGATAATGAAGACAAAGTATACAATCTGGAAAATGAAGTTGACCACACAGTGAAGATGGTAAGAAAACATGATAGAACATCGAAGAATTAAAGAATTATGGGATAGCATCAAAAGACCAAATCTGAGAGTTATTGGGATAGAGGAAGGAACAGAGTTTCAAACCAAAGGAAGTCACAATCTCTTCAATGAGATAATATCAGAAATTTCCCCAAATATGAAGAATGAATTGGAAAATCAAATACAACAGGCTTATAGGACACCAAATGTACAAAATTACAACAGATCTATACCAAGGCACATTATAATGAAAATGCCTAGCATACAGAACAAGAATAGAATATAAAAGGCCACAAAAGAGAGAAATCATGGAGAGAGACAAATTTGTATCTCAGTGTAATATTATTTTATACACTCTCATAAAAAGGACAACAGGTATAGTTCTCTCCTGTCTCCTCCATCGCAGATTTTTCAACCCAGACCCTCTAAGCCAGGATATCCTGGAACAACATATATCAAACTCTGAAAGAAAATGGATGCCAACAAAGAATCATATATCCAGCAAAATTAAGTTTTATATTTGATGAGGAAATAAAAACATTCCATGATATGCAAAAGTTAAAAGAGTTTATAAGTAGAAAGCCTGCACTACAGAACATCCTCAGCAAAATATTCCTTGAACAGGAATTGAAAAACAACAATGAAAGTCAGTAAAGGGAGGAATTACACTAAAGGAAAAACTAATCAAATGAGAAACCAAGTCAAGTTAAATACCAAAAATAAACAAAAATGGCTGGTAATACAAATCATTTCTCAATAATAACCCTGGATATTAATGGCCCAAATTCAAAAATCAAAAGGCATAGACTGGCAGATTGTATTAAAACAACAACAACATAAAAGACCCAACAATATGCTGCCTCCAAGAGACTCATCTCAGACATCCACAGACTGAAGGTAAAATGTTGGGAAAAATCATACCACTCACATGGACTGTGGAAACAAGCAGGCATTTCCATCCTCATTTCAAATAAAGTAGACTTCAAGCCAAAGTTAATCAAAAGGGATAAAGAAGGATATTTCATACTGCTTCATCAACAAGACATAATAATAATAAATATATATGACCCAAACAATGGAGTGTCTACATTCTTCAAACAAACTCAAGTTCAAGAGTCAAATAGACCATAATACAATAATTTTGGGTGACTTTAGCACACCTTTTTCACCACTGGATAGATCTCCAACAAAAGCTGAATGAAAAACTATAGAAGTCAATAATACAATATCACAAAGAAACTCTTAGCAAAAATAAAAAAGTAGAAATACTACCCTGCATTCTATCAGATCATAATGGAATGAAATTAGAAATGAATGATAAGATAAAAAATAAAAGCTACTCTAACATTTGTAGACTAAATAATATGCTGCTGAATGAAAAATGGGTTGCAAAAGACATCAGGGAGGAGATTTAAAAATTCTTAGAGGTGAATGAGAACACAGATACAATGTATCACAATCTCTGGGACACTATGAAGGTAGTACTAAGAGGAAAGTTCATTGAATAGAGTTCATTCCTTAAAAGAAGAAAAAGTCAACAAATCAATGACTTCATATTATATCCCAAAATCCTAGAAAAAGAAGAATAAATCGACACTAAAATTAGTAGAAGTTAGGAAATAATTAAAATCAGAGCTGAAATCAATGAAGTTGAAACAAATGAAACAATTGAAAAAATTGACAAAACAAAGAGTTGGTTCTTTAAAAAATAAATAAAATTGACAAACTCTTAGCCATGATAACAAAAAAAGAGAGAAAACTCAAACTACTAACATACATGATAAAAAAGGAAATATCAAAACAGACACCACAGAAATACAGAAGCTAATCAGAAATTATTTCGAAAACTTGTACTCCAATAAAATAGAAAATATTAAAGGCATCAACAAATTTCTAGAGTCATATGATTTGCCCAAATTGAATCAGAATGATATACACAATTGAAACAGATCAATTTCAAGCGATGAAATAAAAGATGCCATCAGAAGCCCACCAACCAAGAAAAGCCCCAAACCAGATGGATAAACAGGCAAGTTCTACAAGACCTTTAAAGAACAACTAATGCCAATATTCTTCAATTATTTCAGGAAATAGAAAAAGAGGGAGCACTTCCAAACTCATTCTATGAGGCCAATATTACCCTGATTCCAAAACTAGGCAAAGACACATCAAAGAATGAAAACTTTAGACCAATCTCTCTAATGAACATAGATGCAAAAATTCTCAGTAAAATTCTGGCAAATCAGATACAGAAACATATCAAAAAGAAAGTACACCATGATCAAGTGGGATTCATCCCAGGGATGCAAGGTTGGCTCAACATATGGAAATCAATAAATGTAATTCATCACATCAATAGACTTAAAGATAGGAACTGTATGATCATCTCAGTAGATGCAGAAAAAGTATTCAACAAAATATAGCACCCCTTCATGTTCAAAACACTAGAAAAACGAAGGATAACATAAACATATCTCAACATTATAAAAGCTATCTATGCTAAGCCCCAGGTTTAGCAACATCATTCTAAATGGAGAAAATTTGAAAGCATTCCCTCTAAAAACTGGAACAAAACAGGGATGCTGTCTTTCATCGCTTCTATTTAACATAGTTCTTGAAACACTGGCCAAAACAATTAGACAGACAAAAGAAATTAAAGGGATATAGATAGGAAAAGAAGAACTCAAATTAGAACTATTTGCTGACATCATGATTCTATACCTAAAAACATTCCACCAGCAAACTTCTAGAACTAATAAATGAATTCAGCAAAGTAGCAGGATACAAAATCAATACCCCCAAATCACGGTATTTCTGTATATCAGTGACAAATCCTCTGAAAGGGAAACAAGGAAAACTACCTCATTAACAATAGCCTCAAAAAATTAATAAAACACTTGGGAATCAACTTAATGAAAGAGGTGAAAGACCTCTACCAAAAAAAAAAAAAATACAGAATACTAAAGAAAGAAATTAAAGAAGATGGAAAGATCTACCTTGTTCTTGGACAGACAGAATTAATATTGTCAAAATGAGCATAATACTAAAAGCACTATTCAGACTCAATGAAATTCCAATCAAAATCCCAATGACATTCCTTATAGAAATAAAAAAAAAATCAGTCATGAAATTTATTTGGAAAAATAAGAGACCCAGAATACTTAAAGCAATCCTTAGCAAGAAGAATGAAGCAGGTGGCATCACTATACCATACCTTAAACTATACTACATAGCAATAGTAACAAAAACAGCATGATATTGGCACCAAAATAGACTGATAGACCAATGGTACAGAATAGAGGACACAGAGACTAACCCACATAATTACAGTTATCTTATATTAGATAACAGTGCATTGGAGAAAAGATAGCCTCTTCAACAAATGGTGCTGGGAAAACTGGAAATCCATATGCAACAAATGAAATTAAAACCCTATCTCTCGAAGGGAAGATGGTGGTGAAGGGAGTGCATCACCCCCGTGTGCCGAGTCACTGTGCGGGAGAATGACGAGTTAAATCAGCTGAAGGCTGTCTTGTTGGGAATTTCCAGCGAAATTGAGGTGCTCCAGAATCTAGTGGAGGGATTTTCATCGCGTGAGGATCGGCGGCAGGAGCTTGGTTGCGGGCGATTTCTCCGCACGGAGGGTCACAGGGCTTGTTCGGCGGATTGCCCTGCTGCCGGAGTCTGCAGCGCACGCTGAGAAGTGGCGAGGTGGCGGTGAGGAGGTGCAGCGCTTCGGATTCTGTGGGCTTCTGCCAGCGGTGGAATGGCTGCGCTCGGTGCTTAGTTCTGGGTTTGAGACGGAGGAGGGAAGCGGTCCAGTTCAGTTCTCCACACCGGTCAGTCCACGGAGGAGGCCAGAGGCCGCCATCTTGGAGAGCTGACGTAATCATCCCTGTTTTCTACTGATCTCAGCTCATTCAGCTACGGAACAGGTGATTTCAGGCTGTTATTTGCCTGCATCTCGCAGACAGATAGCTCAGGCTCAGGGCTAGAGAACCCGTGGAGATGGCTTCTTGGAGCTCGCCCCTAGCAGAGCATGCTCCGAGCTCTGAGCAGCCGGGTTCTGGTTCCCGGAGCTGCTTTGGTCCAGGGCTGGGGAACCCGAGGAGACTGCTTCTTGGAGCCTGCTCCTAGCGGACCATGCACCGAGCTCTGAGCAGCCGGGTTCTGGCTCCCGGAACTGTTTTGGCCCAGGGCTGGGGAAACCCGTGGAGTTTGCTTCTTAGAGCCCGCTCCCAGCAGAGCGAGCACCGAGCTCGGGGCAGCCGGGTTCTGGCTCCCGGAGCTGCTTTGGCCCTGGGCTGGGGATTCCGCGGAAACTGCTTCTCGGTCCGGGTCCTGCTGGGTGCTTTGGGGGCCAGAGGGGCAGAGTGGAACTGCCGCCTGTGCCCAGAACAGGCCAAGTGACCTGCCGGCATGGTATCACGTCACCCCAACTGCAGCTGGAAGAGAGCAGCCGCCCACGCCTGGATCAGGTCCAATGACCCGATGGTGTGGTAGTAAAGTCACCCCATTTGGAGTAGGGGCCGAGCAGAGCCGCCACCCGAGCCTGCAAGGTAGGCAGACCTGCGACCCACCAGTGGGACAGGCCCGGTGGCCTGCCATCGTGGTGGACACGTCGCACCGATTGGAATGGGGGCTGAGCGGGGCCACTGCCTGTGCCCGGAAAAGGCCCAGCGACCCACCGGTGTGGCAGTCAAGTCACCCCATTTGGAGTGGGGGCCGAGCAGAGCCGCCGCCCGAGCTCGCAAGGTAGGAAGACCGGCGGCCCACAGGCGGAACGGGACCAGCGGCCGGCCGGCGAGACAGACCCATCACACTGGTCGGAGTGGAGGCGGAGCAGAGCCACCGCCCGTGTCCGGAAAAGGCCCAGAGACCTGCCAGATTGGCAGTCAGGTAGCCCCATTTGGAGTGGGGGCCGAGCAGAGCTGCTGCCCAAGCCCACAAGGTAGGCAGACCTGCGACCCACAGGTGGAACAGGCCCAGAGGCCTGCCAGCGTGGTAGACACGTCACACCAATTGGAGTAGGGGCCAAGCAGAGCCGCCGCCCGCATCCAGATCAGGCCCAACGACCCGTGGGCGTGGTAGTCACGTCACCACAATTGGTGTGGGGCCAGAGCAGAGCCGCCTCCCACGCCCACAGGGTGGGCAGACCTGCGACCTACCGGCAGAGCAGGCCTAGCGGCCCACCAGCGTAGTAGACAGATCACCCCAATTGGAGGAGGAGCACAGCCACTACCCGCTCTGCAAGGGAGATTTTTCAACTATACAAGACGAATATAAATAAATAGGGGGAAAATTTCAAAAACACAACAGTTTTACCAAGCAGAATGAAACGCGAGCAGTATGAAAAGACAAGGCAAGAAAGGACCACAAGCAATGCAGGTCAACTCAACTTTAGAAGAGTTAATAGCTGCAACAGATGGAATGTCAGATAAAGAATTCAGGATATACATGCTTCAGATGATCTGGACTCTCAAGGAAGACGTGAGACAGCAAAACCAGACAATGAAAGATCACTTTGACAAGGAATTACATAAACAAATCCAAGAAGCAAAGGATCAATTATACAGGGAGATAGAGGTAATAAAAAACAAACAAATAGAAATCTTAGAAATGCAGGAAGCAATAAACCAACTTAAAAACTTAATTGAGAATACTACCAGCAGAGTAGAACACTTAGAAGATAGAACATCAGACAATGAAGACAAAGTATTTCAACTTGAAAAGAACATAGACAGCTCAGCAAGACAGTTAAGAAACCATGAGCAGAACATCCAAGAGATATGGGATAACATAAAGAGACCAAACTTAAGAGTCATTGGGATACAGGAAGGCATGGAGGTCCATACCAAAGGAATAAACAATCTATTCAATGAAATAATACGAGAAAACTTCCCAGACTTGAAGAATGAGACAGAATCCCAAATCCTAGAAGCCTACAGGATGCCGAATGTGCAAAATCATAAGAGATCCACACCTAGACACATTGTTATACAAAATTATATATAAGAGGTTGTGAGGGGAATGGGATAACAAACATGGAGGGAAATGAATTACAGTAGATGGGGTAGAGAGAGAAGATGGGAGGGGAGGGGAGGGGGGATAGTAGAGGATAGGAAAGGTAGCAGAATACATCAGTCACTAATATGGTAGTATGTAAAAATGTGATGTGTAACCGATGTGATTCTGCAATCTGTATTTGGGGTAAAAATGGGAGTTCATAACCCACTTGATTCTAATGTATGAAATATGATTTGTCAAGAGCTTTGTAATGTTGTGAACAACCAATTAAAAAAATAAAATAAAATATATATGTATTTTAAAAAAAAAAAGCTACAAGAGAAAGGAAGCAAATTACATTTAGGGGTAAACCAATCAGGATAACAGCTGATCTTTCAACACAGACTCTGAAAGCTAGAAGATCCTGGAATAACATATTTCAAACACTGAAAGAAAATGGGTTCCAGCCAAGAATCATGTATCCGGCGAAATTAAGCTTCAGGATAGAAGATGAAATTAAAACCTTCCACGATAAACAAAAGTTAAAAGAATTTGCAGCTAGAAAACCATCTCTTCAAAAAATCCTTGGCAAAACATTACAGGAAGAGGAAATGGAAAATAACAATGAAAACCAACAGTGGGAGGTAGGACAATAAAGGGGGGAAAATAATCAAAGAAGAAAACAAATCAGGTTTAGTAACATTAATAAACAAATATGGCTGGAAGAACAAACCATATTTCAATAATAACCCTAAATGTTAATGGCTTAAACTCACCAATTAAGAGACACAGGCTAGTTGAATGGATCACAAAACAAGACCCAACAATATGCTGCCTACAGGAGACGCACTTGATAGGAAAAAATATACATAGACTGAAGGTGAAAGGTTGGGAAAAATCATATCACTCATATGGACTGCGGAAACAAGCAGGAGTGTCCATACTCATATCAAATAAAATAGATTTCAAGCCAAAATTAATCAAAAGGGATAAAGAGGGACACTACATACTGCTCAAGGGAACCATACACCAACAAGACATAACAATCATAAATATATATGCCCCAAACAATGGAGCAGCTATGTTCATCAAGCAAACTCTTCTCAAGTTCAAGAGTCTAATAGACCACCATACAATAATCATGGGAGACTTCAACACACCTCTCTCACCACTGGACAGATCTTCCAAACAAAAGTTGAATAAGGAAACTATAGAACTCAATAACACAATTAACAACCTAGACTTAATTGACATATATAGAATATACCACCCAACATCAAGCAGTTACACTTTTTTCTCAGCAACACATGGATCCTTCTCAAAAATAGATCATATATTATGTCACAGGGCAACTCTTAGACAATATAAAGGAGTAGAGATAATACCATGCATTTTATCTGATCATAATGGAATGAAACTGAAAATCAACGATAAAAGAAGGAAGGAAAAATCATGCATCACTTGGAGAATGAACAATAGGTTACTGAATGATCAATGGGTTTTAGAAGACATCAATGAGGAAATTAAAAAATTCTTGGAGTTAAATGAAAACTCAGACACAACATATCGGAATCTATGGAACACATTGAAAGCAGTTCTCAGAGGAAAATTCATTGCTTGGAGTTCATTCCTTAAAAAAAGAAAAAACCAACAAATAAATGATCTCATACTTCATCTCAAAATCCTAGAAAAAGAAGAGCAAAACAACAGCAAAAGAAGTAGAAGGCAAGAAATAATTAAAATCAGAGCTGAAATTAATGAAATTGAAACAAAAGAAACAATTGAAAAATTGACAAAACTAAAAGTTGGTTCTTTGAAAAAATAAATAAAATAGACAGACCCTTAGCCATGCTAACGAAGAGGAGAGAGAACTCAAATTACTAGCATATGGGATGAAAAAGGCAATATCACAACAGACACTTCAGAAATACAGAAGATAATCAGAAATTATTTTGAATCCTTATACTCCAATAAAATAGAAGGTAGTGAAGGCATCGATAAATTTCTTAAGTCATATGATCTGCCCAGATTGAGTCAGGAGGATATAGACAACCTAAACAGACCAATAACAATTGAGGAACTAGAAGAAACCATCAATAGACTACCAACTAAGAAAAGCCCAGGACCGGATGGGTATACAGCAGAGTTTTACAAAACCTTTAAAGAGGAACTAATACCAATACTTTTCAAGCTATTTCAGGAAATAGAAAAAGAGGGAGAACTTCCAAATTCATTCTATGAGGCCAACATCACCCTGATGCCTAAACCAGACAAAGACACTTCAAAGAAAGAAAACTACAGACCAATATCTCTAATGAACCTAGATGCAAAAATCCTCAATAAAATTCTGGCGAATCGGATTCAAAAACATATCAAAAAAATTGTACACCATGATCAAGTAGGATTCATCCCTGGGATGCAAGGCTGGTTCAATATACGGAAATCAATAAATGTTATTCACCACATCAATAGACTTAAAAATAAGAACCATATGATCATCTCGATAGATGCAGAAAAAGTACAGCATCCCTTTATGTTCAAAACTCTAGAAAAATTAGGGATAACAGGATCATACCTCAACATAGTAAAAGCAATCTATGCTAAGCCACAGGCTAGCATCATTCTGAATGGAGAAAAATTGAAGGCATTCCCTCTAAAATTTGGAACAAGACAGGGAAGCCCTCTCTCACCACTTCTGTTCAACATAGTCTTCGAAACACTGGCCAGAGCAATTAGACAGATGAAAGAAATTAAAGGCATAAAAATAGGAAAAGAAGAACTTAAATTATCACTATTTGCAGATGACATGATTCTATACCTAACAGACCCAAAAGGGTCTACAAAGAAACTATTAGAGCTAATAAATGAATTCAGCAAAGTGGCAGGATATAAAATCAACACGCATAAATCAAAGGCATTCCTGTATATCAGCGACAAATCCTCTGAAATGGAGATGAGGACAACTACTCCATTCACAATATCTTCAAAAAAAAATAAAATACTTGGGAATCAACCTAACAAAAGAGGTGAAAGACTTATACAATGAAAACTACAGAACCCTAAAGAGAGATATAGAAGAAGATCTTAGAAGATGGAAAAATATACCCTGTTCATGGATAGGCAGAACTAGCATCATCAAAATGGCGATATTACCAAAAGTTCTCTATAAGTTCAATGCAATGCCAATCAAAATCCCAATGGCATTTCTTGTAGAAATAGATAAAGCAATCATGAAATTCATATGGAAAAATAAAAGACCCAGAATAGCAAAAACAATGCTAAGCAGGAAGTGTGAATCAGGTGGTATAGCGATACCAGACTTCAAACTATACTACAGAGCAATAGTAACAAAAACAGCATGGTACTGGTACCAAAACAGGTGGGTGGACCAATGGTATAGAATAGAGGACACAGAAACCAATCCACAAAACTACAACTATCTTATATTTGATAAAGGGGCTAAAAGCATGCAATGGAGGAAGGATAGCATCTTCAACAAATGGTGCTGGGAAAACTGGAAATCCATTTGCATCAAAATGAAACTGAATCCCTTTCTCTCACCATGCACAAAAGTTAACTCAAAATAGAAGAAAAAGTTGGCTATGATCTACATACTGTGGGGTCGGGCTCCAAATTCCTTAATAGGACACCCATAGCGCAAGAGTTAATAACTAGAATCAACAAATGGGACTTACTCAAACTAAAAAGTTTTTTCTCAGCAAAAGAAACAATAAGAGAGGTAAATAGGGAGCCTACATCCTGGGAACAAATCTTTACTCCTCACACTTCAGATAGAGCCCTAATATCCAGAATATACAAAGAACTCAAAAAATTAGACAATAAGATAACAAATAACCCAATCAACAAATGGGCCAAGGACCTGAACAGACACTTCTCAGAGGAGGACATACAATCAATCAACAAGTACATGAAAAAATGCTCACCATCGCTAGCAGTCAGAGAAATGCAAATCAAAACCACCCTAAGATACCATCTCACTCCAGTAAGATTGGCAGCCATTACGAAGTCAAACAACAACAAGTGCTGGCGAGGATGTGGGGAAAAGGGTACACTTGTTCATTGTTGGTGGGACTGCAAATTGGTGCAGCCAATATGGAAAGCGGTATGCAGATTTCTTGGAAAGCTGGGAATGGAACCACCATTTGACCCAGCTATTCCCCTTCTCGGTCTATTCCCTAAAGACCTAATAAGAGCATGCTACAGGGACACTGCTACATCGATGTTCATAGCAGCACAATTCATGATAGCAAGATTGTGGAACCAACCTAGATGCCCTTCAATAGACAAATGGATAAAAAAAAATGTGGCATTTATACACAATGGAGTATTACTATGCATTAAAAAATGACAAAATCATAGAATTTGGAGGGAAATGGATGGCATTAGAGCAGATTATGCTAAGTGAAGCTAGCCAATCCCTAAAAAACAAATGCCAAATATCTTCTTTGATATAAGGGGAGTAACTAAGGACAGAGTAGGGACGAAGAGCATGAGAAGAACATTAACATTAAACAGGAATGAGAGGTGGGAGGGAAAGGGAGAGAGAAGGGAAATTGTATGGAAATGGAAGGTGATCCTCAGGGTTATCCAAAATTACATACAAGAGGAAGTGAGGGGTAAGGGAAGAATAATACAAGTGGAAGAAATGATTTACAGTAGAGGGGGTAGAGAGAGAAGAGGGGAGGGGAGGGGAGGGGGGATAGTAGAGGATAGGAAAGGCAGCAGAATACAACAGACACTAGAATGGCAATGTGTAAATCAATGGAAGTGTAAATGATGTGATTCAGCAATCTGTATACGGGGTAAAAATGGGAGTTCATAACCCACTTGAATCAAACTGTGAAATATGATATATCAAGAACTATGTAATGTTTTGAACGACCAACAAAAAAAATAATGATAAGTTATTGATTTAAGAGGATGAAAGTTACCTCTGTAATCCAGATTTTTCTTAATATAGATTGAATTCTAGCATTCTATCAAAAAAAAAGGAAAAAGCAGCTTTACATGTATGAAGACATGAATTGGTGTGAGCATACTTTATATACAAACAGAGATATGAAAAAATTGTGTTCTATATGTGTAATAAGAATTGTGATGCATTCTACTGTCGTGTATTTAAAAAATAAAAGCAATTAAAAAAAAACCCTATCTCTCAACCCTGCAAAAAACTCAACTCAAAGTGGATCAAGGACCCAGGAATTAAACCAGAGACACTGCATATATTAGAAGAAAAAGTAGGCCCAAATCTTCATCATGTCAGATTAGGCCCCAACTTCCTTAATAAGATCCCTGTAGTGCAAGAATTAAAATCAAGAATCATTAAATGGGATGGATTGAAATTAAAAAGCTTCTTCGCAAAAGAAACAATCAGTGAGGTGAATAGAGAGCATATAGCTTGGGAGCAAATTTTTACCACTTGCACATCAGATAGAGCACAAATCTCTAGGGTATATAAAGAACTCAAAAAGCTAAGCACCAAATAAACAAATAACCCAATCAATAAATAAGCCAAGAGACTGCACAGACACTTCTCATAAGGTAATATATAATCAATCAACAAATATATTAAAAAATGTTCAGTATCTCTAGCAATTAGAGAAATGCAAATCAAAACTAAGAATACAAACAACAATAAATGTTGGCAAGGATGTGGGGGGAAAGGCACACTCATACACTGCTGGTGGGACTGCAAATTGGTGCAGCCATTTGAAAGCAGTATGGCGAATCCTTAGAAAACTGGGAATGGAAACACCATTTGACCCAGCTATCCTACTCCTCAGCAAATATCCAAAGGACTTAAAAACAGCATACTACAGGGACACAGCCACAGCAATGTTTATAGCAGCACAATTCACAATAGCTAAACCGTGGAACCAATCTAGATGCCCTTCAATAGATGAATAGATAAAGAAAATATAGTATATATACACCGTGGAATATTACTCAGCAATAAAAGAGAATAAAATTATGGCATTTGCAGATAAATGAATGAAATTGGAGAATATAATGCTAAGTGATGTTATCCCATCCCCCCAAAACAAATGCCAAATGTTTTCTCTGATTTAAGGATGCTGATTCATAATGTGGTTGTGGGAGGGGTATGGGAGGATTAGATGAAATCTAGATAGGGTAAAGAGGAGGGAGAAGAAGGGAGGGGGCATGAGGGTAGGAAAGACAGTGGAACCGGATGGACATCATTACCCTAAGTACATGTATGAAGACAGGAATGTGTGACTCTACTTTGTATACAGCCAGAGATATGAAAAGTTGTGCTCTATAATGTGTAATATGAATTGTAATGCATTCTGCTGTCATATATAACAAATTTAAATTTTTTAAAAAGATACTGTTCTTCAAAGTAATTACCATTTTACATCCTTACCAATTATGTATGAGTGATCCAGTTTCTCCTTAGCCTCATGATCTTAGAGGGTAGTCAGGATATTTTAGTGGAATAATTGCGATTGGTGTGTGGTAATATCTCACTGTGGTTTTGTTTATCATTTTTCTACTGTTTGATGATGTTGACTATCTTTTCATGTGCCATACATGTATCTGCTTCAGTTGAAATATCTCTTCATGTCTTTGACCCATATTTTAATTAGATTATTTTTATGCCATCAGGTTTAGAGAGATTTTTATCAACTGTAGATAGTCTTTTGTCAGACATCTGGCTTGTAAATATTTTATTTATAGCTTTTCTATTTTCTCTTAGTAGGATCTTCAATAAAGTAAAAAATTTTAATTTTGCTGAAGTTAGGCTTACTATTTTTTTATCTTATAGCTCATGTTTTTGATATCAACATTTTTAAAATGGTGGAAAAATATTTTAAATCCCATTTTGATTTAGATACAAAGACTTTTTTCCAGTACTGGGGTTGAACCCAGGGATGGTCTACCACTAAGCCACATCTGAAACCCTATTTTGTATTTTATTTAGAGACAGGGTCTCACTGAGTTGCTTAGCACCTTGCTTTTACTGAGGCTAACTTGCGATCCTCCTGCCTCAGCCTCCTGAACCACTGGCATTACTGGTGTGTACCACTGTGCCTGGCTCTTTGTTTTTTTTTAGTTTTTGTTGTTTGTTTTGTTTTGTTTTTGTTTATGTTTTGAAGCAGGGTCTCACTAAGTTGCCCAGGCTGGCCTAGAACTTGCAATCCTTCTGCCTTCTGCCTCAGTCTTCTAAGTCACTGGGATTATAGGCATATGCCACTGTGCCCAGATGATTTAGCTATAGAAGTTTTATTAGTATTTATTTGTTTAACACTTTCAGTGACAGTTCTAAGAATGATGTTATATATACGTAACAAAGTATGTGGTATTGTCATTTTAACAATTCAAGTGAAATATTTATAACTTTACTTCTTTAATACTTCACCATTCATAATAGATTTGTCTTAAGTCTTTCCTGTTAGTACATTTAAAACAACATCACATAGTGTTACAGCCTTTAATTTCACAAACATAATTTAGAAAACTCAAGAACAGAAGGAAAGTCTATACATCTATCCATAATGTTCTTAATGCATTTTTCTTCTTTGCTCATGGACCTAGGCTCCTTACCATTGTCTTCCTGTAAGCATCTCCAGTGGCCATTTTTTATTATATTCTTCTGGTGACACATTCTCAGGGTCTCCCTTCATCTAACAATGCCTTGATTTTCTCTACCATTTGAAGGATGTTTTCACCAAGCACAGGATTCTGGATTGATAATTCCATTCTTTCAGCCCTTAAAATAAGTACCACATTCTTCTGGTGTCCATGGTTTCTGGTGACAAATCCTCTTTGTTTTTATTAATCCTATGGGTAAACATATACTTTTTTTTCCCTCTGACTTCTTTCAAGACTTTTTTTCCCCTTCTTCTTTACTTTTCATAAATTTAATTATAGCATCACTTGCCATGAATCTTGCTGGAGTTCTCCATTTGTGGTTCTCTCAGCTTCTTAAATCTATAGGTTCATCTCTCTTAATCAAGTTAATACAATTTCAGTTTCCTTGAGTATTCTCTGTTATGGTTTAGATATTAGATACACTACAAAAGCTCACATGTGAGTCAATGCAAGCGGGTTTAGAGGTGGAATGATTATGAGACCTTTAACTTAATTAGTGTGTTGATCCCCTGATAAGAATTAATTGATAGTAACTGTTGGCAGGTAGGTTGTGTCTGGAGGAGCTGGATCACCGGGGCATGCCTTTGGGATATATATTTTGTCCTTGTTGAATGGAGCTCTCTTTCTGCTTATGTTCCCAACTGCTTCCCTCTGCCGCACACTTCTACCATGATGACCTGCTTCATGTCAGACCCCATTGAATAAAACCTCCTGTCAGTTGACCGAAACTATGAGCCACTAAGTAAACTTTTCCTCCTCTAATTGTTCTTCTCAGGTATTTTGGGTTACAATGGCGAAAAACTGACTAAAACAAGCTCCATTCTGTACTTCCTCCTCTTCTGAGATTCTGATGATATGATTGTTAATCTTTTGTTACAGATTCACAGACTCAGGGCTGTCAATTTTTTTTTGTCATCTATTTTATGCTTTCCATTTAGATTAGGTAATTTTAATTGTTTCAATTTCCTGATCACTTATTCTTCCTTCTGTCATCTTCCTGAGATTGAAATCATCCATGGAAATTTTAATTTTCAATTTTTGTGTTTTCCTTCTCAAAAATGTCCTTTCGGCTCTTCTTTATGTCTTCCATTTGTTTGCAAAGACTTTCTATTTCAGTGTTAATGATTTTGCTTTTTCATTTGTTTTAACTATAATTATAATTGGCCAGCCTGCCTGCTCTTCCTCTGGACTTCCAGCCTGCTGAGGCCCCGCCTCCTGACGAAGCCTCCCAGTCTCCCTCGGTGTCCTACTTGCCCAACCGCTGGAAGCGCCTTGTCAGGTTAGTAGAGACAGTCCGCAGCAGTTCCGCCCAAGATGTATCCCCAGAGCAACCCCGAGAACCCAGGAAGAGCTGGACCAGGAGGATCGCTAACTGTGTCCAAAGACTGTGCTGTTGCATGCCACGTGTCCGTGTCCGCAATAGAGTGTTTCCAAGGGTTCGCAGGAGAAGTGAGCCAGAGCCGGATCAGTAGACCTTTTGTGGCTTCTCCACTTCCTTGGAGAGCTGAGCCAGACAGGACCAGTGGACAGCCTGGGATTCCTCTGCCCCCACCTGCCGAAGACACCAGAGACTGTTCTGCCTGGGACACTTCACCCTGCCCTGCCCCTTTCCCTTCTCCCATTCCTCTGACATGTTTCTTCATACATTGATTTTGGACAAATTGTATAATAAAATTTTTGTTGCAAAATTTTAAAAAAAAAATTAATTTTAAATTATAATTTATAATTGGTGAGTGAAACATTTGGATGACAAAGGTCTTAAAACCTTTGTCAGGTAATTTTAATTTTTGTTTCATTTCAGTATTACTATCTATTGGTTACTTTTTTGCATTTCATTTGTTAGATTCTATTTTCTTGGTGTAAAGAGTAATTTTTATTGAAATCCCCACTCCCCACATGCTGTCTGCTGATGCCATGAGTGGGCCTTATTAAGAGCTGATGAGAATTAAAGCCCTGGTTCCCTACTCTTTGAGGCACCTCTTTACACCCTAAAGAGTGTGGAAATCTGGGCTCCCCACTCAGCCTATGCTAGCTTGGGTCTGCATAGAAACACAGATATTTTTTTCTGAAATTTGGTTAGAAGAGAGCAGAAAGCCATTATTGTCTAAAACTTTTCTGTCTTCTCAAGATTCCCCTTTTCTAGATTTTGTGGTTTTGTAGTTTGTTTGTTTGTTTTCTTGCTTTTTGGGGGTAGAGAGCAAGATTTTGTTAGGACTTTTTGTCCCATATTTCTCAGACTTGTAGCTAAAGAAACTTGCAACTCAGAAATATGAGGCAAGAAGAAAATCTAGGGAACTCACCACTGTGTCATCCCTTGGGTCCCAAAAGCTCAAATCAGCCCACTTTCTTCTAACTTTTAGAGTTTTGTTATATCTGTTTTATGGATAACATCCAAGGACTCTAGCTGTCCTTCATAGAAGAAACAGAAAAACATGTCTCTTCCTTCTTCTCACCAGACAAAGCCTCTTCATTTTTATTTGGGTTGTTTTATGTACATTATATCAAAATTTTAGGCAATATATTTTATTGAAATATATCTTCAGAAACGCTCACAAATTATTATTGTACAGTTCAGTGAATTATTCACCATCAAAGAGCTTTCTAACCTCTAGAAAGCTTCTTCCCACTTATGAACTACTTCTCTTCCCAAAAGATAACCATTGTCATAACATTGAACACTAGGGATTTAGTGAGGAAGGTTAGACTTTCCACATATTTTATGATATAGTAACTACTGTTCTGGCTCTGCTTCTTTTAGAGTTTGCCTGAATATATGAATGACCAATAATCACATGGCAAGGTGCTAAGCTCTATTATTCAACAACAAAATACAAATAGAGTCACACTGATAAAATTAAAAATAATGACCATAGATTGTATCAAAGAAAACAACTGGAACTCTAAACTCATGCATCAAAATCTATGTAACAGAATGTTCATGGTAGCATTATTCACGATAGGCAAAAATGAGAAAGGATCAAACATTCCACTACCATAATGAATAAATACTCATGGTGGGTTCACACAATGGAATTGTGTACAACAATGAAAGAGAATATATATGATAACATGGGTCTTCATCAATTTTAAATGATCTTTGCACATTTTACTTCTAGTGTAGTTTTAGAAAACAAAATATATTTCCCCAAAAAAGTTAGAAAGAGGAAATATGCCTGGGTACAATATGTTCTATGCAATTTAAAATGCACACATACAAATTAACTCCACATATTTTTCAAATATGTATACATGTCTAAGATAATTTTTTAATTTTTAATTTTTTTACCATAGACAGGAAGAAACTTTTAATGAAGATTGAATAACTTTGGGACAGTTAATTAAATAAGTTAAAATGAGAAGGGGGGTTTTCAAGAAATAATGATACCAATCAGCTATGAATAACTCATTTCTGGGTCCCTTCGCTATCTCCAAAGCAATAACTACCAATGTAAGTAAACATCTGTCATAACACACCACAAGAAAACATACGCACAGGTGTCTATCAATCTTCAATGCCAAGAATGACCTTCCTCTGATTTACATTCTTTTCTTTGATGAAACCTCCCCCTGGGCTTCACAGCACAATTACTCTTCCTCCAGCAGTTTCACAGAGCTCTCTTTTCATAGGTGTCCCCAGTTCCTCCTTTCCCATGAAGCTGGAATTTCCTTGGGTCAGGGAATATGCATATACCTCTCTCTACTCCTGGTGTGCAGCAGCTCTCAGAAACTTTTCATAAAAGATCAGTGAACGGGGCTGGGGATGTGGCTCGAGCGGTAGCGCGCTCGCCTGGCATGCGTGCGACCCGGGTTCGATCCTCAGCACCACATACCAACAACGATGTTGTGTCCGCCGAGAACTAAGAAATAAATATTAAAAAATTCTCTCTCTCTCTCTCTCTCTCTCTCTCTCTCTCTCTCTCTCTCTCTCTCTCTCTCCTCTAAAAAAAAAAAAAAAGATCAGTGAACAAAATAAGGATTGCATTTATGTAGACCTCTATCCCTTCTTCTGTAAGGATCTTAACTATCTTAGGCTGAGCACTAGCTCCTCACTCCATGGCCATACAAGAAGTAGAAATAGAACCAAATGGCGAGTCAAGCTGAAGAACAGTATGTGGCAAAATAGGACAGACTCATTTAAAGTCTGGGTATTTATCTCATGTCATACATTGGCAGCACGGCTGTATTCTAGAGAACTCAGTAACTCTGTGCAATACAAAGTCGTTAACCCAGCTGGGTTTCCTTAAAGTTCGGGGCCATTTGGTTGGTAGACTTGGCATTTTGGCAGCTTCCATCTGGGGCAGGAAATGAGACAAAGATGCGGTCACCAAACACCTGTTCAGGTCAGCCTGAATGACAGTTCATTGGCTTTGCTTCCCATTAGACCCTGCACTCTGATGTAGGTTATCATTATTCATTATCATTCACTATTACTGATGAATTTGAGGAGACAAATTTTCTTCCTTTTCTTTTCCCCAACTCTGCAAGAACCAAGGCAGATGAAACATAGGTATGCTTTTTTTAAGTCCAAGCTTTCTGGTTCACCTCAGCTATGGAAGGAAGAAAGTTGGCATTTAAGGCTTTTGCCCTGAGTCATCTTTTCCAGACCAATTGTCAAATGCTTGATGGATAGCTCTTGGCTGCCAAGGGAGAAGTTGAGGGGATGTAGAGGGCTATACGAAGCACAGCTACAAAGCAGTCACAAAATCTCCATCTTGGAAAACACAGTACCCAGAATTTTTGACCTTTGCTTTCTCCCAGCACGGTTCTACAAGTGTTTGGGACAGAATTCAAACGAAGTGCAAAGCTTTATGGACCAAGAGCAGCAAGTATTAGCTGTTTTTGCTGGAATTACTATTCTTTGTTTTGAAAGTCAGTCTTAATGCTCACTTCTAGAGACCTCATTTAAGATACACAACGATTAAGTTGAATACTCATAATCTTTTAGATGTTATACATGTGCCAGTTACATGTATGTTTATATTCTGGGGTCCCTTATTTCCACTTGGGGTTGGGGGAAAAGAGCTTCCTGTGTCTGGCTGCTGGGAATAAAGACTCTATGTGTGTCTCTCAGAACTCTGGCTCTTTCTTACTCTGTGACCCAGTTAACCTTCCGGTCATCTATTTACTGCTTTTCTTCCCCTTTATTACTAGTTACAAACAATCATGTTCCTCTCAAACTGACTGAGATCAGAGTTTCCTCTTGGACCACTTGTTAAAAGCACACAAAACTATTATTTGAAGAGTTTCTCCAACTCCCACCTTTCTCTTTTGTTTTTTTCAAACATCTCCCATGCGGTAGGTAAATGTTACTTCCAAAGAAAATATGCCATGGCTTTCTAAGTATCCAACCTCAACACTCCTCTACAAACACACCTCCATGTCTAAACTGACTCCATGTATTCTGCTTAAGACTTTTGTCTTCCCCTTATCCTTCCAGAAAAACTCTCTATTCAAATTCTACCAACCCCTTCCCTAGCCTCCTTTCCACGTGGTGGACCTTATCCTCCCCCCTGCACATGCTATCAAATCCTGTTGTACAGGACTCTTAACGCAGCAGCAATCGCACAGTCTTACTGTTTTTTTACATGTTGTGAAGAGCCTGAGGTCCGGAGTGTGAGGACTTGGGATGGAATCTCTCCTACACTTACTTACCAAATCCCATCAAAGAAGTCAAAAAGCCTGCCAGACTTCCTATGACCTCAGATATGAAGTGGATCTAAAGTACTTACCTTGCCACATTTCTATTTAGGAACAAAAGAGATAATGAGTTTCTAATTGCTTTCTAACAGCTCCTAGCAAAAAGCACAAATGATCTTTCATAAATAAATTATGGTGAATCTATATACTGTAATACAGAGACATTTACAACAGATGATATATCTAATATATTTATTGACACAAAACTTTCTCTGTGACATATTATTAAAGGCAAAGGAAGTGCTTAATGCCCTGATATAAATCTTATATAAATCTAAGTAAATATAAATTTAAAATATATCCACCTACACATGGGCTTCTAGAAGGAAAATTATCAACATGTTGATAATCATTACCAATGGATGATGGAATTTAAGATGATTTAAAAAATTTCTTTGTAAATACTGCTTGAACATCGATAAGGCTATTATTTGGAAAAGAATATTTAGAAATTCTATGCATAATGCCATCATACATTTAAAAACTTGGGAAAGGCCTTTGTGGAGCTGATAGATTGCCCAAATATTCCAAAACTGGACAGAGCAATGATAGATGGGATTGGAGAACAAGTAAACAAACACTGGTTAGTTATGTCACATACAAATTGACTTTAGGTAAAGATTGATGTATTTGGTTTTGTTTTTTCCCTCTACAAATTTTCATTAGATTTACAAGTTCCTTTTCAACATTGAACTTTGCCATTTCTTCCTTGGATATATAGTAAATGACACTGTCTGAACACTGAAGCACCTGGCATCCATGGTGAAGAGGACAGGAGGTGTCATGGGGAATATGTTCTAGAGGACATCCAAAGACAAAGGAAGCACATGGTATTTTCAAACGACAGGTATAGAGGCCCATGATGGGTGCAGAGGCCCAAAATATGAGGAAAGCTAGTCATGAAAAATGAGGAGAGCTTCCCAACACAGGGAACTGTAAGCACTAAAGTTTGGAAAGGGAATACATCAAGAATTTTTCAGGGGCAAAAAAGCCAGAGTGAGCTGCATCAGACATTTCTTAAACCATTACTCTGAAATCACAGAAGAGCATATGTAAAAATTAAATGCTAATTACCAGTCAAAGGATAAAAATCTGAAAGATGGATTTACTTTACATGCATTCCCAAGAAATTTTAAATGTTTGCTGCTTCTAAACTCTCCAGACTGAAGCTATTAACAATTTTAGAAATGTAGAATAGATGTACTTTGGATATTTATATGCATTTGGCTATAATGAATAGTAAATCCAACTCAAACCAAATACATTTCCTTAAAATCATATTGCTGCTGCTGCTGATGACGATGACGATGATGATAATACCAACAATACTGATAATACCAGGCCCTATTTTGACCAGGCAATAAATCCTTATAGAAACTCTATGAAGAATGGAGTTTTATCCTATTCTAGACTGGAGGAAGCCAAATCTGAGAGATCATACATCACCGTGGAAGATCTCACTGCTTTTAAGAGTGAAAAAGAGCTGGAATGTTTGGATTTTAAGTTCATGGCCTTTCCACTAAATATAGAATAAAAATTCAAACTTCCCTCTATCTCACAGAAATGACAACTAGCTAGATGCATCCAGCCATGCATAGCAGAGTCAGATTTTAACCCAGGAAGTAAGCAGCTATACAAGGCTTGGACCTTGCTACCTGCTATGGTTTGATGTGTTGGGAAGCCTGGTCCTCAGCATGTCAAATGTGACAGGCGGTGGGACCTTTAAGAGGTGGATCCTAGTGGGATAGCCTTACATCATTAGGAACATGCAGGTGGAACAGATTAAGGTAGATCCTGTGGGACCCCATTAGCTCCCAGTTGCTCTCTGGCTTTCTATCTTACCATGTGATTTCTCTTTCTTGCATGTGCTCTGTCCATGATGCTATCTGTCATGATTTAATGCCATAAGAACAAGGGAGCAGTGTTCACCAGAGCTGGCACCATATTGTTTGGACTATCAACCTCCAAAACTGTGAGCTAAATAAACCTATTTCTCTCTAAGTTTCCCAGGTTCAGGTATTTTGCTATAGTAACAAAAATAAATCATATGCTAATTATCTTCTGGGAATTTCCAGCAGGGATAATTCTAACATAGTTAAACAGAGCTATACAATGTGGTCTATTCTTATTATTGCATTATTATTATTAATTGGCACTTTAAAAAAACAAGTTAAGGATGCTTAAGCTGGATTTCATTTGCCCTGAAATCGTGAGTTGCAAAATTAAATTATTAGCTTTGATTCTGAAGAAAGGTCAACGATGAATTGCTAGAAAGATGGAGGCCTAGCATTAACAGTTCCTCAAAGTAGCAGGTGCTATTGTTAGCTGTAAGTCATTTGAGCAAAGCATTTGGTCTCTCTGAGCTTGGCAATAGGTCTATCCTGCAAAGTGAATGAAGTGGTTCTAATGGCTACTGCCTCCTGACTTGGCTATATTTGTCTTAATTTCTTGACTATTACCTTTCAAGTGTAGACTATTACCTTTCAAGTGTAGATATGCTTATTATTTACGTTTTTTTTTGTACTGAGGATTAAACCCAGGGTCATTTAAACACTGAGCCACATCCCCATAATTTTTATTTTTATTTTTTTAATTTTGAGACAGGGCTCACTAAGTTGCTTAGGGCCTTGCTAAATTGCTAAGGCTGGCTTTGAACTTTCAATTCTCCTGCCTCAGCTTCCCAAGTTGCTGGGATTGCAGGTGTGCGCCACCACACCCAGGTTATTATTATTATTATTATTTTAGGATAAGATAATGAATTGGACAACTCTTCATTATTTGGGGATTTTCCTTCTACGCTACTTCTGGTTCTAAGTTTGCATTACCCCTGTTCCACACTACTTTTTCAGCAGATCAGTTCTGCAGTGGTCTAGATAGCAGCAGAACAAAATACCTACATTTGGCCCAAGGAGAAGAACATATCTGAGTTCAAGTCCTTGTTCCCATATTTAATGTAGAACTGAAAATAATTTATTTTGCTAAAATTTTGTAGGAATTGAATAAAATCACATATACCAAATGTCTATAATATATTGGAAGCCCCAGACATGTCTGCTATTTTTATGATCAGTAATCTAACTGCCAAAACCTATGCCTTTCTCATATCTCATTGCCCATGATGATGCAGGCTCATTGGGTATGGAGAACCATTCCTTCCTTGAGACCCTCTCTCCTTTATCCTTGTAGGGTCTCCATTTTTTAGACATCCTGTGTATCTTTCATGTTTCCTTCCTTGCTATTCTTTTATATGTATATATAAAAGAGCCATCCATATATATATAAGGATGGCTCTTTTTATTAATCTTACAAATACCTTTTTACCAAATGGCTCTGGAAAAAAAATCAGGGTCCATAGATTGAACATCCAGTGTCTTCATGCAAATTCAGAGCCCAGTAATGGGCTGTAAGTTATTTGGGCAAAGCATTTGGTCTCTCTGAGAGCATTACACATTCTTCTGCTCAGCCGTGTTTCCTGCAAAAGGCAGTTAGTTGCATGTGATGGGGAGGAGGGTTTTGCCCTCATTACAAATTAATGAATCAGTAAATGAACCTAGAGTGAGAGCTTCCAGTTCAAGTTTGCAGAGACAAATTTCTGCACGCTTCTGCTGACTTGGTATTTATCCAGCAGCCAGAAGGAAACAGACCATGAAGGGAATCTACAGAAATCGCAGAGTCTTGTTACAGACTTGAGATTTCCAATAATTATTTGCAATCTTTTCTCCCAGAGTTTACTAGCCTGCAGTAGAAAGGAGGTCCTCTCGATATCCACTGCTTAAAAGTCATCACAGTCTCTAAGGTCAGACCTCCAGTATTCTGTGAGGTCTCGCCCCAATGTTCCTGGTTGAAAGCAAATGAAAGGGAATATGAGGAGTGGTACAGAGGCCTGAACTCCTGTTTCTGAGTTTCGGCACCAAATGAAAGCACATGAAAGAGAATACAAAAAGAAAAAGAAAATGGAAGCAGACCTCAACAGACCAGCGATTCTTTATTAAGCAATGGAGGGGCATTTCAAGGGGAAAATGGTGGTGAGCTGTAACAACGGTCTGGGTTTTATAGGGTTTAGCAGGCCCAGGTCATTGAAGGAGTTTTGGTGTTGGACTCATTTAGGGAAGGGCAGGAGGGCAGGTAGGGGAACAGTAAGGGAAGTTCCCTGGTACTTCTTATCCACATCCTTCACTGGTAGTATGAGTGGGTATCTTTCACATGGCCACAAAAAGATGCCCTTCTGTCATGTGTCTCTGATAATCAGGTTTTAATAGAAATTGAGCCCTAACACATGGAGACAGTCCTCTCCACTGTCCTCTGGGCATTGCCATCAATATATCAATATCCCTTCAGTTCCAAGTCTAGAGCTGGCTTTTGTGACAAATAAGAGCTCTCCCATCACTCCAGGACTTGGAATAAGACATGGCCATCTAGGTCCCAAAATAGCAGTGCCTGTGACCCTCACCTCAAATACAGTTCCCTCCCTTTCTACCAGTAGCCCTCTCCCCACAGACACAGATGAAGCATTCTGTCCACCTCTGTGCCTGTTCCCAGAAACAAACTGTGAACCTGGTTTCCCTCTTGCAGATCCTTCACATTCGTGCAAGCTACTGAGTCCCATTCTCAGATAGCCGCAACTCTCAGTCTACCTTTTTGTAGCCAATAAAGACAAAATCCCTAATACTGAGGAGCTTGTTTAAAATTCCAGTGTTTTCTAGAAGCATTCAGGAACTTCATTCAGTATGGGGAGGACACTTGGCATAACGAATGCCTAGGCCATCTTGGAACCCAGGGATACAGGGGCAGCCTCCTTTCCTCATCTTGTTAACAAATTTGATGACCAGGGGTGGAGAAATAAGATGAACATGACATTTTCCCTGCCCTATTGCAGGTCCTAGCTCAGCAGGACAGACAAATTGTCATTGATGATTTAGGAAGGGATATCACGGAAACATGGCATTGATTTGGAAATCTAAGAGAGATAAATGGACCAAGGAAGGAAATTTCAAGAATAATAAATGCTTGGAGATGTGTTTTGAAGATTAAGAGAAGTTACCTAGATAACCAAAGATTGGGTGGAAAGAGATTTATTTGAAAGATATACATGAATGAAGGTTTGATTTAGTTTGAGAAACCACAGCTAACTCCACATTTTCTTCAGGAAGGTAGCTATTATCTATCACACAGGAATTTCTATAACCAGGACAAGGGTGGGGTGAAAAGGAGACAGGTACTAGCTTCTTTAAAATTATGTGCTGAAATCAGTGGCATGTACCTGTAGTTGCAGTTACCTGGGAACAGAGGCAGGAGAATCTCTTAAGCCCAGGAGTTCAAGGTCAGTCTGGGCAATGTGGCAAGATTTCATCTCAAAGGAAAAAGAAGTTGGGGGTTAAGAGTTAGCTCAATGGTCGAGTGTGTGTTTAATATGTATGAGATCTTGGATTTGATCCCTAGAACCATAAAAAAATTCATATAGTGTACAATATTTAAACTTAGACTATTGGCTAATACTATAGCTAATTGGAGCTGAGCACTTGCTAAAATAAGACGTGTCATGTTTAAATTAAAAATAAATCAAATCCAAAGATGAAAAATTCTTTATTGTAAGTCCTGGTGTACTTGCTCACCAAGCCTGGAGTTGCCAGTAGACCCTGGGAGTTTTACTTCCAGAGAAAATCCTTCTCTGACCCTCCTTCAAACCTCACATTGTACACACTCACTAGAGTCTTGCAGTTTTCCTTATCACAGTTTATTGAAAGTGCATTTGGCGTGTGTATGTCTCTGTGTGTGCGTGTGTATATATATATATAATTTGATTAACCCATCTCTTTCTCCAGACTCAAGATCAAGGAATTTTCTCCCTAGCATATTGTTTCTAGTATAAAATCTGTCACAGAATAGATGGTTGATAAAGATGTGCTGATGCTAAGGTTCCTGTCATTGTGTGCTCTGCTTGCTGCTGTTGTGACTTTGTTAGAATTTTGTCTCTACTTGGCAATCAGGAAGTGTATCTTAAGAGGAGAAAGGCAGTGGCTACTTGGGTTAGTCAATCTGGCTTTACGGAAGGAGAGGCTGAAAGCCACTAGGGAATTGAAAGTGCTCTTCGAGCCAAATGTTAAATGAGAGGCTGACACTTAGAACAGGAGCTTTCAACTGATGTTTGGGATGGAAAGAGTAATAAGTTCTTTTCAAAGACATGAGGTCTGGCAAGCATGCAGGACCGGATACATAATTGGCAGAGTCCAGTGCAAAATCAAAGTGCAGCCCCCAGTTATTATTATTTTAAAAATTTCAAGATGGCAACACCAAAGCATTAAACCCAGGTCAGGGCCCTATGTGGCTGCACAAGTGTCCTGTTCCTGTTCACGAATCTGATCTTGCAAACATCCAGAGCCAATCAACCTTACGTTTACAATTTTTGATTCAAAAATTAAGAGTTTTGTCTTAATGAGGGAGAAAGGCTTTTAAATGTTTAGGTGTGTTTCCTTTTCCTGCACACTCAGGTTATATCTTCAAAAGAAACTGAGCCTTTCCTTATCCAATGATGTTATCTTTATGTTTCCAAAACACAGAATAAGGCAGGCTTTGCCCCCTGTGAACAGTCTTAAACTTGCCACACTGCAACATCTTCAGCTTTTAAGACCTGGCTTAGATTTGAAACTTCACACACCAAAAAGCATGGATTTTTGAAGTCAAAAATGGGTCCAAATCCCAGTTCTATCATTTTTAGTTTAGTGACTTAAAACAAATTACTAACTCCTCCAATTCCTCATTTAGAAAATGGAAGTGATAGTGTCTAGCCCCACAAGGTGCCTGTGAGGATTCAATGAGGTAGCAAGTGGAAAGGAGGTGAGCTCAACAGATGCACTACAAAATGAGCAGCAGGTGTCCACACACTACTTGCACTATCAGCATTAGATTAAAGTGGAATAGGGGAAATTGTAGTGTCCACTCGTCAGGGGACCTCGTGCTCTGGTCTCTGCTCTTCTGCCACTGAACCCTATAAATAGCTAAGTCACTGAATCTCTGGGAGTCACTATTTCTTGGGTTGGGGAATGGGGAGACCTTGCAGGTGGTCCCTCCTGGCCATTGTCATTCATGGACTTCTATTCTTGGGGTTTGGTCTGCATTCTCACTATCCCACTTAAGGAACCACCCCTGACCCAGAGCTGGTGGAAGTCCAGCCTCTGGCAGAGCTCCGGCGGGCACTGCCAGCCCGTCTGCCCTCACTAGTCGCTACTCCCTGCGCTGGCCGCGCGGCCCCGCCCAGAGCCACTCGCGCCTCCCCCCGCCTCCCGCGGGCAATCCGGAGCCCGCTCGCCCGCGGCCGGGTGGGTTGGGTGACTGTCACGACTGTGCGGTCGCCAGCGAGGTGGCCGCGGGCGCGGCGGGGCGGGGCTGGGCGCGCTCTCCCCCACGCCCGCGGAAGTGCTGGGGAGGTGGGCAGGGCCGGGGCAGGGGCGAGGCCGGAGGAGGGCAAGTCGGCGGCAGGGCGAGGATGGAAGTCCCCGGGACCCGGAGCTGAGCGACGGAGCGCGCGGCGGGCAGGCGCGCCGGAGGAAGGCGAGCTTCGCTGTTCCTCCGGGAGCCCAACACCGTTCCCGCCCGGCCACGATGATCCCTCCAAGCGGCGCCCGCGAGGACGGCGTAGATGGGCTGCCCAAGGAGGCGGCGAGCGCGGAGCAGCCGCCCTCTCCAGCATCCACCAGCAGCCAGGAATCCAAGGTACCGCGCACACTTGCCCCAAGAGAACACAAACTCACTCTGCCCTCCTCTCCCTGTCCACCTCTTCTCCTTCTTTCTGGCGCTTGCGCTATGGGAGCTGAGACGTGTCCCTAGTTCGGCCAGGGCTCAAGGACTGGCCCTCCCTTGAGACTTGAACCTCCAGCAGGACCCGCTGCTAAGGATGCTGGACCTCCTCCCTGTGGTCCCAGCTTTGTCGCTCACACAGACCCAAGCCTTGGCGCTGGGCTCCGACCCTGGGAGCTCACGCAATTCATATTGACTCTGGATTCAGAGATCTATTTCTTGAGGCGGGTGGAGGAGGCTTGGCTTGGTGGTTCTGTGTTTTGAGCCTGCTTGTGCCCAAGCGCATGTAGGTTTTAGGGGGCTTTTGAAGACGGAGGGATGGAGGTGGCCAAGGGATACTCCTTCAGAAAACCCTGGGCACGAAGCCAGCAAAAGGTCTCATCCCAAGGGTCTTAGAAACCGAGCCTTTGCTTAACAGGGCTCATCCCTAACTTCAGGTAACGATTGTTTAAAAAGAGAAATACTGGGCAAAGGGAAATACTGCGTTAGTGAGAAAGTTGGTGCTTCTCCTGTGGAAGTTAATACTCTAAGAACTTACACTTGTCTTTATAACAGTCACTAACACATATATACAAAACCAACCCCGCAGCACTTCTCCTGTCACTATTACACTTCCTCTGAAACTTGCGTGGGTGCCAGGCACATGTTTGGAAATCTTGGAAGAGAATCAAGTAAAATGTGGTTGCTAGCAGTGCATGCCAAATGGCAACTCAGTTGGGAGTGGAAATCGTAAGATGGAGTTTGTAGTTATATGGATTTTTTTTTTTTTTCAGTGCAGGGATCCTGGCTCCTTGTACAGATTTGTGTGTGTGTGTGTGTGTGAGGACCCCAGGCATTTTTGGAATGTGAGGCTGTCCCTGTATAGTAGCAAAGGAAAGGAGGATGTCAGTGTAGAGGGTAGGTCAGATGGGGCAAGAAAAAGTACAATCCTGTCTCTATGCACACACATCCCCAGAGCCACTGATGAAATCAGCAGTATCAGAATCACAACCTAAGTGACTCTGGGGATGTGGTGGGATGCTGGGCACTGCACATTTCCCAGCCTCCCAGAGTTAACTATCAAGGATGGTCATCTTTGCTTTTTTTTATTTTTATTTTTTCTGTTAATCACTTGGCTGACTCAGGGCATGTGTTAAATTTTCTAAGAGTCAGTTGGAAATGAGGGCAAAAGCCTCTCTTCCAGGATCATGGTGAGGCATACATGAGATCGCCTAGTTTCCATCCTGGTAATATCAAGACTCTTGTATTTTTCCTTTTCTGTTCTGAGGTGGAGGTGGAATCCATCACATCACAGATGATCCACCCCAAAGCAGGCTCACAAATCACATACGCACTACCTTTCTTCCATCTGGACGTTTGAGGAGTCTCATGGTTAACCATCAGTTCTAGAAGCAATGTGGGTTAGGGGCCATTTCAAAGGTGATCTAGAATTCTGTAAATGAATGTACCTAAATGCAAGAGGGACACTGGTGTGAAACTTTTTGAACTGAGCCTGTTGCTCTCCTGTGGGTGTGTTCCGAAAAGGGCTTAGCATTTGGGTAAACAGCAGCGGTGGTTCAAACACACTGTATGGGTTTGCTATTTATAGATGTTCTAATGTAAATTATTTGGCAAAGCAAAAACCTCATATGTAATGCCCATAATTATCCACCAATTTATCTGGCTTATAGTTTCAGATTTATATAAGTCGTTTTTTCTCAGTGTGGTCTACACACCTGATGTGTGTTTGTACATTCCCAAGTGTGCTATCAGAGCTTAGTCATCTTAGTGAGAGATAAGCATGGAGGGGCCCCAGAGTCCCAGGAAATTGAATACAAAATAGCGTGCCTGCATCTGAATGTTTCTTGGCATAGCATTCATGCTATCTTCAAAGGGCTCCAGGGCCCTCAAAAGTGGCTACATTGCTGGAATGGAGGATTGTGAAGTAAGGGAGTAGGATGGCATGAAACAGAACTATCTATTCCTTCCACACCAGCAAGGCCAGATTGTAAAGTTCATTGACATTGATGAAGATCTTCCATCCTGAAAATACGAGCCCCATAGGAAAAATGTGAGCAAGGCAGTTGTGATCGCTCCATCTTACTATCCCGTGAAGTGCACTTATTTGTCAAAGATAAACAAGAAAATAAGTTTCAAATGTATCACTGCAAAAAAGTCACATAAATGAGGTGATAGATATGTTAATTAGCTTGATTTAATCATTCCACATTGTTTCCATATATCAAAATATCATACTGTATCCCGTAAATGTAATACAGCTGTGATCTGTCCGTTAAAAATATTAATCAGGGCTGGGGTTGGAGCTCAGTGGTAGGGCACTTGCCTCACAAGCGTGAGGCCCTGGGTTCGATCCTCAGCACCACATAAAAATAAATAAATAAAAATAAAGATATTGTATCCATATACAACTAAAAAATTTAAAAAAATATATTAATCATATTTTTTTATAAAATACTCCATGAAACAAGCATGATTCAGGCCCCTCTGTGCATTAAACTTCCTCAAAGAAGACTTTTAAAATCACTTTTAAAAAACATTTTTCTTTGATTATAAAAATAACAAATATTCTATAGATATGTGACAAGTTCATATAAAAATAAAGAAAAATAATCACCCCTTCACTCACAATCCAGAGACAACAACTGACAGCACTTTGATCTCTATCTTACATCTTTTTCTTCTATTTTTATTTTGCATGGTTGAGAGAACAATGCTTGCTATTATTCATTTGGTAAGTGATTACTGTAAGTCAGGCATAACCTTAATCTTCAAAATAGAAGATTCTGTTATTATTTCCATTTTACGGATGGAAAAGTGGGAGCTCAGAAAGGTTAGGTGACTTGCCCAAGATCATGTGACGAATTGAGTGACAAAGGCAGGCAGGACCAGGATGCAGGCAGCATGGCTTTCAACTTTTCTGCCACTATCACTCATACTTGTGCAATGTTTTACCTCAGGCCTCTTTTAAGCCTAAGGATCCTACACGCCACTAAAAGTCATATGCAATGTGTCTCCTTAAAAATCTTTTCCAGTAAATTCAACTGCAGTACCAGGTTAAATGATTGATGGTCAATTCTTGTCCAGCCTCTTTGCATTGGTTTTTGCTACTCACTCCTCAAGAGTGTATTTAGGGAAGTTAATTAAATGGAGCATCACAGGATCATCTGGAAAATGGGACCATGAAAGACCCTGCAGTCCACAGGGTCCATAAAATTTCATAAAATACCTAAAATGTCATAGTACATAAAAATACATAGTCCATCTCCAGATGTAAAATGAGTGCATAAAATGTCTCCAGAAGTCCATTTGCTTTGCAGAGTCTTTGAAATGCTAAATCCTAGAACATTAAAATTGGAAACATTGGAAATCATCTCTTCCAGGTACTTTTTAAAATTATGGATCAATTTTGGGGGAAATTTATCTTATTGTAGAACATTTCAACATACACAAATGAAGAGAAAGCAAGTATAAGGAACCATCATGGATCTAATTGCCCAGCTTCAGTAATCATCGTCACTGGACAGCATCGTTTCTATACATCCACCATCACCACCACCAGCCCCCATTCTCCCACACAGAATCATTTGAAAGCAAATTCTAGCCATGAAGTTATTTCACTGGCAAATATTTCAGGTTGTATCCATAAAAGGGGCTCTTTTTATAAATGTGACTATGATCCTATTAGCACATATTCCAGGTGTTTCTTCTAGTCAAGGGTCATATATTTTTTTTTTTTTTTTTGGAGGTACATGAATGGTCTTTGGAAAAGCTGTGAGTAAACAAAACCAGCATTCAAAGTTGCACATGTGCAGGCATTTGTGCCTTGTCTGGGGAAAGGATTTATAGCAGACATCAGATCCATAAGGGTATATAACCTTCAGTGGCTGTTTCTCTCCCTCTCTCACATCCTACCTCTCTCTGTCTCCCTCTCTCCCTGTCCCCCTCTCCCTCCTTTTCTTTCTCCCTCCCTCTCTTCATCTCAGAAATTGGGAAAGAGAGGAAGTGACTTGTTTGAGATAGTTACTGGCAATTCTTCTGACTAAAAACCCTGTCTTGGATTTTGGATATCCCAAAACAATTTCCTCAGAGAAAATTCCTGTAAGCACATGTAGTAATGAAGTTTAATGTAATTGTGGTTTTTCTTTTTTATTGGTTGAGTTGAAAAAGTTTGAAAACCACTAATGTACCCCACTCTACTATCTTTCCATTAACTATTCCAGAAAGACCATGGTCTAATTTATTTTCTAAGTGCTAGACAGAGATCATTGAACCAAAGAAAAATTTCATGTTTCTGTGACCACAGGCAAGTTCCTTATGTCTCCAAGCCTTGGCTTCCTCATCTGTAAAATGGAGATGCTAATGCCCAATTGGTGTGGTTTTTCTGTAAAACCTAAGAAAGTGTAGAACACTCACTATATACCTCAAATACATACAAGCATGAAGCACTGTGTGTTTTCTCTTCTTATTTCAAATTGGAAGACACCTACTACTCGCCAACCCTAAATGTCATCATTGGAATAACTGCAATTGCTGCAATTGACATTACAATAGCATATCTAAGTTTGTTCCCTTTGGACTCTTAGTTATGCTATTTACTACAGTGAGATCTCGCTATTTTGCATCCCCAAGACCTATAACATGTGACTTCATATTTGAAAGTGTGCACCCATTGCCCCAATGAAGCCATGAACCAAGGAGCCATCTCACTCCCGAATGGTCTTCTCTGAACCTATAGCACCATCTAGCCTAAGGGAAAAAGTCCCTAAGGATGAGGAAAAGTCCTGAATCTCAGAAATCTTTCTGTGTCCGTCCATCAATAAGTATTCTTGAATGCCTACTTTGCACTGCACATGCACCACATAAAGACATGAAGCTTTTATTCAAAAGGAATTTAACTTCTACTCAGGAGAGAAGATGAAATAAAATGGAACCTTGGCTTTGCACCCAGATTGCCTAAGGAACCCGGACCAAAGGCTAGACCTCCTCATTTGTAATCTCTGGGAAAGGGTTCCAGGCATCAGTATTTCTTAACCTTCCTTGATTTTTTTGTGCCGAAAAGTTTGAGAAACACTGGTCTAGACTCTAAGAATTATAGAATTTCCACGAAAGCAAAAGTCAGTGTTTTCCTGCCACCTTCTTCCGGTTCTATCCAGGGTACTTGAAATATTTGCTTGTATTTCCTCTTCACTTCCCATTCACACTTCAATCCAAAGAAATAGCTTTGGCAAAGGTTGCCTGCTTGTTGTCCCCAATTTGGCCAAATAATGTTAAGCATTACTCAGAAGCAGCTGGATTTACAAGGCTGACTCTGTCCTTAATGAATTTATTTCCCTGCTTATAAAAGTACAAAGTACTCAATGTAGACAACTATAAAATAGAAAAATATGAAGTGGACAAAAATTAATTCATCAACAACCCTGAGATAAAGATAGTTAAAAATTTTTACTGTATTTTTTTCACACACACACACACACACACACATTAGTTATACATGGACACAATATCTTTATTTTGTTTGTTTATTTTTATGTGGTACTAAGGATCAAACACAGTGTCTCACATGTATAAGACAAGAGCTCTGCCACTGAGCCACAACCCCAGCCCATACATTTTTTTTCTTATGCAGATACCCAATGAAAATAAAATTGAAACAGTGAATTCCTAAGTGCCCAGTATGCTTTTTCTTCCACCTAATGGTTTACCTATACAATTTTCCTATACATGATATTCCATTTCACTGTTCTACCACATCAAGTTCATCAGTCCCTTCTGACTTCATAGTTAATTTCCTTCCTAAATTTCACACATTTAAAAATACTAAAAGGTGCATCCTAAGGCAAAAACATTATATGTATTAGCTTCATGAGACATTCTATTGTAAGTCTGAGTATGAACACTCCTAAGATATGGTGTTCTCATTGTTACTTTCTCATGGAAAGTTCTCTTTTAGACTTACTTTTTCTTAGTAAACTTTCCATTGAAATCTAACACCACAACAAAAAGTACACACACACACAAAGATTACAGCTTCATGAATTTTTCAAGACCTTTTTATCTGTATGTAACTATCACAAAAATTACAAAGTAGAATGTTGCCAGCATGCCAGAAACCTCCTCATGACCCCTATTAGTCACTGCCCTCCTTAAATTAAAAATATCCTCATTTTAAATAACATAAATTTTGCTGGTTTTCGAGCTTTGATAAATGGAACATAAAGTGTACACCTTGTGATTCAAGGATAAATCTCCTCCTTTTTTTTTTTCTTTTTCAGTTGTAGATGGACACAATACCTTTATTTATTTATTTTTATGCAGTGCTGAGGATCGAACCCAGTGCCTCACATGTGCAAGACACACGGTCTACCACTAAGCCACAACCCCAGCCATGCAACATTTTGTGGTGAGGTTCATCTGTGCCATTTGATGCAGCACTAGCTTTCCTTTTCATTGCGTGAAGTAGAACACAATGTATTTACTCATTTAACTGTTGATAGACACTTGAAATATTTCTTATTTTTTGCTGCTGCAAGCAGTACTGCTATGAACATTCTTGTGCCTATTCTTTGTGACACATATGTAGTGTCATTGAGCATATACCTAGAAGAGGCATTGCTAAATTATAGGATGCATATGTTCAATTTAATAGATACTGTCAACTTCCCAAAGTGACAATAGCAATTTACATCCCACCATCAATATATAACAGTTCAATCTGCTCTTCATGCTACCAATGCTTGGTATTTTCTCTTTCTCATCTTAGCTCTCCCATAGGTGATTCATAGTACTTCAATGTGATTTTTAACGTGTATTTCTTTAATAACTGAGTTTAGCAGTTTTCACACAAGTAATGTGCAAAGTTTCTGGTTTCTCCACATCTTTGCCACCACCTGTTATATTCTGCGTTTTTGTGTTTTTATCTTAATGGACATAAGGAGATATCTTCTTGTGGTTTTGATTTGCATACACCTGTTTAGTGATGTTCAACATTTTCCCAGGTGTTTATAAGTCGTTTCAATATCTTTTTTTGGAGATAGGTCTATTCAAAGTTTTTGAAAAGTTTTTAGTTAGGTTGTTTGTTTTTTTGTTGGTTTTTGAAGGACAAAGACGTATTGAATTTTATTATTTTTTTAATTGCATCTGTTCACTAAGGAAAGTTTTTTCTACTGTTGTCATATCTCTTTATTATCAATTCATGTCCTTGTCTGTTTTAATCATTTTCATGCAGTTTCTATTGATTTGTAAAAATTCTTCATGCATATTAAAATAATGGTCTCTTGCATGGGTTATAAATTTGCTTTTCAGTTTTGTTTATTACACTTTTAACTTACATTTCTTTTCTTACAGTGTTAATTGTCTCAAATGTAGTTAGCTATAGTTTTTTCTTTTCATTTATGTTTAGAAACATGTTTCCCACCCTGAGATCAGAAAGATATTAATCTATATTTTTCTTTAGATCCCTAATATATACTTTTTATTTTTATCACTTTAATCCATCTGGTATTTATGTCATTATGAGGTATGCAGGAACTCTAATTTTTCCCAAATGATTAATCAGTGTTTTTAAACCATTTGTTGAATAATTTATTCTCTTTTCACTGATTTGAAATGTTACATTTATTATGTAATAGATGGTAATATGTACTAGGTTCTCTTTTAGAGTCATCTGTTATAGTCTAATGACTTGTAACCTTCTTTTTTTTTTTTTTGATTTAACACTATACTGTACTTTTGCATTACCATTACATTTTTAACTATTGTAGCTTTATAATAGAATTTTATCATCGATAATGCAAGTACCCTTTGGTGATTTTTATTTAATCATCTATCCATACTTTCCTTTTGGCTTTTCTATCAAGTTATAAAAATAATATTTTGGTGAAAATATTTTTTATGATTAGGATATTCAAAATCCTTTCTTCTAGCTTTTTGAAACATACAGTACAAAATTGCTATTCATAGTCACCCTGCTGTGCAGTAGTACACCAGAGCTTCTTATTCCTATAGAACTAAAATGTAGTACTTAGGAAATGATAAATATTTGAGGAGATAGACATATTTACCCTGATTTAAATAGTGCACAATGTATACATGTGTTAATTATTACACAGTACCCCATAAACATGCATATTTTCAAAAATTTATGTATCAGTTAAAAAACAAATTTAAATTCTAAAAGCTACAACGTTTTTAAATGAATCAAAATAATATTTTAAAAATAATTGCATGGAACTTTGGGGATAATTTTAGTGAAATCTTTGTAATCACGTGATTTTTCATCCAGGAATATATCTCTTTCACTTTGAAATGTCTTTTACATCTCTCATAAATGCTGGGAAAATTTCTCTAAATATTTTCTGCCCAATTCTCTGTTAGCTTTTTCCTGGGTTTCTTAATGTGTTTGGGATCTATAACGAAATATCATAAACTGAGTGTTCTGTTTGCAAACAACAGAAATGCATTTCTCATAGTCCTGGAGACTGGGAAGTTCAAGACCAAAGCATTGGCAGATTTGGGGTCCACAAGAGCCTGTTTCCTGGTTTGTAGATTATGCCTTCTGTTTATGTCTTCTTCTGGTGGAAGGGGCAGGTCAGCTCTGCAGGGCCTCTTGCGTGCGCACCAACCCCTAAGTGCTCTGTCCTCATGACCTACTCAGCTCCCCAAGGCCCTACCTCTTAATATTATCTCATTGATGATTCAGTTTCAACAAATTAAAGGGGAGGCAAACATGAAGAGCATAACACTGGGTATTTCATCTCTGAATAACTACCACGAAGCATCCCTTTCCTAGTTTCTAACTGGTGTTAGTTGGCACATAGAAAATTTTACATTAATTTGTAATTAAAATAAGATCTTAAAGATTTTATTTTTTATTCATTAACAAAGAAATTACACCAAAAGATGTAAAAATGGCCAGCAAGTATATGAAAAGATGTTCAATATTGCTATGCATTGGAGATATACCAACTAGGAGGTACCACCTCACACTCTTTAGGATGGCTGTTATAGAAAAGACAAAAGCTAGTCTGGAGTGGTGGTGAACTCCTATAATCCCAGTGGCTTGGGAAGCTGAGGCAGGAGGATCATGTGTTCAAAGCCAGCCTCAGCAAAAGCAAAGTGCTAAACAACTCAGTGAGACCCTGTCTCTAAATAAAATACAGAACAGGACTGGGGATGTGGCTCAGTGGTCGAGTGCCCCTGAGTTCATTACCTGGTACCCTCCCCCCACACCACGGTAAAAGACAGGAGCTAACAAATGTTAGTAAGGGAGTAAGCAAAGAAAATCCTAGTACATCACTGATGGGAAAGTAGGTTGGTGCAGCCAGTATGAAAAACTGTATGAAGTTTCCTAAAGAAATAAAAATAGAACTGCCATACAACCCAGCAATCTGTTCTGGATGTATACCCAACGGCAATGTAGTCACTTCCTTGTGAAGGTATCTGTGTTCCCCTGATCCTTGCAGCAAGCCAAGACAACCAAAGTGTACACTGAGCATGAATGGAAAGAGACTATGATATATGCACACATATATGTGCATATGTATACATCTATATCTCCAATTTGTGTGTGTATTTGTGTGTGTATACACATATGTACGTATGAATACACATATATAGGAATATTACTCAGGCTTTTAAATGTAATTCTGCCCTTTGCCACAACATGAATGGATCTGGAGGACATTATGCTAAGTTAAGAAAGAAATGTAACTGCATGATCTCATCTCATTGAAATGTAGGAGAGAGAGAGAGAGAGAGAGAGAGAGAGAGAGAGAAGGAGGGAAGGAGGGAGGGAGAGAGAGAGACATGGTGAAGGATACAGTGGTCATCATCGGGTTGGAGTAGAAAAAAATGGAGAAATGTAGATCAGAGGATATAAAATAACACATACATAGGATGAGGAAGTTTAGAAATGGAATGTGCAACATGAGAAATGGAGTTATTGAAGATGTATTTTATTAGAAATTTTTTCTTAAATAAGATTTTAGCTGTTTTGTCACACACAAAAACATACCTTTGTGAGATGATAGAGAAGTCCATCTGTTTCACTATAGGTACCAGTTTACTACTATCTGTATGTATCATAACTTCATGTTGTAAACTCCAAATAAACAGCATGAAATTTATTTTAAAAGGTATTTTAACAGATAAGTGTTAATTAGCATGTGCTAAGTGCTTGATACAGTGCCTGGACTAAAGTAAGTAAGTAGCAGCTATTATTATTAGATTATTATCATATCTACAATAATAATTCAGTCATAGTGCCCTAGATAAGGATAGGGACTTACTATATTAGAACTCCCCAATACGATATTAGTGGAAGTGTCAGACTGGTACCTGATTTATTTTAAAGGCCACTAAAGTTTTAAGTGCAACATACCATGGTGTTGGTGTGAAGGGTGAGCAGTGGTTTCCAAGAGTGTCTCAGGCTGAATAATTAAGGACACTTAATTGGGCAGTGCATTACAAGTTCAGCTTCAAGACAACTTCATTTCCAACTAATTCATCCCAGAGGATCCCCTTCTACACGGATTTCAGACTCTCCAGACTCATACGCACAGTTAAACTGTGATAGTCTTTCTTGGTTAAAGATAGGTCATGTTCCTAATGTAATGAGAATCTCCATCAGCAATCGATGGGGAATGAATTCAAATGACTTTTGGGCAAGTACTGAAATAATCATGTGATTGTTTTTTTGTCCTTTGGCCTCTTTATCTGATGGATTATATTAATAGATATCCTAAAATTAAACTCTTCTTCCATTCCTGGAACAAGTCCTACTTGGCCATGGGGAGTTTAATAAACTTCTGGGTTTTGATTGCCAATGCTTTATTATTTTTACATCTACATACATAAGGGAGATGATTCTATATCTGTCACTTTTGTGTTATTGGTTGGATTTTGTTTTTGAGGATATGCCAAGTTTTTTAAAGAAAATTATTTGGAAAGATATCTGTGCTTGGTTTGGGTTTTATCTGTGGAACAGTTTATAAAACCCAGAATTAATCTCCTATTTGAATGTTTAGGGGTTGGGGGTGAAGTACCTATAATATCTAAACTTAGCACCTATAAAATTAAAAGTTCAAAGTATTTTTTCTAGTTTTTATTCTGTTTTTTTTTTTCAAATTGACTTAAGTTAAATTTGTCAATTTCAGTTTTGCCGCAAAATTGTCCATATCATTTGACTTTTCATCACTTCTCTGTATGGGGTCATAGTAGGACAGCCCCGGGACCTTCCCTTGGTCACTATCCCATCTTTACTCTGGCAGGCATCCTATAAGTCACCATCCTGTGAACCCCCACTGTATAACTCTATTTTTGTCTAATTGTTGTCCCTTAGATCTAGGAGCATTAGATCAGGAGCATTAAATACCAATTCTCAGACCTCTACCTTACCAGAATAAGGACACCTTGCTCATTCCCCAAATCTCTCCCATTCTTGGTTCTCTGTCTAGTGTTCTTATAGTTCCTCCCTGGTCCTAATGGCTATCTCTTCCTTCTCCACCCAGCATTCTATTTTTAGCCCTCATCCCTTCTCACTCTCTTTCATCTCTTTGGTTCTTCATGGGGATAGAGCTTATCGATTCTTATTATTTCATTCATCAATTGTTAACTCCCAAATACGAATCCACCCTGGACATCTCTCTTCTGAGCTCTAAACTAATATATCCACCTGTCGTATGGACAACCTCTCTTTATGCTTGAATTTTAAATTCAACCCACCTCTAACTAAATGCATTATTTTCCACCTCACTTCTTCTTCTTAATTTTTTGTGATCACCCATAGATACGCATCATCCATGGAGTCTACCAAACTGGAAAACCAGACGTCATCTTTCATATGACTCTGAGGAGGCCTGAGCATGGAGGAGACTATTTGGCATTAGGTGGACTGAAAATGCATTGTCTCTTGACTCTGGGAGGGTGTTTCTTTTGTTCAAAAATGAAACTCATACATGTTACCCGTTTTTAATGTCCTTCATTGCCAAAGTTTTGGTCAGCATGCTTTCCTAAGGTCTGAGAGCAAAATGTGACTTCCTGGGTTAGTCAGCTTTGTGTCATGGTGAACAAAAATGACTAACAAGAGCAAGTTAGAGGAGGAAATGTTTACTTGTCTCACAGTTTCAAAGTTGTTAGGACATGGTCAGCCTGTTCTGGGTCGGAGGTGAGGCAGGACATCATGGTGGAAGGGAATAGTGGAGGAAAACTGTTCAGTTCATGGCAGTTTGGAAGCAAAGAAAGAGAGGAGCTAGTGAGAAGATAAATATTTTCAGGGAATACCTCCAGAGACCTACTTCCTCCAACTAAATCCTACCTCCAGCTATCAATAGATTAACCCACCAAATGAGTTCATGTTGTCCATTCATCCATCAATGGCTTGATCCATGAAGTGGATTAATGAGGTCAGATTAAGCCAGAGCCCTCATGATCCAATCATTACCTTAAAGCCCCATTTATGAACCTTTGCTGTATTTAGGACCATGCTTTAATCACATGAGCTTCTAGGGGACATTCCACTTCCAAACTATAATACCTAAGTATGAAAGATTGAGCTCAGACACAGGAATTATACTAAAAAAGAAGGACCCAGAAGTCCTGCAAATTGACATGAGAAAAGTGAAAAGATCTCACTTTCCCTCTTCCTGTACAACACTCTCATTTTTAGCAGAAAGAAGTGACTTATAGATCTTTGAATAGAATCTCATCACATCCTTTCGCCTAGAGATTCCAGTCACCAGAAGTGTCACAGAGCTGCAAGGCCCCTTCTTCTCCCACAGTCCATCTCAATACAGGTCTGCTTATCTGCTAATCCTCCCCTTGCCCAATCTCCCAAGAGGTCAGTGCCCTCCACTCTACCCTCTGGAATTCACCCTTTAGTAATATCCTCTTTATCCTCAACTTCTTCTCTGATGTGTCATTTACTTCTGACCCTATAGAGTTTTCAAGTGGTAGCTCTTTTCTCCTTCTTTGGCTGCAGAAACGGACTTCTGCTTCCAGATTATTGTACCTCCTCACCTAAATCTCACAGCTTTCAAAATCTAGGTCTTCAGGCTCTTTCACCCACTGCGGTCACCAGCATCTGCCTATCAACCCCAAGGAGGTCTCCCCTTCTCCATGAGGTAGAGCCAGGTTCAAGGTAGAGCCAGGTTTATATTAATTCACTCTATCACTACTCCTGTCAAAATCCCTGGTGATTTTCACACACTGGTGCTGGGACTCTTCCAAATATCCCGACTTCTGAGATCTTAAACTTTTCTCCTATGATCTTGTCTTCCAATCTTTTACATGTCAGCCACCCACTTCCGTGGGAATTCCCAAGCCTTTGCCTGCATGGGGATTATGCCCTTTCCATAATTTCCAGAAATTATGCCCTTCCTTTCACGCTTCCTACTCTGTGACTACCATCTCATATCTTTCGTCAGAATTCCCTTTAGCACTTCTATTGCAAAATGTTTCACGCCACTGGAGCATAAAATTCATTAAACCAGCAAGCTTGCCCTCTTTTCATTGATCTTTATCCATTTTATCTTCTCAAATTCTACTTTTTAATCATTGTAATTAGTCTCTTGGAAATATTCCCAACCCTCTTGCTCCTGTGTCCCTTTGTTTAGAGTCAAGGAGAGAAATTCAACCTACCTAAAGCCTATTTGCCACAAAGTTGTGTACCTGTACTTCTGGAGAAAATAGAGAAGATGGATGAAAAAAATACACAACATTAATTTAAACAGTGATGAAGTTACACAGAAGAAAGAGCACAGGCAGAAAGGGGTGTCGAGGGATCTATAGTGTATACAGCATTTCAGTGGATGTGTGTGACAGTCTCCAAATTCATATGTTGAAACTCTATCCCCCAATGTGATGGCATTTGGAGATGGAGCTTTTGGGAGGGAATGAAGTCATGAGAGTGGAGCTTGCACCCTCTCTCAGCTCTTCCTAATGTAAGCACAGAGCAAGAAAGCAGCCATTTTTGAATCAGGAAGAGGGTGCTCACTGAAGAATTGACATGCTGGCATCCTAATATTAGACTTCCAGCTTGCAGAACTGTAAGAAATAAATGCTCATTGTTTAAGCCACCTGGTCTGTCTTATCCTAGCAGTCCAAACTGATTAAATCAGTGACCAGGAAGGGAGTCTATGGAAAAGTGACCTTGGAGTTAGAAACCAATAAGGGTGCAAGCCACATGAAGATCTAGGGTAAGAGGGGAAGGAGTGAGAGATCTGGGCAAAAGCCCAGAGGTAAAATAATAATAATAATAATAATAATAATAATAATAATAATAATAATAATAACAACAACCCTTTTCAAAGAGCATCAAGAATCAATGTAGTAGAAATTAACCACATGTGGCTGGTTACATTTAAATTTAAATGAATCAAAATGTAAAATTCAGTTCTATCATACTGCATTCCAACTACTTGGTAAGTACATGTGGCTAGTGGCTACCATATTAAACACCACCGACCAGGAAGCATTTTCATCATTGTAGAACATTTCTAGTGAACGCTACTGGCTAGATGCTATGGACCTTACTGGCCATGCTGAGGAACCTCAATTTTGTTCAAAATTTGATAGAAAGCCTTTGGAGAAAGCTGAGGATGAGGAGGATCTGAGCAGTACATGATTCACATTTTTCAAATATTGCAATCCTACTGCCATATGCAGTGGTATTGTGGGAAGTAAGAACAGAAGCAAGAAGGCTAGTTAGAAAACTGTAATAGTCCAGATTAGGAAGAATTCTTACACCCAGTATTAGTGTGAGACTTAAGAAGAGTTCAATTTTGAGATATCTTTTGGGGGCTGAGGTCATAGCTCAGTGGTAGAGCACTTGCCTAGCATGTGTGAGGCACAGGGTTCAATTCTCAGCACTGCATAAAAATAAATAAAGATCCATTGATAACTAAAAAAAAATTTTAAAAAGATACATTCTGAAGTAAAGTCAACAAGATTTGCTATGAATTTGGTGTGTGTACAGTGGAGAGGCATAAGAGATTCCAAGGATGACTCTTGAAGGGTTAACAGGAGAATCAAAACAGGTACGTTTATCAAACCTTTTGTGATCCGAGAAGTCCTGTGAAAATGTGTGTTGGTAGTGGTCCCAGTAAGCTTAGATGACGGGATGTGAGTTAATCTTATGGACAGCCTTGCAAAAGATGGAACCAATATAACTGGCTTGGCTAACATTATGTACTAGACAGAAATAGACAAGAAATTTAAAGAGGTCAGATGAAGGTCTTAGAAGCTGGGCAGAGGGATTTAGATTTGAAATGTGAGGATAAGAGTTGCCATTAATGTTGTAGTAGTGAAGTGAAAGATGGATTGGCATGGAGAGCACTTACAGCCAGAAAAGTGAGCAATCCAGTCTTACAAAGATTACAGAGAAGAAATGGAGAAAAGAGCAGGCATGAGAGGAATTTTGAAGACAAGTACAAGTGTCTGGTTCCTCCTCGGGGAGCTATCTTTTTAGAATTTGCACAAGGAGCAAAGGTTGGCTTCAACCAGGAGGATCCTTATCTGGAGAGACTAAGTAGCATCAATGGCCAGAATAATTGACTAGATAGAGATTCTAAGATCAGAGCCAGAAACATGGAGACTAGGAAAATTCCAGAGGGAGAGGGTAAGAAGCAAGAGTGCCAAAGAGCTCATGTTTGCAGTGAAGATAAGAAGCAAGATAGAATGAGGTGCAAAGTCATCAAGATGAAGATTGTTAATCTCACTGCTTACTGAAGCTCTTCTCTTCTAGGTAAATTATCTATGTCGATTATCAGACAACCCTTAGCCACTGGGATTGATTGTCAGTCCTAGTCATCTACATTCAAATCTCCTTGTGTGGTAAGAAGATGGAAGCAAGGACCAGAATCATCCAACAAGAAAGCACTTTTGCCTTCCATAGCATAAGCCATCTCTCCACAAAGTTAAAAAATAGGGAAGACTCAAATAGAAAGGCTGGAATGATTCATAAGTTTAATGAAATTGATTTCCTTTCCACCATTTTTTTAGCACATATCAAAACAAAAGTTTTATCAAGCAAAGCATAGATACCTTAGATATGCATGCCAAAAACATATATTGGATCTGTTTGTTAAATAACATTTTCTTACTGGTTTGCATTAAGAAATATGAGATGAAGTTCCTTAGAAAAATAATATTAAAAATAAATATAAAAATAATATTTCAAATAACAAAATATTATTAAAATATTTTAAAATAATATTTAAAATAACAATAAAAATCACATGGCACAAATGCAACAGTCTTTAAATCCGTTTTATGCTTGAAAATAGTAGGAATAATTTTCTGGTAATATATTAATAGTATGCAAAATTAATTACTGACAACTTCTTTTCTAGGAACATTTTCTCGGAGTTCCATATTTTGGGGAAAATTAGCTCTTTCCATTTCAAAGAAGTGCAAGGAAACGTTATCAGATGAGAAAGCTCAGAAAGGAAGCCTCACTGATAACAGAGGATGTGAACATGGTCCAAGTATATTACTATTGAAAATATTGCTTGTAAATCTATCTGGTTTGCATTTCCATAGTACCAAAAGCAGAACAAATCAAATGGAATTTCAATCACATATAATAGAGATGCATTCAGAGCAATTTTGTTGTTTTCATAAACTTCCTCTAACTACTCCACCTCACCATTTTAAATGCCAGTAATTGAACTCTTTTGAGTATAGGACATTTTTTGCCCTGCACTAACAAGTCCATATTGCTGTGCTGTCCCGGCTTTTGTGTCTGATTCTGACACCTTTCTATCTCCTCCCAAACAGAGACGATATCTCTCTGGTCTGCTTTGAGGCTCTGACTTGCCTCTGCTACTGTGCTTTGGTCTTGGAAAATAAATTACCAATTCATTGGAATTTCATGTTCCTTAGACATCGACTGTGACAGACTATCAGAGAAGTAAACAGAGGAGTTTTGTCTTTCAGTGTTTTTATTACTATTTAGTGATTAGTAGCTCATCAGATGTTTTGTTCATGATTTTCTGGTTCTTGGCTGTTTTGCAGAAGTTCTTTTATCAGATGCTGTGTTTCTAAAATCTTGTCAAAAAAGCAAATCAATTAAGCAGAATTAAATGGTATCTATTTGTTTAATTAATATATTTTTGCCAGATGATTAATGCATTGATTGGTTTTTTGGTAATCATCCTCGATGGTCCTGACTTTCTAAGTAACAATGAAAAGGTAAATTCCCAAATATAAGGTCTTGTTTTTGTCAACTTCTATAGAGTATATTTTTAACTGCTATATTAAGCTCTGTATCTTCTATATCTCCTATAAGTGAAAATGATCAAAATAAGTGTCCCATGAATAAGTTGGATGGGGCAAAAAAAAAAAAAAAAAGAGAGAGAGAGAGAGAGAAAAGGAAAAACTTTCAGCTTTCAAAATTAAAATATAGTTCTTATTCTTCTTTTCATGAATACAAGAAAGAACATGATGTATAATCAAGAGTCCTCGTGGCAGACCTCAGCTCAGCCCACTGAAGAGCCTCAAATATGCAGATTTTTAATCACGGTGAAAAGTCTTCCATCTATAGATTACCCAAGCAGTCAATAATTTCATGGATTTTATGAACCTATCTGAGAAAGCAACATGTATTCTGTTGCACATGTTATTTGTTAGTTTGTTCTTGTGGTTGGAGTTATTTTGGCAGCTTCTTTCATAAGCTGATTATTTGGCAACTTCTACATGTAGCAAGCAGAGGGGGAAAAAATAGACTTTTATACCCAATTTGTAGTAAATCATGTTGTTGATAATGGAAACATGGAGACCTGGAAAATTTTAAACTCACGTATCAGGGGCCAAGAGCAAAAAAATCAAGCTGTGTAGTTTTCTATCAAGACCCACCCTGGCTCTCTATTGGATCTTCAGTTGCAAGTTTGATCACAACCTGGTTGGACAGCTGCACAGAGGCCCTGAGCCCATGCACCTGGTTTCCAGACTCCAGACAGCAGCTGTGAGACAGAAGGAGACTGATGAGCAGCAGCTCTGACCTCGTCTCCCATGGTCAGTCTAAAATGTCACCTGCCGGTTCATGAGCTTTGTACTAAGACTATCCTAGATATGATTTTTATAAGGGAAACTAAAGAAAGAAGAAAGGAAAGAAACTAAATTGACTCACATACATTCAAATCATATAGCTGTGACCTGGAAGAGGCATTCTCCAGACATAAAAGTTGCTGCAGAAAGAATGGGATTTACATTGTTTTATTATCTTATCTTTTCCCTTAAACGGAAGTCTCTGAAAGTAGAACCTGAAGTTCCACGGCATGGGATTTATTAAGGGTGTGCTCTCTGAAAGAACCTACAGGGCAGGAAAGGAAGCAGGTCTAGCAAGAATGTGATCTCATGTCAAGTCTCACCTTGGCCTGACCTCACAATGGGCACAGGAGCACAAAATGCACCCCAGGGTTGACCCTGCAAGGCAAGGGGACAGGGCTTTTAAACTTTATATCAGTCTTTTTTTTTTTTTTTTTTAAAGAGAGAGTGAGAGAGGAGAGTGAGAGAGAGAGAGAGAATTTTTTTTTTAATATTTATTTTTTAGTTCTCGGCGGACACAACATCTTTGTTGGTATGTGGTGCTGAGGATCGAACCCGGGCCGCACGCATGCCAGGCGAGTGCGCTACCACTTGAGCCACATCCCCAGCCCCTATATCAGTCTTATCTGTTGGCCCCAAAGATAAGCGGGTGAGGGATGCATAATCTCCCCAAAAGGTCAGGCTCTATTACTTGAGGACTGGGGCAGGAAAGCTTCCTAAGGGCAGTCACTATTAGTTTACTACTTTACCACTTTAGACCTGAGCATCACCTGCATCGCCCCCCCCGCCCCATAAGCACATTAGTCCTCTACTTTCTCTCATCCATTCCTCTGTGCTTCCCAAGCACTTGAGCATTAGCACCTCTGTTTTGCACGGGGCTGTTTTGAAACTCTGAAGGAAGAAAAATCTATGAACCAAGACAACAGAGAGCTGGGAGACTGGAAAAGGATCTAGGCAAGGCACTTCAGCATTGTCTGGAGGAGGTCCTACCTGCATTGCAATAGCTAAAACAATCCTTTCCCCCTTTGCATGCTCTAAAATTGGAAATTTTATTAAAATGTTTACTTTGAAAACAGGTTGATAGACACCTGATGTAAGAATGTAAGGGCTATTGGCCTTGGGAACAGTCTACTTACTGCCTAACATGTCACTGAGTCACAAAGCAGAAATGGAGTGGTAGGAATCTTTGGGGGACACCCCAAAGATGGTACTTAGGAAGATTTCACTTGACCAGTTTAAAGAGGTGCAATGGTCAGAGGACAGAGGACTCTGCTGCTTGTTCATGCTAGACATGATGAGTGATCTGGTCTGCTAATATGGCCCCCCTTTTATATAGAATAATTGAATTCATAAGAAGCGCATGACTGTGGGTACCCTACCCAGGGCTCTTGGAAAGATCTTAACTAAATTGACTCACATACATTCACAGGCTTTATAGGAAGGTTCTCCTGACTGACTCTGAAGTCATGCACAAACCAAACCCCAGACCTGGAGTCCCCCTACATTGTACCATTAGGGTTCTGGCTAACGTTTAACAGCTATACCTCAACCAGCCCTTTGCAAAACAGAGGTGCTAATGCTCAAGTGCTGGGAAGCTCAGGGGAGTGGATGAGAGAAAGGAGAGGACTAATGTGCTTATGGTGTGTGTGGGGGGGGCGGGGATGTAGGTGATGCTCAGGTCTAAAGCAGTGAAGTAGTAAAGTAATAGTGACTGTCCTTAGGAAGCTCTCCTGTTCCAGACCCAGTAGCAAACACTTTATTTTCATTGAATCATCTCCTGGAAGAGATGCAGTTTCCCAGAGTGACTCATGATAAGTAACTAGTACATTTCAAATTTAAGTTGTCTGACTTTTAAACCTAGGCCACCACGTTCCAGATTCAGATAGAGGGTAGATACATGAATTTACAGAGAAATAATGTGCAATAAGAATGTTAATGTGTAATAACTTCTCATCTACTGTCAAATGACTGTCTGTGAGGCATGTAACTACTTATGAATATTAATAAGTGGTTCTGAATCCTAATTCAACAAGTATATAATGTAAAAGGAACATTAAATATTATCACAGACAACTCCTTGATTTTAGGAAACCGAGCCCCAATTACACAACATATATTGTAACCCAGAGTCACGGTACAGACCATTTAGACATGTAAGTTGGTTAGGAAGCCTTATAATAACCTTCAAAATATGCCACACAAGGGGCTGGGGATGTGGCTCAAGCAGTAGCACTCTCGCCTGGCATCCGTGTGGCCCGGGTTCAAACCTCAGCACCACATACAAACAAAGATGTTGTGTCCACTGAAAACCAAAAAAATAAAAAATAAATAAATATTAAAAAATTCTCTCTCTCTCTCTCTCTCTCTCTCTCTCTCTCTCTCTCTCTCTCTCTTAAAAAAAATATGCCACACAACATTTTCGGACTACAAAAAATTGTGCATCAAAATTACCTGAAGGGATTATTAAAACACAGATTGAAGGGCCTGGTTTCCAGAGTTTCTGATCTGGTAGATCTTATGAGGGCCTGAGATTTTTGTAGTTCTTCAAAGTTCTGGTGATCATGCAGTCAGTATACAAACCACATTTGTGATCAACTTTTCATCTGTGACCAAAATATCTGACAAGAAAAACTTAGGGAGAGAAAAGTTTATTTTGAATTTAGGGTTTCAAAGGTCTCAGTCCACTTTGGCCAACTCCATTTCTCTGGGCTCTAGATGAGGCAGAATCTCGTGGCAAAAAGGTGTGGCAGGAGATAGCTGCTCAGCTCATGGCAGCCAGGAAGCAGAGAGAGACTGAGGCACACCCCTAGTGACCTACTTCCTCCACCCATACCCTACCTGTTTATAGTTGTCACCCATTCAAGTTGTTAATCCATAAAATGGATTAACCAACTGATTCGGTTACAACTTTTGCAATCTAATCATTTTACCCATTGTTATATTGTCTCATGAGCTTTTGAGGGATACCTCAGATTCAAACCAATACCATATTTTGAGAACCACTACCATGGAAGTAAATATCTACCCTGCATGCAAATACATGGTACTCATTCTATTACTTTATTGCTTTGGCCATAATTACACACAGGTGTTCTCTTGACCCAAACTGGTCTTCGGACATTCCTTTGATATGTAAGGGCTTTGGCTATAGCATCTGCCACCCACAGATGGACAGAATTCATTTAACTGGCCAGGTCCATGCTGAGTTGGCCTAGCCTCCCATGACCTATGCTTCCTTCCCCAGCTGTGGGTTTGATTAAAGAAGGCAAAAGAGTTCAACTTCATTGACTGAGAGTAACTCACTCAAACTCTAAGCAACATTTTATTTTGTGTTCATTTTGAAACTACTAGGTAGTTGAACCTCTAACTTTCTCTACATTTTGGAGTTCTATTGGCTTTAGAAACCAGTTATCCATCCTTTTTGGAAATAGAGGAACAGATGCCCAATGGAAGAAGACAAAAGGAACCTCCCAGCCATGCATTTCCTCGGCAGGGATCTCACATTCAAGGACACACTCTGGTCCATCTACAGCATGAGCCAGCCTTTTGCAGCATATTCCTAGAGGTTTTCTTAGGCTCATTCTTTTCAAAGTCATTAACATAAAGGCCACAAGTTGCTATCTTTCCAAAAACCTTGCAAAAAGCTACCTTTAAGGACCTGAATTTTTTTAAAAATATATATATATATAGTAATTGTGTCAAATTGCAGCTGTGGTTAGAAAAGCTTCAGGGAATCCCAGGAAGCCTGTGCCAGCTGCTTGAGGAGCTCAGGCAGGAATGATGTAGGGAGAACTGCAGCCAGGAATGGTCTTGGGATCCCGCAGGAGCTGCCTCAGACACCTGGGAACCCACTTCCTCCCTGTCTGCTCAGAAGACAGAAATATGAATTCTTCAGGGAAGTGGATAACAGCATGCAGAGCCAGATACATAATTTGCGGGATCCCATGAACAAGGAAATAAAAACTTCTTGTTCAAAATTTTTTTTTCATGTGTTTATTAATACATTGTAGTTATATATAATTTGGGTGTTCATTTTGACACAATCATACAAGCATGGAATATAATTTGCTCTCCTGTGGTCTCCAATCCTTCCCCTTTTCCTCCCCTGTTTCCCTGCCTCTACTCTACTGGTCTTCCTTCTATTTATTTCTAGCTTTTTTTAAAAAAATTAGCGCTTTATAAATATACCTAAAGGTGAAATTCACTGTGGTATATTCAAATATGTACATAGCATAATTTGGTCATTTTCATTCCACTGTTCCTCTTTATTCCCATCTGTTCAAACATTTCTAAGAATTTCAAGGCATGAGAGCAATAAGCATTAAACTAAATTCATCTGAGTGCAGGGCCCTGTGCAACAGCCCTGTGATATGATTCCCATTGCAGAGTTCACAGAGCAAGAGAAGGGGAAGGCAAGAGAGGATGGACATTTCATTGGACATGCTACACAAGGTGATTTAGGTCCATCATTTTATTTATAGACAAGCAAACTACTGAGGCAGAGCCTCAGGAAATTAAAGCCAGTTGCCCACAGTGTAGACTATATGGCTGATATGTGTCTATACTGAGATTTGTTTCTGACTCGGTCCCTGTTTCTTTGCATGTTTTTATAACTTTTCCACATCCACACTCATGAAGCAGTAACAATTTATGGGGAAAGCATTTTTTATCTGTTCTCTAATTGTATCCCCTACAAGGTCAAGGAAAGAGTCAACATTCCATAAAAAAAACAATGTTTTACAAATAAAAGAATTAGTAGATGATCCAATCCTGATAGAATAATAATTGCAATAAAAATAAAAGGTAAACATAGAACAATAGCAGGGGGAGAAAGAAAAAGGAAGGGGGGAAGAGGAAAAGAAGATAGGGCAGGAAGAAGTAAAGTTGGCATGCACTGTCCGATTACTACATTCCGCCTGACAAGCTTATTTTCTTTAATCCTCATAATCCTCCTAAGTAGGTCTTGTTTTTATACCAACTTTATAGATAGCAAGATGCTAATAGCAGTCACGAACCTGCCCACAACTAAAGCCTCAGAATTTCTTCCTAAAGAACCTATAACATTAGCCTACGTGTCACCCAGAAGAGATTCAGGGGCCAGATAGAGGAACAGAGCCCAAGATAATTACAGATTTCATAAGTCAATGCATCAAGAAAATAATAATAATAAATAGAACACAGCTCTACCCAAGAATGCCAGTGAGAATGAATGAAAGCATCCAAACCCCAGAGCATACCCCTCCACGCATTGGCATTTGTTGGGGGGTCTTCGTTCTGCCTGCTCCATCCCAACCACATACCACAAAGCAAAGTCTGCTTGTCTGCTTGGCTTTCTCAGCTCGAATGGATTCTACTCAGAGCCTTGTCTGCAAAGGAACCTGGCCTTGGATACTGATGTGATCCAGTCAGTTCTTTACCCTTAAATATGAACAAACAATTGAAGCCTGGACAAAAGGGGTTAATATACACACTCCAAGCAATCTAGAGAAATGAGAGATAGCACAAGGATCTATGACCAACCTCAAAGACGTTCTAGTTGGTTATCTTCACAGATTCAAGCATGTGACCATTTCAGAAGAGCTGGTTTCTATTTTTTTAACAAAAAGAGCAATCAATGACTATTATGAATTTTTAGAAAAATAAGCTTTCTATCTAATTTTCATGTGTCAATTAAAATAAATAAGTAAACCAACTAATAAATATTGTTATTAAAAAATAGTACAGTGTCTGAAAAATGGAATTTGGCAAATCTGAAGACTGAATCAATGAAGAGATCAATAAAGTGGGGAAGTCTCCCAAAAGATAATGAAAAGTTGAGGCAATTTATAAGAGAAGTCTAGAGATATTGAGATGACAGGTCAACCAGCCATCTCCACTAGGATAGAATGGCTAACATAGAGATGAAAAGATATTAATGAAAAGAAGAAGAAGAAAAAAATTAAGGAAAAAAATGTAAAGGCAAAAGAAAATAGAAAAATATTGGATTTATGTTTACATTATAGGGGCCTAATAAGTTCTGAGCAATAAAAAAATAAAAAGCAAAAATGTAAACATAACATATGAAAAATAAAAAAAAAGAAAATTGAAAGGATTGTGCATGCAGAATTTGCAGAATTTGTAAACTACAACATAAAGAAAAAAATCCCTAAATTTAAAAAAAAAAAAAAATTTCCAAAAACTATCAAATGACCTTCTCATAACAAGAAGGAGAAGGCATCAGACTGAGATTCAAAGTCAAGGGCACCAGGGTTTCAGATTCTGAAAAGAAAGTATATTCAGCCTGGAATCCAATATCAAGTCGTTTGGATGACTGAAAAGGACAGTCATCAATATGTCTTCCAAAAGAACATAGGTACAAATTAAACGCTGGAAAAAGCATTCAGTAGTCACCAGTATATTAAAAAATATGTCTCCTTGGTCTCAGAACTAAGGAGACTGAACCTATAAAAAAGAAAGGACTGCTCAGCATTTAAAAAAAAATGTATGCAATCCCCCACTTTGATTTAAAAAATAGGAGAAAATTACCTTGCTGCACGGGTGAAGAATCCATTAGAATTCCTGATTATCAAAAAGATTCCCAATAAACTAGGATTTATTTACTCATTGAAGGATGTTCACCAGAAAACTATAGCAACCACCTCATGTAGCAGTAAATCATGAGAAATGAGACAAAGAAGGACACTCTTGACTGTGTTGTCCAACATGATTCTGAAAGTTCCAGGATGGGAAAAGGAAGCAAGAGTGTACATTGCAAAGAGAGACAAAATTGTCATAATGAGCAGATGATATGAAAGCCTGTTTAAAATAAATTTAAAACTTTTATTAGTACTAAGACAATTCTGTAAGTTCAAAATGCAAAACAGAAACTCCATGAGTGTTCCTCACACCAACAATAACACCTGAGATCTTCAATAAGAAATATGTAGGCCCTAGAGAAAACACATGCAAACATTATGGAAATACAAATAAAAATATCTAAACAAATGGAAAGACATGACATTTTTAAATGAGAAGACTCAGAAATGCAAAGATGTTAATCTACTATGAATAAATGTGTGAACTCCAGTTGATTCCAATCATATACCAATGGGGCTTTTATTAAAAATTAGCAAGTTGATACCACCATCCTTCTGAGGGAATTAATGACAGGTTTCTGAAATCTACTTTAAAAGGTTATTGTGGTAAATAAATGAGATGACACATGTAAAGCCCGTGGCATAAGGCCCAGTCCATAGTAGCATCCCAAATATTAATTATATTAATCTCATTAAGTATACCTGAATATGAATATGTGTAGGATAGTGTTCATTGCAGCAGTGCAAAAATTAGGATAGCTTCAAATATTTATCAATATCACAGTGATTAAATGTAATACATTATATCCATAGCATAGGAATACATTACTAAAAAATTTTAGGTATATCCTTATAAGCTGACATGTAAAGCAAGTCACAGGATAAAATGTGTATAATCAATTATGTCAAGTATATAAGTGTAGGTATATAAATAGATCAACTGATCTCTAGATACATAAAAAAATTTAAATGAAGAAATGTAAGGAAATTTACAGAAATCACTCTTAAATTATATACACAAACTGGCACCAATTGTTGTTTGTGTGTTGAGTACAAAGATTGACAACATTCATTTATTTCCTTTATTCATTACAAATATATCAGTTATCTGAAATTTGTAAGATACACGTTACTTGTTTATTTTTAAAACTGTGAAATAAAAAAGAATATCAGCATTCCAAGCTGCTAATTGGCTTCAGAAGATCCTGGGGCCAGCAGAGGATCACAGAGGAGTCCCTTCCTTTCTTATATGTCCTGGTCCACAGTCCCAAACTCCAACACTCCTCCTTTGTGGGAGGCCATCCTCCCATGTGATTTGAGTTACCTCCCTGGCTGGGTGAGAGGCACTTAGACACAGCTGTGTCAGAGCTTTCCCCACCCTTCTCCAGGTCTGAGGGCTTGTCCATGCAGAGGCGTATCTGGCCACTGCCCCGAAGACCCAATCGTGGCCCCTGACCTTGGGATGCTGCCCTCCTTAATCTTCATTGGATGGGATTTTCTCCAGAATTTCTAGTTCCCTAATAAAAGTCCACTCCCTGGCGTGTTCTCTCTCTCTCTCTCTCTCTCTCTCTCTCTCTCTCTCTCTCTCTCTCTCTCTCTCTTTCTCTCTCTCGCCTCTTAGGTAAACCTAGGTGGCTGGAAGCTGGAGCTAGGAGACTCCCTCTTAACCCTTAACATGCTTCTACATTTAACTATGACTGGTCTGGTGAAGCCACTCTGTCACATGGGAGGCCACCAGTAGAGCAAGTTGTCAGGTTCCCAACTCTGATTGAGGTCCCATCAGACCCTCACTGGGAAAGCAACTTACCCCAAGTTATCAGCTTCACCTCAGTGTCAACCTTGTGTAACACCAAGAGCAAGACCCCAAGTCCCCAGACCTCTTCCAACTTCATCTCCATCCTCTTCCAGCTCCATCTTCTTATGGTAGCTTGGTACCCATCTTGCTGTGCCAGATTCCCTAGTCCCCCAGTCTTCCCTGTGTCCTCCCAAACCTTGAGGTCTGACAACCATGCGTCTTTCCATTCTGTGGTCTGCTAATTTCCTCTGCCTGGTGACTCACTGAGGCCAGAGACTCCCTATGGCCCTCTGTAGTGGAAGCTGCTACAGGTATGAACCTCCAACTTCATGGTCACAAGGTGAAGAAGACTCCCACTACCACAAGGGCTGCCTCAGGCTGTTACTCCATCCCCAGATGTAAAACTGCTTGCTCTTTGAAGGCTGGCACGATCTAGCCCTTGCCTTCATGTCAACCTCATATCCAGCCAATTCTCAATCACAGATCACACTCCAGCAACTGTGAACTACACACAGTCTCCTGAGCCCATCATGTGATCTCACTTCCATATCTCTGCCCTGGCTCTTTCCTTCTGAACAGAAGACTCTTCCCCACTGCTACTACTACTTCTCACCTCTACTGGCATGGTGCTTTAAAACACAGCTTTGTTTCAAAAGCCTTCTTCCTCAACCACCAGCCTTCCTGCCTGGCAGGCTGGGTGAATACCTGCTTAGGTCATCCCACCGAGTCTCCAGCAGAGGGAGAATAAGGCAGGTATTCTAGGCTGTTCACAACTTTTGCTGTGTGATTCTTCTCTGTGCCCCTTGTGTACAGATCCCTTCTTACCAGTATGTCAGACTATTTTTGTGTGTGTGTGTGTGTGTGTTTGTGCTTAGGGATTGAACTTGGGGCACTTAACCACTAAGCCACATCCCCAGCCCTTTTTATTTTTTATATTTTGAGACAGGGTCTTGCTAAGTTGCTTAGGCTAAGTCACTAAGTAAGTTGCCAAGGCTGGTCTTGAACTTGTAATCCTCCTGCCTCAGCCTCCCAAGTTGCTGGGATTACAAGTGTGTGCCACCATGCCTAGTGTAAATAAAGTTTTATTGCAACACAGCCATGTTCATTCATTTACTTATTGTCTATGGCCATTTTCATACTATAATACAGATTTGTGTAATTTTGACAGAGACCATATAGCTATCAAAGCTTAAAATAGTTCTTATCTGGCTTTTTTACACAAAAAGTTTACCAACCTCTGCTGTATTATCATATACATCATTTTATAACTGATACCTGGAAGTTGAATTTTGGATAAATGAGCAAAGAATTCATACGTGAATAAATAAGACATGAGGAGATGGATTTAGTTCTTGGCTCTGCCAATCAGAAGTTATGATCTTGGGCTGGGGATGTGGCTCAAGCGGTATTGCGCTCGCCTGGCATGCATGCAGCCTGGGTTCGATCCTCAGCACCACATACAAATAAAGGTGTGTCTGCCGAAAACTAAAAAATAAATATTAAGATTCTCTCTCTCTCTCTCTCTCTCTCTCTCTCTCTCTCTCTCTCTCTCTCTCTCTCAAAAAAAAAAAAAGAAGTTATGATCTTAAGCACATTGTTTAACCTCATTAGCTAAGCTCAGGTGCCTCATTAGTAAATGGGATTTATATTATTTCTTTTTCAGAGTAATAGTAATATTAATTGAGAAAGCACATATTGACTGCTAGCCCAGTACCTGGCACATACTATATGCTCACTCAAACTGGACCATTAAGTCTATTCAGTTATATAACATTTTAAGGCTGGAAAAGGTTGAATTATGTCCCACTAGATGTTAGTGGGCCTGTTTTACTTACAAAAAAAAAAAAATAATGAAAGCCCTAAGCACCTGCCAGAAATACCAGGCCTTACCTGCTGCATAAATGTAACAGATAGTTCTGATGATTCTCAGAGGTATCATGTTATATGTGTCTGGCCCAGATTCTAATTAATTGGAACAGACCACAAATGAGAAGTGTTACAATTTGGGGGTGATGACTAATCTGTCAGAGTTGTTTGGAATCCTTATTAGCAGGTGCAGCTATAATGCAGGCCAGCCCCAGGACGCCATCTTCACAGCAAGGTATCCAGGTTGGGCAGTCTCTGCATATTTGATGGAACCCAAATGCCTTTAAATGAGTCACCTTGTTACTCACACTGTAGTTAGTTTGGGTAACACTAGAAGCTTATAAAGCCCCAAAGTTCAGTGATTTAACACAAAGAAATCTATTTCTCACTCATCCAACAGTCCAAAATGGTTGTATTAGACTTTTGCCATGCAATATAATGCCACAAATTAATCCGCTGTAAACAACACATATTTATTATGTTATAGTTTCTATGAGCCAGGAATCTGGCCCTCAGCTTAGCATCTTACTAGGATGAAATCAAGATATCAACCAGAGTTTAAATCTCTCCATTTTTTTCTTTTTTGTATTTGTTCTTTTTAGATATACATGATAATAGGGTATATTTTGACATATTTTACAAACATGGAGTATTATTCTGATTGCTATCCCATTCTTGTGGTTGTGTATGATGTGGAGTTTCACTAATTGTGTATTCATATATGAGCATAGGAAAGTTATGTCCAATTCATTCTACTCTCTTTCCTGTTCCTATACCCCCTTCCCTTTATTCTCCTTTGCCAATGAACTTCTGTCCTTCCCCTCCCCCTTATTATGTGTTAATATTCTCATATCAGAGAGAACATTTGGCCTTTGGTTTGGGGAGGTAGGCTTATTTCACTTATCATAGTCTCCAGTTCCATCCATTTACCATCAAAAGACATAGTAATTCTTTTTTATTGCTGAGAAATATTCCATTGTGTATATAGAATACATTTCTTTATCTGTTCAACTGTTGAAGGGCACCTCTGGCTCCATAGCTTAGCTATTATGATTTGAGATGCTATAAATATGGATGTAGCTGCATCACTAGAGTATGCTGATTTTAAGTCATTTGGGTATATGCTGAGGAGTGGGATAACTGAATCAAATGGTGGTTCCATTCCAGGTTTTCTGAGGATTCTTCATACTGCTTTCCAGAGAGGTTGCACCAATCTACAGTCCCACTAGCAATGTATGAGTGTACCTTTTCCCTCACATCCTCACCAACATTTATTTTTACTTGTATTATTGATAATTGCCTTTGTGACTAGAATGAGTTGAAATCTCAGTGTAGTTTTAGTTTGCATTTCTCAAATTGCTGGAGATGTTGAACATTTTTTCATATATTTGTCGATTCAATGTGTATCTTCTTCTCTGACGTGCCTATTCAGTTCCTTTGCCCATTTATTGACTGGGTTATTTGGTATTTTGGTTTTTAGGCTTTTGAGTTATTTATATATTCTGGAGATTAATGCTTGGAGATACAGATGGCAAAAATTTTCTCCTATTCTCCTGTTCTCTTTCTTTACATTTTTGATTGTTTCCTTCACTGTGAAGAAGCTTTTCAGTTGATACTATCACATTTATTGCTTGTTCATTTTACTTCTTGTGCTTTAGGAGGCTTGTTATAGAAGTCAGTTCCTAAGTTGGTATGATGGAAAGTTGGGCCTGCATTTTCTTTTATAGGCATGGGGTCTCTGGTCTAATGCCTAGATCGTTGATCCACTTTGAGTTGAGCTTTGTATAAGGTGAGAGATAGAGGTTTAATTTCCTTCTGCTACATATCAATTTCCAGTTTTCCCAGCACCATTTTTGAAGAAGCTATCTTTTCTCCAATGTATGTTTATGGCACCTTTGTCTAGTATGAGATAACTGCATTTATGTGGGTTTGTCTCTGTGTCTTTTATTCTGTACCATTGGTCTACATGTTTATTTTGGTACCAATGCCATGCGGTTTTTGTTACTCTAGCTCTGTGATATAGTTTAACATCTGCTATTGTGATGCCTCCTGCTTCACTCTTCTTGTTAAGGATTGCTTTGGCTATTTTAAGTCTCTGATTTTTCCAAATGAATTTCTTGACTACCTTTTTATATTTCCATGAAGAACATCATTGGAATATTAATAGGAATTGCATTAAATCTATGTAGCACTTTTAGTAGTATGGCCATTTTGATGATATTAATTCTGCCTCCTCAAGAACATGGGAGATCTTTCTATCATCTAAGGTCTTCTTATTTTTTTTTTTGGTTGGATAATTTTATTTTATTTTATTTTATTTTATTTTCGTTTTTATATTTTTTATTTTTTTTATTGATTGTTCAAAACATTACAGAGCTCATGATATATCATCTTTCATACATTAGAATCAATTGGGTTTTGAACTCCCATTTTTACCCCAAATACAGATTGCAGAATCACATCTGTTACACACTCACATTATTACATAATGGCATACTAGTGATTGTTGTATTCTGCTACCTTTCCTATCCCCTACTATCCCCCCTCCCCTCCCTTCCCCTCCCATCTTCCCTCTCTACCTCCTCTGCTGTTGTTCAATTCTCTCCCCTTTTCCCCCTCCCCCTTGCCCCTCATAACCTCTTATAATTTTGTGTATCATTGAAGGTCTCCTACCATTTCCATATGCTTTCCCTTCTCTCTCCCTTTCTCTCCCCCCATTCGTCTTTGTTTACTGTTAGTCTTTTCCTCATGCTCTTCCTTCCTGTTCTGATCTTAGTTGCTCTCTTTATATCAAAGAAGACATTTGGCATTTGTTTTTTAGGGCTTGGCTAGCTTCACTTAGCATAATCTGCTCTAATGCCATCCATTTCCCTGCAAATTCTATGATTTTGTCATTTCTTAGTGCTGCATAATACTCCATTGTGTATAGATGCCACATTTTTTTATCCATTCATCTATTGAAGGGCATCTAGGTTGGTTCCACAGTCTAGCTATTGTGAATTGTGCCGCTATAATCATTTTTTTAGAGAGACTGAGAGAGGAGAGAGAGAGAGAGAGAGAGAGAGAGAGAGAGAGAGAGAGAGAGAATTTTTTTTTAAATATTTATTTTTTAGTTCTCGGCGGACACAACATCTTTGTTGGTATGTGGTGCTGAGGATCGAACCCGGGCTGCACGCATGCCAGGCGAGCGCGCTACCACTTGAGCCACATCCCCAGCCCCGCTATAATCATTGATGTGGCTGTATCCCTATAGTGTGCTCTTTTAAGGTCCTCAGGGAATAGTCCGAGAAGGGCGATAGCTGGGTCAAATGGTGGATCCATTCCCAGCTTTCCCAGGAATCTCCATACTGCTTTCCAAATTGGCCTCACCATTTTGCAGTCCCACCAGCAGTATATAAGTGTACCCTTTCCCCCACATCCCTGCCAACACTTACTGTTGTTTGACTTCATAATGGCTGCCAATCTTACTGGAGTGAGATGGTATCTTAGGGTGGTTTTGATTTTCATTTCTCTGATTGCTAGAGATGGTGAGCATTTTTTCATGTACTTGTTGATTGATTTTATGTCCACCTCTGAGAAGTGTCTGTTCAGGTCCTTGGCCCATTTGTTGATTGGGTTATTTGTTATCTTATTGTTTAATTTTTTGAGTTCTTTGTACATTCTGGATATTAGGGCTCTTTCTGAGGTGTGAGGGGTAAAAATTTGTTCCCAGGATGTAGGCTCTCTATTTACCTCTTTTACTGTTTCTCTTGCTGAGAAAAAACTTTTTAGTTTAAGTAAGTCCCATTTGTTTATTCTTGTTATTAACTCTTGGGCTATGGGCGTCCTATTCAGGAATTTGGAGCCCGACCCCACTATATGTAGATCGGAGCCAACTTTTTCTTCTATCAGACGCAGCGTCTCTGATTTGATATCTAGCTCCTTGATCCATTTTGAGTTAACTTTTGTGGATGGTGAGAGAAAAGGATTCAATTTCATTTTGTTGCATATGGATTTCCAATTTTCCTAGCACCATTTGTTGAAGATGCTATCCTTCCTCCATTGCATGTTTTTAGCCCCTTTATCAAATATAAGATAGTTATAACTTTGTGGATTAGTCTCTGTGTCCTCTATTCTGTACCATTGGTCCACCTGCCTGTTTTGGTACAAGTACCATGCTGTTTTTGTTACTACTGCTATACCTCCAGATTCACACTTCCTGCTTAGAATTGCTTTTGCTATTCTGGGTCTTTTGTTTTTCCATATGAATTTCATGATTGCTTTATCTATTTCTATAAGAAATGCCGTTGGGATTTTGATTGGCATCGCATTAAACCTATAGAGAACTTGGGTAATATCGCCATTTTGATGATGTTAGTTCTGCCTATCCATGAACAGGGTACATTTTTCCATCTTCTGAGATCTTCTTCTATCTCTCTCTTTAGGGTTCTGTAGTTTTCATTGTATAAATCTTTCACCTCTTTTGTTAGGTTGATTCCCAAGTATCTTATTTTCTTTGAGGATATTGTGAATGGAGTGGTTTTCCTTATTTCCATTTCAGAGGTTTTGTTGCTGATATACAGGAATGCCTTTGATTTATGCGTGTTGATTTTATAACCTGCCACTTTGCTGAATTCATTTATTAACTCTAGCAGCTTCTTTGTAGACCCTTTTGGGTCTGTTAAGTATATTATCATGTCATCCACAAATAGCGATAATTTAATTTCTTCTTTTCCTATTTGTATGCCTTTAATTTCTTTTGTCTGTCTAATTGCTCTGGCTAGTACTTCAAGAACTAAATTGAATAGAAGTTGTGATAGAGGGCATCCCTGTCTTGTTCCAGATTTTAGAGGGAATGCCTTCAGTTTTTCTCCGTTTAGGATGATGCTAGCCTGAGGTTTAGCATATATAGCTTTTACGATGTTGAGGTAAGTTCCTGTTATCCCTAGTTTTTCTAGTGTTTTGAACATAAAGGGATGATGTACTTTGTCAAATGCTTTTTTTGCATCTATCGAGATGATCATATGGTTCTTGTCTTTAAGTCTATTGATGTGGTGAATAGCATTTATTGATTTCCGTATATTGAACCAGCCTTGCATCCCAGGGATGAATCCTACTTGATCATGGTGCACAGTTTTTTGATATGTTTTTGTATTCGATTCGCCAGAATTTTATTGAGAATTTTTGCATCCAAGTTCATTAGAGATATTGGTCTGCAGTTTTCTTTCTTTGAAGTGTCTTTGTCTGGTTTTGGGATCAGAGTGATGTTGGCCTCATAGAATGAATTTGGAAGAGCTCCTTCTTTTTCTATTTCTTGAAATAGCTTGAAAAGTATTGGTATTAATTCTTCTTTGAAGGTTTTGTAGAACTCTGCTGTATACCCATCCGGTCCAGGGCTTTTCTTGGTTGGTAGTCTTTTGATGGCTTCTTCTATTTATTCCTTTGTTATTGGTCTGTTTAAATTGTGTGTGTCTTCCTGTCTCAATCTGGGCAGATCATATGTCTTAAGAAATTTATCGATATCTTCACTATCTTCTATTTTATTGGAATATAGGGTTTCAAAATACTTTCTAATTATCTTCTGTATTTCTGTAGTGTCTGTTGTGATATTGCCTTTTTCATCCCGTATGTTGGTAATTTGAGTTCTCTCTCTTCTTCTCTTCGTTAGCATGGCTAAGGGCCTGTCTATCTTGTTTATTTTTTAAAAGAACCAACTTTTAGTTTTATCAATTTTTTCAATGTTTTTTCTTCGTTTCAATTTCGTTGATTTCTGCTCTAATTTTAATTATTTCTTGTCTTCTACTACATTTGCTGTTGTTTTTCTCTTCCTTTTCTAGGCTTTTGAGGTGTAGTGTGAGTTCATTTATTTGTTGGTTTTTTCTTTTTTTGAGGAAAGAACTCCAAGAAATGAATTTCCCTCTTAAAACTGCTTTCATTGTGTCCCATAGATTCCGGTATGTTGTGTCTGTATTATCATTTGTCTCTAAGAATTTTTTCATCTCCTCCTTTATGTCTTCTGTAACCCATTGATCATTCAGTAACATATTGTTCATTTTCCATGTGATGTAGGATTTTTCCTTCCTTCTTTTATCATTGATTTCCAATTTCATTCCATTGTGATCAGATATCGTGCATGGTATTATCTCCACGCCTTTATACTTACTAAGAGTTGCCTTGTGGCATAATATATGGTCTATCTTTGAGTAGGATCCATGTGCTGCTGAGAAGAACATGTATCCACTTGATGATGGTTGATATATTCTATATATGTCGGTTAAGTCTAGGTTATTGATTGTGCTGTTGAGTTCTATAGTTTCTTTATTCAGTTTTTGTCTAGAGGATCTGTCTAATGGCGAGAGCGGTGTGTTGAAGTCACCCATAATTATTGTGTTGTGGTCTATTTGACTCTTGAACTTGAGGAGAGTTTGTTTTATGAATGTTGCAGCTCCATTGTTTGGTGCATACAAATTGATAATTGTTATGTCTTGTTGGTGGATGGTTCCTTTTAACAGTATATAGTTTCCTTCTTTATCCTTCTTGATTAACTTAGGTTTAAAGTTGATTTTATTCGATATGAGTATGGCCACTCCTGCTTGCTTCCGAGGGCCATGTGAGTGGTATGATTTTTCCCAACCTTTTACCTTCAGCCTGTGTATGTCTTTTCCTATCATACGAGTCTCTTGAAGGCAGCATATTGTTGGATTTGTTTTTTTGATCCAGGTTACTAGCCTATGTCTCTTGATTGGTGAGTTTAGGCCATTAACATTTAAGGTTACAATTGAGATATGATTTGTACTTCCAGTCATGCTTCTTTATTTATTTATTTTAGTTTGGCTGGTTTTACTTTTTGGTTATTTTCCTCCCCTTTTACTGAGATACCTCCTGCTGTTAGTTTTGGGCACTATTTTTCAATTCCTCTTCTTGTAGTATTTTGCTCAAAATGCTTTGCAGTGCTGGTTTTCTTGCTGCGAATTCTTTTAGCTTTTGTTTATCGTGAAAGATTTTAATTTCATTGTCAAATCTGAAGCTTAATTTTGCTGGATACAGTATTCTTGGTTGGAATCCATTATTTTTTAGCGTTTGAAATACATTGTTCCAGGATCTTCTCGCTTTCAAAGTCTGTGATGAGAAATCAGTCGTTAACCTACTTGGTTTACCCCTGAATGTAATCTGCCTCCTTTCTCTCGTAGCTTTTAATATTCTCTCCTTGTTCTGTACGTTGGCCATCTTCATAATTATATGTCTTGGAGTTGGTCTATTATGGTTTTGAATGTTTGGGGTCCTGTAGGCTTCCAGGATTTGGCAATCCATTTCATCTTTCATCTCTGGGAAGTTTTCTAGAATTATTTCATTTAATATCCTGTCCATTCCTTTGGTTTGATTCTATGTGCCTTCTTCTATCCCGATGACCCTCAAATTTGGTTTTTTTATGACATCCCATATCTCTTGAATAGATTGCTCATGGGATTTAAGCATCTTTTCTGTGTTGACTATATTCTTTTCAAGTTGATAAACCTTGTCTTCATTATCTGATGTTCTGACTTCTACTTGATCAAGTCTGTTTGTAATATTCTCGTTTGAGTTTTTAATTTGGTTTATATTTTCCTGCAATTCTAGGATTATTGTTTGATTTTTTTTAAGATCTCTATCTCCTGGTAGAGCTCATTCTTTGCCATTTGAATTTATTTGTTTAATTCATTTTCAAAATATACTTTTATTGCTTGGACTTGCTGTCTCATGTCTTCTCTAATATTCCTTCCCATTCGAGTTAGGTATGCCTTGAGTTCTTTCCCTATCCCTGCTTCTGATGTTTCTATGTCCTCCTGTAGAATTAAGTTGTCCTGCATTGTTTGTACTCCTTTTTTCCCTTGTTTTCTCATGTTGTCCACGTTACTTTCCAGCTCTATTTAATTGCCGTGTTTCTGCTCTCTTCTATAGATTTGTTTTGGTTCTGTATTACTCTGTTGTTTCTTCTTTGTGTTGTTAAACTGTGCCTGCTAACGTGGATTCTGCTGGGAAGGAATTCCGATGGCCGAGCTCCAGTGACATCACTACTCTGCTATGACGGGCCCCAGGCTCCTTGCTGGGGTGTCCTACTGGGGCTGTGTGACTGGACTGTCTCTGTTTGGTTTCAGCTCCCGGTCGAGGCAGGCGGGCAGTCTCCAGCCACCCAGTATCTCAGGCAGCGGGCGGGTGATTGTTCGCCGGCGGCGGGGGGGGGGTGGGCTCCAGCCGCCCAGTCGCGCGGGCAGCGGGCCGGCTGTTGCTGGTGGGCGGGCGATCTCTAGGCACCTAGTCCTGCGGTCAGTAGCTGGCGGGCGGGCGTTCTCCTACCGCCCAGTTATGCGGGCAGTGGGTGAACTGTCGCCGGCGGGCCTGCGGTTTCCAGCCACCCAGTCACGAGGGCCTGGCCTCTAGTCCCCTGGTTTCCCCTGCTAGTCTTGGTTTCTCCTGCTAGACCAGATTTCCCCTGAGTGATGGCTCTCGGCAGTTCAAACTGTACTCTGGGCCTGCCGTTTGTTGGGTGTGGAGGGTGTCTATTGGGGACCCCGGCACTCTATTGTTTTGTTTCCGTTGTGGGGGATAGAACTGTACCGCTTCCTTCCCCCTCTGAAATCCCGTACTCAGCCTGGGGATCAGTGCGGGCTCATCCAGCAGGATTCCACAGAATTGCAGCCACTTTTCTCCCTGCTTGCTAATTAATTACTTCTCTGCGGCACCCCGCCTCCTATAGCCGTGGGGAAGGCCGGGCTAATCAGTCAGCCCGGATCCCCGGGGTCGCACAATTGGGTATTGGGATCCCTGGCACTCTATCGTTTTGATTTTTTCTGCTTGCCCCTCCCCCAGCGCTGGCTAGACAGGTTTCGTTTTGGCTGCTGATGGGAGGGGGAGTTGAAGGTCAGGTGTCTCTAGTTTTCCCTAGTCTTTATGCAGGCTCACTCTGATACTCCCTCCCCCGGAAAGCCTAGGAGAGATTTTATGCGAATTCCCCGATGTATGGGGGATGGGCTGAGTGACACAGACCTGTTTTATTGTTGCAGTCTGTCGGAGAGTGGCGGTGGATACTTCAGCTCTCCAAGATGGTGGCCGCTGATTCATCTAAGGTCTTCTTCAATGCCTTTCTTTAGTGTTCCGTAGTTTCTACTGTAGAGGTTTTTCACCTCTTTTGTTAGATTGGTTCTGGAGTGTTATCTTATCTGAGGCTTGGCATCCTCTTTCAAGCTCACTGGTTGTTGGAAGAATTCATTCCCTCGAATCTGTATTACTGAGGTCCCCATTTCCATGCTACTGAGACTCAGGATGCTCCCAGTATCTAGAAGCCACATCAGGTACTTGCCACATGGCCCATCCTGCTTCCACTACATGCAAGTTTACTGCTCCCAGGCCAACAGGACAATCCTTACCCCATCAGTGAGAATGGAATCTTACATTATGTAAGGTACTAATCATCAGATTGACTACTCAGTTTCCTTTCTCATACAGTGTAATGTAAGTGGTAGAGTCACATGTCCAACATATTCACAGGTCCTGCCCATACTCTGGAGGAAGGGATCAAGTCCCTCTTCCCTTATGTCCTTGTTATCTTCCCCTCCTCCGTTTTTCTCCTCCATCCCCCATCCTTCTGTTACCTTTAGTCTAGTCATTGTCATTCTCCACCAGGGGTCCCTGTATGCTAAGAAGACCCTATAGTTTGTCTACCCCATAATCATTTACTCCTCTTTCTCTTTCTAATAATAAAATGCTATTATTGCTCTGGTATACATTCTTTCCTGTACAACCACATTCTCAGCCCAAGCATTAAAAAGGCAAATCCTGATTGGTCTCAGCCAATCTTGGTGGTTTCATTCTCTTTGCCAGTGGTTGGTTTGGGAACAACATTTGTTACACTTCTGGCTAATAAGACCGAGAAAATTCAAATGGTGAGTTTCGGGAAAGGTTTTACAGAATAAGAACAGATACAATGGAAGGTTCTGTCACCGTTCTGCTGCTGAATATTTACTTGCATACAGCCATTTTTTGTTTGTTTACCATGAATTAAACCAGCCAGCTAGGTTAAAGAAGAAAAAGTAAAGAACCTGAGTTCCTAGTGAATTAACCATCCCTAGAGTTTTGCTGCATTAGAACAAGACTCTTATATGAGACAATAGTCTCATTGCTTGAGCCAGGTTGAATCTGGGTTTCCTAATACTTGCAATTATTAGGTACCTAAATGATTGTATGTATGTGTATATCAATCTTTCATTGTGACTGCCACTGCAGTCCACAATGAAACTATCAAAATATGGTGGTTCCTTTCAAATACTATAGTTGAAGGCAACAGTTGTTGGGATGATGATGATAATGATGAAAACAACACAGAGAGGAGCTATCTCTGGCCAAGGAATAATATCAAGGTCTTATACATGAAACTTGCTAAATCCATTGCCCCTGATTTTACTTAAGAGCATCTAGAAATACAAAAGTAGGTTTCTTAAGTTTTTGGAGTCTCCCAAAGATATGGTCCAGTTTGAATATTCAGAATTCAGTGCCTAATGACAGACTTTAGATAGGCTCTTCATGATTTGGTATTCGGATCTTGATTGAAAGCCCCTTCTCAATCCAAATCAGTGGAGCAGAGTACTCTGAATAAGAATTTCGTTGAGTGATGCATATCAATGTTATAAGGAGGTAAACAGAACTTATGCTTAGTCACCATTAGCACCGGGCCAACAATGTTGAGGTTACCAGTATAAAAGGCATCCTCAGTGTCGTTGTGTGTTTTTGTTTTGTTTTGTTTTGTTTCCATAAACATGCATCCCAGCAGTAGCGATGATATGAACTGAATGATCCTTGACCCAGAAAGCCAAGTGGTCTTTGGGGGAATCATGTCCATCAAAAGTTTAATTGGTTTGTAGAGGTAAGAACAATTCATCTAATTCTAGACAGTGACTATGACTTTAAAGTTATTTTTTACCCATTAAATCTATCCATGTTCCTCTTGGGCAAGGAACAGAGAAGGCAGGTCATGCATTAAATTACCCAGGGAAAATACTCCAAATAAATGGCTCCACAAAGCCGAATAGAAAGCACAGTCGACTAGCAGTGTCTGAAGAAATCTGTCAGTCTTACATTTCTATTTTATATAAGTCCAATAAACAGATGAAGTAAAACTAGGCCATTTTGCAAACCTTGAGAGGAGATTTGTTCATGTTCATTGAGTCATACTGCTTGTGATAGCTTAGCAGTAAGTCTCTAAAAGAAAGAATTTTTTTTCTTTCCTTTGAAAGGTGTATGGAAATGAGAATTGAAGCTGGAGATCATCTCGGGTGGTCTATTTTTAGAGAAAGTGATTTTCTGAGGATATTTGTCACTCATTCAAGAGAACAGCCAGCCATGAGCCATGGCAGGCATCAGTAGTAACAGCCAGCTCTTGGAAGAAAGAGAAAATAATCCTTCCATTCTTGAAAAGCATTAAAAAGGAATATTATCAAGGGCAAAGGCAGGAGATAGGCAATGAGGAAATGGGAAAATTTAAGGCAATTTTTGCATATATGTGTGCATGTACTATATATGCAGATTTATCAATGTCTGCTCAGAAGCTTGCAGGGCATGGGTATAAAGACATGTGCTCAGTGGGTTATATATCTGTATTGACACTTCTGTGAATGAAAGGAAAAATAGCTAACTCATACTGTGTTCTAGACTCTGTGCTAAGAGCTTTATGGGGATTATCTCTTTGAATTACCTCAACAACCTACATTTTCCATTCACAAAGAGATTAATAGCTATTAGGAATTAGAATGAAGATTCAGACCCAGACAGCTGGATATCTGGGGCAATTGGTTCCCCAGAGTTCTTTGCCCCTATTACGTTGCTATGCTGCATGGAGACACAATCTATATGTGTGTTTGTGTATTTTGGGTTTGTGGTGGAGAAAATTTTAAAGGAGATCGGTTCTCTGTATTGTCTGTGTTACATCAGGACATTTTACTCAGGTTGAGAGAATTAACCAAACACACATACACCCATCCTCTTGATAACACACTGATATGTTCGACAGCAAATTGGAATTGAAAAGCATGTGTGTTTGTCCTTCTGGACAGATCTTCATCTTCAAATATGCCTCTTCACCCACATTGTTCACTCTGATGCTTTGCCATCTGGCCTCGGGCTCATAAAAACAGTTTAGTGTGATGCTTGGGATTATAAATTTAGAAAATTTGAACTCTCTTTACAACACATCGTCGTATGAATGTCTAATAGTCATCTCAAAATTAACCCAGGATAAACAATCACCTAACACCCATCCCCTCCCCACGTCCGATGGGCTTCTTCACACTTCCTGGTTGCCTTTCGAATGGCCAAAAACAATTCAAAACCCTGGTCTTGTCTTTGCTTACTCTCTTTCCCTCAATCTTCCCTGCATCACTAGAGGTTCTATGGACTCTGACTTCCAAATAGGTCAGGCACACATCACTGCTCACCATTTCCACTGCCATGGTGCTGGATCAAGCCATTGTCTGTGTATGGAAACACTGATCCTTTCTCCACACGTGAATTAGAACAGGATCTTAGTATCCAGATCACTCAAGGTTGAGTGGTGACTTTCTATCACACTGAGAATAAACCCAAAGGACTTACCAAGGCCTCTGAGGTCTGATAGGCTCTAGACTCTAATTATCACCTTATCGTTTGCTTCTTCCTCTCCTTCTCAGTCTACTCCAGTCATTAATGCTTAAGCTCCTTGATGCCCCTCAAACACACAGAGCATATTTCTACCTTAGGTTAGGAGAATGACCAGGATCAAGGAGTGCTGGTGGGAGATGCTCCCAAGTGTTTTGTAAAACAAGTACAGGAAGTGAGACCATAGCCACTAAGCCCAGGGGAAAGTGTTCCTCAAGAATGAGGTCTTCAAGGGACAGTAATGTGAGATCCCAAATCGCCATTAAACTGAGGGATGTGGGCACTGAAGGCAGCACACACACGCTGTGGTGAGGCCACCTTGGCAGGTCACAAACAAAGGTTTTGGAGTTTAGAGAGACCTGGATTTGATTCCTGATTCCATTCCTGACTCTACCACTTACTCTCAGTAAGTCATTTAGCCTCTCAGAACCCCAATCTACTCAATATTTTAAAGTTTGCATTGATTACCTTCTCACAAGGATATTTTGAGTTTATAAATTATCTACATTTACCCATGGAAGTATAACACACATATACTAAACCAGTTAAATATATCAGCTGTACAAATGATAGATAATTTAGGCTAAAGAGTAACAAAATGGTCCCAACTTATACTAATTAAAGCAAGTATGGGTTTGTTTTTCCTCACAGCAAGAAGTCTGGAGGTAGGAAATTGCTGGTTTAGCTCAGCTACTCAGTGAAGCCATCAAAATGTTCCTTTCCTCTGCCACCATGGGTGGTTGGCTTATGTCCTCTTGCCTATTGTCTTGTTATGGACTGTTGTAGCTTTGGACATTATGCCTGTGTTCAAGACAAGAAGGAAAGAGAGAAAGGGAGGAACAACTAAGCCTTCTCTCCTATCAGGAAGCAAAATTCTCTGGAGAAATATCTACCTTGGGTTTACACAGTTCATTGGCCTCAACTGGGTCATAGAGCCATACCTTGCTTTAAGCAAAGCTGGACACGTTGCTATTCCAAGCAAAATGGAGGTTTTGTAAAGAAAATAGAAGTAGGGACTGGAAATTGGGGACACAACTAATAGAGTTTACCATGAAGAACAAAAAAAAATATTGTTACCTAGGAAAAGAGACAGAGAATGACTTTGGAAAAAGATACATAATTGATTAAGACCTAATCCACTCTACAAGGAATTTACAAGGTTGGGGTGGTGAGACATTCAAAAAGAGAGCTAATAATCATACAATGCAAATTGGAATTGCATACTTGAAATGCAAGCATTATGATATGGTCCCCAATGAGCAATTAGTTCTGATTGGAGTGATGGAGGCCTCTCCACTGATCCAAGTATCAATTATTCATTAAGCATTACCATATCCCAGGTAATGTGTACCCAGATGAATTGCTGAGGTCTCCCCAGTGAACAGGACAGTGCACTAGCTGACCTATGGAGTTCACAAGTCAGGAGGGACATAGACAAAAACCAAACAAACAGTTAAATAAGTTCCAGTTGTGTCAGATCCTAACATATTCCATGACATTCTGAAAGGGTGAAAGAGTGTTCCCAGACACTCTTTCATGAAGAAACAGCATGAAGTAAAGCTCAGAGGCAAGAAGGGCACCCTGAGGGCTCAAATATTGAATGTGAAGATGGACGAGTATGACAAGATGAGGCTGGTCACAAAGATCTGGCTTGGTTAGATCAAGCAGGATTGGTTCCTGGGGTCACCACTTACTTGCAGCAAAACCTTTACTGCTCTGACCTTCAGTGTATCAATTGAAATAATAATCCTTCATGAAGTGGTAGGCTACATGTGATATGAGTACATTTACAATACTTGCCACACAGTGATTACTCCATAAGTTTATGAAATCTGTTTTCAAAGTAGAGTACTTTGTTTAGTGTTCCTTATCCTCTGGTAACTTCTAATTTAGCCCTTCCTGCTAAAGCAGTGGTTCGACTATTTTCTTACATGTAACAATCTAAATCTGAACCATCAGTGTAAAAAATGAATCACTTACTGGATAGAAATGAACTGGAATTGATTGAAAAAAATTCAATTAAAAATTGAATTTGAGCTAATCAGCTCAATATTCATTCTTTTGCTTAAATCTTTAAGCAACTACCAATATATCAGTCAATTGTCTGGATAAACACTTGGTGTCCAAAAAAAATATATATGATACAGGCCACACATGTAGTTTAAATAATTCTAGTTACTGTATTAATAAAAATAAAAAGAGAAGAAAATAATTTGAATAAACAATATGTTTTTTTTAATTGGATGTTCACAACTTTACAAAGCTCATGACAAATCATATTTCATAAATTAGAATCAATTGGGTTATGAACTCCCATTTTTTCCCAAATACAGATTGCAGAATCACATCGGTTACACATCACATTTTTACATACTGCCATATTAGTGACTGTTGTATTCTGCTACTTTTCCTATCCTCTACTATCCCCCCTCCCCTCCCCTCCCATGTTTTTTTTATACCAAGTCTCCTAAATCGGGGACATTTTTGCTTTACAACACACTTTGGTTCAGACCAGCCACATTCTAAGGACTTCACAGCCACAGGTGGTAAATGGCTTCACACTTGATAGTGCTGAACACCTGGGTGACAAGTGACAACACAGACAAGACTCCGCTCTCAAGGGCTTTACATTCAGCGAAAATAACTGAACTGGACCCCCTGGGTTTTAATTTACCCCTGGCTTTTGGTATGGTTACACTTAAGAAACAGGACAAAGAACATTTTCATGATCTCCTCATATCTCCAGGAAAGTAACCTATTTGGTTTTAATTAAACTCCTCAATATTGACCTAGCGCTTGACTATTAGAAGTTTACCTTTCTCTTGTACATACAGAAGTCTACAGCCTCTTGTCAACTCCCAGTCAATCAGTAATAGACTTAAACCTTACCAACCCATTCCCCTCACAACCTCTTATATGTAATTTTGTATAACAATGAGGGTCTCCCTCCATTTCCATGCAATTTCCCTTTTTTCTCCCTTTCCCTCCCACCTCATGTCTCTGTTTAATGTTAATCTTTTCTTCCTGCTCTTCCTCCCTGCTCTGTTCTTAGTTGCTCTCATTATATCAAAGAAGACATTTGGTATTTGTTTTTTAGGGAAATGAATTACAGTAGATGGGGTAGAGAGAGAAGATTGGAGGGGAGGGGAGGGGGGATAGTAGAGGATAGGAAAGGTAGCAGAATACAACAGTCACTAATATGGCATTATGTAAAAATGTGGATGTGTAACCGATGTGATTCTGCAATCTGTATTTGGGGTAAAAATGGGAGTTCATAACCCACTTGATTCTAATGTTTGAAATATGATATGTCAAGAGCTTTGTAATGTTGTGAACAACCAATAAAAAAAAAAAAAACACCTTACCAACCCTCTCCATTTTGATCTGAATTGTACCGATCAGTGGTTGAACTGGTGAAACACACACCCATGAATCTCAGTGGATTATCACGACTCTAGCACTTCCCCCTCACATCACAGATCAGTATCATGTACTTGCCAGGTATTTGTATTTTAATGTTATAAAATCTGCCAGTATTTTTCCCCTAGGGTTTGTTATTACTCGGTCTAAGAAATGTTGCTTACCCTAGGCATCAAAGATATTCTTCTCATTTTCATTTGTTAGTGTTATTTTTCATATTCAGATTTTTATTTCAGCTGGAAATTTATGGCACAGCAAGAGGAAAGAATCCAACTTGTATGTCTCAATTAATCCTTGTAGTCACAGTTTTACGCACATTCACACACTTATGGGGGGGGGGGGTTCTGTGTTTGATTTGATCCCTTTGATATATATAGTTCTGCATAAATGTATGAGTTCCCCTGTGGCTTTCTTAAAATCTAGCTGGGATATCACCACATTTCTCCTTTCTTTAAACAGTGTCCTGGGCCCTTTATTTTCTTTTCTTTAACCTTTCTTTGTTTAAAATACATTTTTTTTTAGTTGTAGATAAATGCAATACCTTTATTTATTTTATGTGGTGCTAAGGAGCAAACCCAGTGCCTCACACATGTGAGGCAAGCACTCCACCACTGAGCCACAACCCCAGCCCAGGGCTCTTTATTTTCACCCTTTTTTCTGTAAGTAATTTTTTCTGTTCAAATGCTAATCTCTTCAACATTCTGTTGGGATTACATTTAATTTTTACATTCATTTGGAAATAATTGACAGTTATCAATGTTAGGACATACCATCCATAAACATGGCATACCTTTTTATTCTTCAGGTTTCTGTATATGACCTTTAATAAAATATTTGAATTGTCTGCACAGAGGTATCTTTGTTCTTCAAACCTTCTTTTGAATTCTTCATATTAACCTACCATCTCTAGTCGGTTCTCTGTGACAGCTTGTCTTTTCTTATATTATACCTGTAACATTGTGCCTTAATTTTTTAGGAAACTTATGATGCCTATGTTACATTCCATTCTGGTATGGAGAATTCCTTTTCTAGGTAATGTTCTTTTTCACCCCGGGCAAAGATTCTCTTAGGAATATTTGCTACCTTGCCTGGTGATTTGTACCAAGTGGAGGAAGCAAAAGGCCAAGCTGTACAGAAAGTCCCTGCTATAATTTAAGGAGTAGGGAATGGGCCACACAGAAGACAGACTCTTATATTATTATCAGATTCTCCCATATAACCTTCCTCTTTAGGAAGCTCCCCTGAACCTCCATATTGGGCACTTCTTTTTTTCCAAGAGCTAACATATTCCTGCATGTAAAGAGAGGCCAGGAAGAACTTTGGATAAGTCTTTGGCCTGATATCTGTCCCCCATAGCACCAGGCATTCACAGATTCCCTGCTGCGACTCTACAGCCTCCAACTTGTCCTAAGCTAGGACTGTTGCTTAAATGTCCTGATTGGATAAGAGTGTTGGGGACAGTGGGCTTCCTACAGCCTTATAGCAGGTGAAAGAGCTCCAGGAAAAAAGTATTTCCTTATATATACCATGATGCTCAGCTCTCTCCTAAATTTAAACTGTCTTTCCTACATAGTGCAACCCCAAAGCACACTGGTTCCTCTATTTTCCTATGTTCCAAGAGCCTTCAACCTCCTTCCTGTTGATGTGGCCTATCCAGGAATGGAATCCGGGAATCCGTTAGCATGTGGGTTTACGTGTATTCTTCTTTCAGTCACAAATACATGCTCATACACATGTAGGCACATAAAGACACACACACACACACATAATTAAAATTTTCTATTGTTTGAGTTGTTGTTTGTAGTTATAACTTTCAGAACAATGTCAATAATAGTTTCTGTTCCTAGAATAAACCCTTTTTGGCCACAGAATGTAATTCTTTCCATGTATGGATTTATTTGATTTCCTAGTACTTAGTTCTCTGTATTCATAAAGGAAACTGGCCTGTAGTTCCAGCAGGGGTATTTATACTAGGTTAAAAAAAAAAGGAAAGATAATGAATGAATTTGGATCTACACTACGAAACTGCTTATGTAGTCAGATTTATGTGTTCCTAGATTTTTAGAGGAACTTTCCCATAACAAATCAGACCCATGCACATTACTACAGCTAATTACGAACAAGCAATTTTCCACCGGGCATGGTGGCACATGCCTGTAATTCCAGAGTCTCAGGAGCCTGAGGCAGGAGGATCACAAGTTCAAAGCCAGCCTCAGCAATTCAGTGAGGCCCTAAGCAACTTAGCAAGACCCTGTCTCAAAATAAAAAAGGTTAGGAATGTGGCTCAGTGGCTAAGCATCCCTGTGTTCAATCCCTGGTACCAAAAGAAAAAAAAAAGGAGCGATTTTCCATAATTTCCATGATAATTGAGCTAATGTACTATGTTACCATTTCTAAATTAATCTTAGGAAGTTATATTTCCCTGGAGAGTTATCTTTTCAGACTGATTTTTTCAGGAATGTTAGTAGAACTTCAAATCACTTGCATTTGTGATTATACCTCCTTTCTCATTCTAAATGTTGTGAATTAGTAGAGATATTTTCTTTTCCACTTCATTAGACTAAGTAAAATTTTTCCTTTTATAATAGTTTTCAAATAAACTGTTTCTTGGACTTGTCTACTCTATGACTTTTGGTTAATTTCTTCTTTCTCATCTATTAAATGCTATTTCTCCTGATTTCCTTGGAATTGCTTTGTTGTTCTTTATATAGTTTTTAGTTGCATTATTTATTCAGGTTTTTTATGACTTTGAAATCACTCTTGCATACAACTATGATTATATCTCTTAACTTTTTTATTTTTAGTTATTATTCTCACCACTATTAGCTTAGTACTCTAAAACAGAACAAGTTTTTGGGGTACATGATGCTAAATTTTCAGTTGGTTAGATATTTTAATATTGTTTGTCTTTATTATGTTGTTGTTATTAAATTGTCTGTCCAGGCAACAATAAATGTTGGTGAGGATGTGGTGAAAAAGGTACACTCATACATTGCTGGTGGGACTGCAAATTGGTACAACCACTATGGAAAGCAGTATGGAGATTACTCAGAAAACTGGGAATGGAACCATCATTTGACCCAGCTATCCTGCTCCTTGGTTTATACCCAAAGGACTTAAAAATCAGCATACTATAGTGATGCAGCCACATTAATGTTCATAGCAGCTCAATTCACAATAGCTAGAGTATGGAACCAAATTAGGTGTCTCTCAATACATGAATGGATAAAAAAATGTGGTATACTCAATGGAATATTTCTCAGCTTTAAAGAAGATTGAAATTATGGCATTTGCCAGTAAATGGTTGGAGTTGGAGAATATCATGCTCAATGAAATAAGCCAATCCCACAAAACCAAAGGCCGAATGTTTTCTCTAATATGCAGATATTAATTCACAATAAGGTAGGGGGGCACTAGGGAAGAATAGCATTACCTCAGATTAGATAGAGGGAAGTGATGGGAGGGGAAGGGATGTGGGGATAGGAAAGATGGTCGAATGAAACAGATATTATTACTGTATGTATACATGTGACTATATGACCAATATGATTCTGCAACATGTATACTCAGAAAAATGGAAATTTTATCCCATCTATGTATAATATATCCAAGTGCATAAATGCATTCTACTGCCATAAATAACTAATTAAAACAAATTTTTAAATTTTAAAAAATTATCTGTCCATAGAATATGGAGTTTTTGATCATGTATTTTGAGAAACTCATTGAAAATTCCTCTATAGTTGCTCATGAGGTAATTTTTGGTTTGGTATTTCTTAGGCACTTGAAAAGAAAGTCTATTTACTGAAGTATAAAGAGCTTAACACTCTGAATTAAATCAACATAAATTCAATTGTTCAGCTATCTTATACTTTACAATGTGAGGTATATAATTAATTGAAAGAAATCAAAATATTTCACTACTGATTTCTTTCAGTTTCTTTTCACAGCCTTAAAACTTTTACCCTTTAAGTCTGATGCCTTGTTATTTTGTACATAGCCATGTAGAATCTAAATGCCCTTCAACATTGACTGACTTCCTACTTTACCTCCCTAACTTAATTTAAATTTACCCCATGATAAACCCTGCAAAGCCTTCTCTTTTGTCAGCATTTAGCAATTTCTTTGGTGTTTTCTTATTTAATCTTTAGGAGTCTCCTTTCAACTACATTTTAAATTTGCTCAGTGGGGAACTTTAACATTACTGTCTGTCCTAGGTCTTATTTTACCTCTGACACCTTATATTCTTTTTTTCATTCTCCTTTCTTATTCCTTTCTTTTTAAATTTTTCTTTGTGTGCTGGTACAAGTCGTATTTTTTTTTTCCTGATAAGTTTTGGACAGTTCAATGTTTAAGTCACACTAATGTCTCCTTTGAAATTTTACTTATCATTTATGGCAACTTGGCACCTCTGTTAACATTGAGAACGGACCAGCACATCCCCTTTGTCTCCTATCTTAAATGAGAGTAGTAATGACCCACGTGATCAAGCAATCAGAGGACTAAAAGAGATGATGCACTTCAAGTTCCATGAACAGTATCTGCCACATAGAAGGACTCGTTGCCAGATGTACCTGATGCCATTGTTGTCCTTGTCACTTCCCCCCATATAAAACAAGGAAACCCGACTTCCTTCTCCATCCTGCTCACCATTTTTGTTTTCTTACTGCATTTCATGGTATTTTTGTTACTGTTAAAACACTTCTAAATTGTGTGTCATCTTTTTCATTAAAGTTCCTGCAACAGGCGAGTTTTCTTTATGATTCTGCTTATACCAGTTAATCTAAGGTCAGCATGATTAAACTGTCCCAAGCACAAATCTTTTAGTGCTTCCTGTGGTCCACATGCCCCAATGCTTTTGCTTTCTCTGCTTATAAATGGTTATTTGCCTGTATTAAGCCTGCTTAAATTATCCTTTTTTCTTATGTTGTTTCATATTGCGAAAGAGAAAATTGAATGAGTTTCTTTGTGGGTGACCTGTATAGGAACACAGGTTAGGGATGCCTTAGTGTCCTTTGTTTTTGATGCTGTAGCATCTGACGGAATACTTGAATATGCTGGCAGAAAAAAAAAAAAAGACACCTCCTTTTCACTACCTGACCCAACACATGATGGCTCCCCATGGACAGCTTTGGGTCTTCTATCCTTATTTAGCAAAGGAACCCTTTTTTTATCTAATCCTGGAATAATGCTTCCACTCTCGTCATTATGACAACTTCTTCAAAATCCAATTATGTCTGTAGCTCTCCTCTAATATTACCAACTTTAGTATTTCCAGATGAGGGAGTCTTTATTTTGCATTGCATGATAGTTTCTCAAACGTGCCCCATACCATCTGGCTCCCTTTCTACAGCTCCAAGGTGTCACCTTTACTTTTCTTAATGCCTTAAGGTCTGTGGTTTTCCTGCTGGCTATAAATTCTTTCCTTAACTCTTCCAGACCCCTCCCTTTCTCATCTAGTTTGATCATTGGCTTTCATATCTTATTTTGAAGATTCTATTTTTTCAAATTTATTCAGAGTAGAGAGAGAGGATATTAAATTCACTTTTTATTCCAGTAGTAAACATTTTCATGATTATGGTCTTCCTTTACTTACCTGAATATTATAATCCTTACTCATTTTATGTTTTAGAAGGTTTTACAGACACTAAATCACTTTTTTGTGTTTTATGTTCATTCATTTCTAAAATAAAAAGTTTCTAAAGATCTAGAATTTGTGCCCAAATGTCCGGAGAAGACCCCTGTGATCACTTTAGTATGTAGATAGTGTTAGAGTCCTTGTATTTTATTTTAAGCTTGAAGGCAGTCAGTGTAAGTGTATGTCACCAGTTGAGGGATGCAGCACCTCAGGGATGGATCACACAGACTAAGCAAATAATAAGTCTTCATCAGTGTTGGCTGTTATCAACATTAACACCATCATTGATAAATTTGATTCCACAGAAAATTCTAAATCCATCCACTGTGAAAAAAAAATTCAGTGAATGAAGTTAAAGATGAATGACAGAAAAACACAAATGATACTGCAATTCTTTTACAAATCTGTAAAATATTTTATGATCAATTGAAAGATCTAAAACCTATGAGAAAAAAGGTTGAGTTTTGAGCAATATGTTTCTTCCCATATAAGCCATATAAATTGGCCTATAAAATATGAAAGATATTTAGCCCTACTAATAATTAATAAATTATAGGTTTTTAAGGTTGCTAATTTTTACATATGAAATTGTCAAATATTTTTTTTCAAATTAATTATAAGTATTAAACAGGCTGTGAAGAAAAGAGCATTCTCTTACACCAACCAGTGGGATGATGAATTTAAAAATGCAAATTTAGAATTGAGCAAGTGAACTAAACAGATATTTTTCAAATGAAGAAGTCCAAATGGCCAATAAATATGTGAAAATTGGTCAACATCTTTAGCCATCAGGAGAATGCAAATCGAAACCACACTAAGATTTCATCTCATTCCAGTTAGAAAGCCAATCATCGAGAGCACAAATTATAATAAATACTAACAAGGAAGGATGGGGGGGAAAGAAACTCATGTACACTGTGGGTGGAAGTGTAAATTAGCACAGCCACTATGGAAATCTGTATGGACTTTCCTCAAAAGACTAGGAATGAAGCCATCATATGATCTAGCTATCCCACTCCTTGATACTTACCCAGAGAACCAAAATCAGCATACTATAGAGATACATACATAACCCACTCACAATAGCCAAGTTATGGAATCAGACTAGGTATCCATCAACAGATGAATAAAGATAATGTGATATTTCTCCCTCCCTCCTCCCTCCCTCTTTCCCCCCATCTCTCCTCTTACACATGCACATACACATGAGTTTTATTCAGCCATAAAGAAGAATGAAATCATGTCATTTGCAAGAAAAATGGATAGAACTAGAGAGCATCATGTTAGAGAGCATCTTAACCAGGGAGACCAATAGTACAGAGAGACCAATAGGATAGAGGAAGGAGATCAGTGGGGAAGTGAGAAGGAGAGGGCAAGAGGAAGTACCAGGGAATGAAATGTTTCAAGTTGTGTTATGTGCACATACAAATATGAAACCCACAATGAAACCCACTATTCTGTTTAATTATTATGCACCAATACAATTTTTAAAATAAAAATAACATATTTGACCAAGAAAATAACCTTACAGCACTATAGCTCTTAGATATCTTTGTGTGTAAATGCAACTACAGAGGTAGAAAATGTTCATTCCAGTGTTGATTATAATGGGAAAATATACTAGCAAGTGTAAGGATGAGCTGCTGTAACAAAGACACCCAATAAATATTTCCTGGATCAAAACATATAGATCTTTATCCCTCTATCACATAAGTTTCAAGGTAAGCTGTTCAGATGGATAAAGACAGCTCTACTCCTTGTGGTCATTTGAGCACCCACTTTTCTTCCAAGATATTGCTCTACTACTCCCTAGGACATTGTCGTAATCTCCATGTCTGAACAGAATCTCTACCACATGCATATGGCAGCTGGTATGAAAAGGGAGAAAGGAATGGAGCAGGCATACATCACTTCAATGCCTAGTTTCAGAAGTGATACATATTATTCATTACATTCCATTAGCAAGAACACACTCCCATTTCTGCCCGTATCCCCCAGAAACTTTGAGGAAAGTAATCAAATATACCCAGGAAAAAATAAAATGGATTTTGGCAAACGACAAGTCTCTGCCTTGAGAAAATACTAGAAACAAAATGGTGTTCATCAAAAGATTAATTAATCTGATACCTCTATTCAATATAAAAGAACCAATAGAAATAGAGTCTCATCTTTAGGTAAACATCATTAGGTAATAACATTTTGTGGGCAAGATTCATCAGTGGATGTTAAAATGAGAGGGCAGATATATGAGGAGAAACAGGACATTCATAGTCCATGGTCACATGATACCCATTCATTACAAAGGGAGAAACCGTATCTCTTAGTGGAACAACTTGGCAAATATCACCTCAGCCCAGTGACCAAAGTTAATCACTGGCAAGGGAACATGCCAATCTACTAATAAAAAGATAACATCAGATAAACCCAAATTGAAGGACATTGTACAAAATAACTGGCAAATAGAACTTACAGAGGTCAAAGTTACAAGAGACAAAGACAGACCAAGGACCTGATACACACCAACTCAGGAAACAGAACAACAAAATTCAGTGTGGAATCTTGGATTATTCAATGTGGAATCTTGGATTGGATCTGGGACCAGAAAAAGGTCATTAATTCTAATTAATTCTAGGTCAACTAATTCTAGTAAGGCAAAATTCTAATGAGGTCTGTAGTTAATGAGTTGATAGTTTTATATCAGTCTTCATTTCAGTTCATCTCAGCATTCCTTGGCAGTCATTGTGCTGTGGTTGTTTAAAACGTAAAGGAGGGGAATCGAGGTGAAGGGTACATCCGACTCCACCATTTTGCAAAGTTTATGATGAAAATTATTTTTAAGTAAAATTTTTTTTAAGAGAAATAAGCCATACAGCTTTCCAGAGTTGTTCTTTCATAGATGGTAGAATTCAGAGCCCTGCTGAATTGAAAAGTTCGAAATAACTCTTCAACACCGAATAGCTAATGTTTAAAATCACTAGTTGTTGTTGTTTTAACCCCCTCATTTGGTATAATCCGACTCTATGTTTTTTCTTAATTTTAGAAAGAAGCAAAGTCTTTGTTGTTCTTTTGGCAAAGGAAACCTCTCTTATCTTAATCCCTAGGTACATTGATTGTTGAAAGTCAGGGAAGGCACCCAAGAAGGCTTGGTTACTGGCAAAAAATGAAGTTCAAGATGAGAAAGGGGAGACTCAAAGAGTCTTCTAGGCCAAAAGAGTGAAGAAATTATATATATATATATATATATATATATATATATATATATGGAAAATATATGTGTGTGTGTGTGTGTAATTCAAAATATTTATATGTAGGGAATTCAAAAAATATATATATAGGGAATTCAAATCTGTAAGGCCGGCAATCCATTCATCATTCAACACAGAATACCTATCCTATGCCAAAATCTATATCTGTGTGTCAGAGACACAATAATTAACAGCATAGTCCCTGACCTTGTGTATAAAATAAGGGTGTGCAGGCCTGGCACAGTGGAACACACCTGTAATCCCAGTGACTCAGGAGGTTGAGGCAAGAGGATCATAAGTTCAAAGCCAGCCTCAACAAATTAGTGAGGTCACGAGAAACTTAGCAAGGCCCTGTCTCAAAATGTAAATACTAATAAAAAACAGGCTGGGGGTATGGCTCGGTGGGTAAGTGACCCTGGATTCAGTCCCTGGTACATGATACAAAAAAAAGAAAAAAGAAAGAAAGAAAGAGAGAGAGAGAGAGAGAGAGAGAGAGAGAGAGAGAGAGAGAGAGAAAGAAAGAAAGAAAATGTGTAGAATGTTAATCATGCTACTTATCATCATAGCTGTAAAACTGATCATAAGGACCTGGAAGCTTAGAGTATTGAAATCTATGTTGCAAAGACAGGGAAGGTTGGAGCAGCACAAGGAAAGCAACACTGGAGCTCAGATGATGACCCAAAGTCTTAGATAATGACCCTCAGGGATCCAGGAAATTATGTGAAGAAAGACGTCCCACACAATACAGCATGAATAAGACAACCCACCCTTGTTTCCATTCTTATTACCCAGTGGAACACACGCTAGGCATATTTGTTATGAGCCACAGTAGGAACACTATAGAAATGTCCTCAGGGCAACTCCTTTGTGATTTCAATTGGTGGCTCTAGGTGCATGATATTCTACCTCAGCAAGCTCCTATTGAATACTGTATTAGTTTGCTAGAGCTGGCATAACAAAAGACCACAGAATGGATGGCCTAATTTACAGAGGTTTATTTTCTCTCTCTCTTCTGAAAGCTGGAATTCTGAGATCAAGTCACTAGTTTTTTTGGAGGTCTCTCTCTTTGCCTTATAGAGGGTCAACTTTTCACTGTATCCATCCACACATGGGTGTATTAGTCAATTTTATTTGCTGCTGCCACTAAAAGACCTGACCAGAACAATTATAAAGGAGGACAAGTCTACTTAGAGGATCACAGTTTCAGAGATTTCAATCCATAGGAGGATGGCTCCATTCCTCTGGGCTTGAAGTGAGGGAGAACATCATGTCAGAAGAGTGTGGCAGCAGGGAGCAGCTCACATGATGATCAGGAAGCAGGGAGAGAGAGCACTCATCAGATGCAAAATATGTAGCCCAAAGCCACACTCCCAATCATCCACCTCTTCCAGCCACACCCTGCCTGTCTTCAGTTACCACTCAGTCAATCCCTATCAGGGGATTAATTTACTGATTAGGCTAAAGTTCTCACAACCCAATCATTTCAACTCTGAATGTCCTTGCATTGTTCCACACATGAGCTTTTAGGGGACACTTCACATCCAAACTGTAACACATGGTCTTTCCTCTGTCTGTCTCTCTGTGTGTCCTAATTTCCTCTTCTTGTACGGGCTCTGATCACACTGGGTTAGGGCACAGCCTAATGGTTCCATTTAACTTAACTACCTTTGCAAAAGCCCTTCCTCCAAATACAGTCATATTCTGAGATATAGGGTGTTAAAAGGCTTCAAGATAAGAATTTGGGGGAGGAAATGGTTCACCCAGTGACCAGCACCTGCTATTTGCAAGGCAATATGGGAGGCAGTGCTTGATCAATGAAACCTAGCGTTATACTTGAGTGTAAATATTTTTGTTCTGTAGCTCACCACTTAATCAGCAGAACCATTTAATGTATAAATCAGAATTTATACAAGTCCATACTTTTGAAGTCCTCATTTGCCCTTGAAACAGTTTTTCTACCTTTTAGACAGCCATCATTTTTCTATTTTCTGTTTTTCATTGACCTTCCTAAGGCCCAACCCACTCTTTGCTCTTGGGAAGAAAAATATGATGGGACGGAATCCCTCCTCCTCTCTGCTCCCTAGCAACAGCAGCTGCACGTTCATTCGAAGCAGAGAGGGGCCTGGTCACCGCTGCAGGAGCTGAAGCTTGGTGGCTATAGCATCAGACATCCTGATGTGATTCCCACCCAAAGAACCAGAGGGTTCATGACCTGTGCTTTCAGTTCCAACCTCTGTACCGCCTCTAGAGACAGGGCTCTCCCCAACAGGGTTCCAGGACTCGGGAGTCTGCTCAAAAACCTGCCACATAATCCATGACACTCCAGGTGCTGGCTTCCTCTCCATTCTTTAACCCAAAGTTCAGTGAACAATGTAGATTTTGCAGAAGATTGTGAAGAGAAGAAAAAGGAGAAAAGCTTATAATGTACACTCCATTTAGTAGTTCTCTTAACAAAACTCCCTTCCTCCATGCCACCCCTAAATTCATTTCCCCTCTATCCTTCCTGGGACAGCCTTCTCATGTCAGACCTCCCCTCCACCCACCTCTCATGAGCAGCTTGATCCTCAAACCTGCAAACCTCATTCTTCTCGGTACTCAGGAGAACCATGCATTGTTTATTTCTTTTCATGGAGATTTGTCCTTGTGGTACCCTCTTCCCTTTTCAGGTGGCTTCTCGAGGTATTCATTCTGAGCACATCAAATTCTCTTTCCCAAGAGGAATCTGTGACCCAGCTCTGAGGTGATATGACTGCCCCGTGTGGTTACACTTGCCTCCCCTTGCAGGGACTAGGTGACAGTAGTACTCCTTCACCTCATGCTAACCAGAAATGGCAGGGTGGTGAAGTTAAGAGCTTGGAGAAGTTAAGAGCTAATGAAGTTGCCCTTGAGTGCCAGATACTTTGCCAGGGACTTTAGTTGCTTTATCTTATTCAGTTCTCTTAACAAACTTGCGAAAGTAGTATTATCACCTCTATTTTATAGGTAGAAAAGTTGGGTTCAGAAAAGTTAAGGAACTTTCCTATGCAAAGCTGGAAAGAGCAGCGAAAGTCAGTCCAACCGCAAAGCCTTGAACTCCTCATTATGTCTTATCCTCAGATATGAAGAAGCCCCCTGTCCCTGCACATAAAGTGGTCCTTAAAACTTTTCCTCCTTGTTAAGCATCTAATCTTCTGTGGCCCATGGCCATGTCTCTTAACATCTTTCTGACCCATTTTCTTCATCTGTAAAATAGGGATAATACTTGCTCTGCTACACTTACAGGGCTGTTTCATGGAAAACCATTAAATAAAAAATGTTGTGTGTGTGTGCACGTGCATGTACGCGTGTGTTGCTGTGGCCAAAAAGTGAAATATTATGATCTTGACAGTGAGATGTTATCATTTTTACATTTTCCATTGAACAAGACTTAACCACTGTCACCACTTTGGGTTTAAATAATATTAGATAAGGACTGTTTCCAGGAAAAGACAAAAAACAAATTTCATAATAGCTAGGACATTCAGAAAGGAAGGAGACAATATATGAGGAAATAGTTGGTCTTTACTTTTCTAGTGGAGGGGAATAGTCAAGCAGTAGCTGGACGTCCATGGTACTATAATCTTTCTATTCCAGCAACTGTGAACTTGAGAGCTCCACAAAAACTTTCTTCGAGAAAATATGGCAGCCAGCCTCAGGGCACAGAGGACACAACCGGGAGATTTTTCCCTTTCCAGTGGTTCCGTCTGATGTGACTCTCTGCCCTGTACTGCATTCAGATCCTACCTGACCCGAGGATGCACTACTTTCTCCAAGGCCATCATCTGCCTTATGGAGAACCTGCAGGGGGTCACAATGGATTACCAAACTACTCATGCCTCCTAGCTGGCCATCTTCACTACCTGCAATGGACCCACCCACACATGCCTGCCTACATCCTTCTTAACCACTGTGGTTTCGCACGCCAACCAACACGCAGAGTGCCAGTTGGGTTGGGCTCTTTAGAAAAGTTTTACTGGAGAACTGTTTGTAGTCGTATCGTAAGCACTACTTTAATCATGTTGAGACTCCAGAATCCTGGCTCATGGTCATCTCATTCCTGTTTCCCTGTCCAACTCTCCAATCTTGCTGTATCTGCTCTGGTGCATTCAGTCAGTTCATTAGTTTGTACATCAGTCATTTACCGAATATACACATAGGTTAAGAAGAGCTCAGACTCTGAAGTCAAATTGTTCCTTGGTTCTAATATCACCTCTAGCAAACTTGCTGGGTTTATTGGGGAACACTACTTAACTTCTCTCTACCACCACCTCTTATCCATGAAATAGTGATAGTACCTGCTTGGAGGATTAGTGTGAAGATCAAAAGATAACTCCTTTAAAACACTTAGGATGATGTCCTATATACTGCAAGAATTTAATAATTATCTGCTAGTGTAATGGATATCATAACAATGTGCTGGGTACTGTGCCCTGTGTTTGGAATTAACCTCAGGGTCTGCAGGGGAACCCAGGAGCAGAAGGCAGGAAAGACAATGCCAGACCTCCATGCTGCATGCTGGGGTCACACAGAAGAAAGCATCCAGAGCACCTGAAGGGAGGTCAGGCAGGACTCCAGAGAGAACCTAAGCAGTCCAGGAGTCCCACTTCTTCTCCAGGAACATTGACATAGACGTGAAAGCCCCCCCCGCCCCCCCGACACAACAGAGGCACTGAAGGTTATGTATCACTGAAAACCTGGGGACTGCCCTTTGTCTGTCAGAGTGCCTGGGGTAGCGAAGAGGGTGAGTAGAGATAATGATAGACAAGTTGGATGGCCTGTCTATCAGGAAGGCTCTTGCATCCCACAATAAGGAAACTGGACATAACATAGAACTGAGGGGGCCATCAAAGCACTTAAACTGTTCAATTATATGTTGTAAAGTTGATTCATTCTTCAAAATTTGAAAGAAGGTCTTGACTATTCCAGCCCCTGTTGACAGCACCTTTCTTTGCCATCAAAACACTCTACTTATCACTTGATAATATAAATATAGGGTCTTGTATCACCCTCAGATAGTTTGAAGCATCGCTACTTGTCTCCAGAATTAGATTTTAGACTTCCTAAAAGCAGACTATTCAAAGTCCTTTGCATTCCCCAATGTGCCGAACTGTCAGAGCTGGAAGAGGAATTTAACAGCCTTTAAGCTTCTGCTCTCCATCCCTGATGGAAGCCAAGCCAGTGAGCTCTAGAGACTTGCCCAAGAACGTACAGCTTATTTATGGCAAAGCATGCAATCATTCGTATTCAATAAATGTGGCTTTACCAATAAGTTCATTAACAAAGGGGGTTGGTAATTGTCTGTGGCAGAGCCTGGTAGATGTTGGAAGAACATTTCTGACTTTGAAGTCACCATCCAAACTAAAGTGAATCAGGACCTGGAATGTATTGGGCTTACCATAAAAGAAATCAGACTGTGGGTGGGTAAAACTTTCCCACGGTAGGCTGACATTTCTCAAAACCTCAAAGCACCCTCTTTGCCCATCCAGCCATGGGTAAAACGTCAGGGATAAACACGGGAGATATTTTGACACAAGCCCCTGAATCAGCCACACTTGGAGGAGATGAGTGAATCTGTGTGGCTGATGGGCTGTGGAGGAAGCTGGGTCTCAGAGACCGTTTCCTTGATTATTAAATGTCATCAAATGGCTTAATAGTACCTTTTTCAAAAAAAGAAAGAAAATAATGCATGTTTCAATTAAAGGTGTAACTCTATTTTAGAAAAGTTAAATTGTGAAAAGGAAAGGGCATATTCATCTTAAAGATGTAGATCACATATGAATATCAAGGACGAGACATTTGCTTGCAAAGCTTCCCTGATGACCTCATTGGAATTCAAAAATAAAAGCCTGTGTGTTACTGGCATCTCTTACATAGCCAGGGAAAGGTCTGTAGGGAGGCGACTGGGTTTATGGTTAGATGACAACAGGCAGGAACCTTAGCTGCTGCCGAGCTGAGGGGTGACTGTGCCTCTTGATTTACTGCCTGTGTGGGTAGAGACTCGTTTACACCACCCCTTTCCCACATGGTGTGAACTTTACATCCTGGCTGGAATGATCGAGCACATGCTGGCTAATTAACTTTATGTGCTACTGCAGAACAGACGGGTTAATCAATACACCTGCCATTACAGTCACCTTCAGGCTGAATCCTCTGTGTTCCGTTGCTCTCAGGATGCCCGATTTCTGCATTCCCTAATTAATTGGCATAGAAGTGTCGCTCAACATGGCAACCACATGGATTATTGCTAAAGTTCCAGCTGGCACCAGGAAGATAAAACACACTTGGCTGAGGAGTTCTACTAAGAGGAGGTCAAAGGTGGGATACCTTCCCATCAAAGTTCGTTGGGTTTGAGGGACATTGGAGTCAGAGAGACGTAGGTGGGGATGTTCGTTCTGCAACTTACTAGCCATTTAACTTTGGGGAAAGTGCCCAATCTGTGTTCTCATCTGTAAAATGAGGAAATAATCTGAAACAGAGCCCCTTGCCTCCTTACTCGGCATTGCTCTCATTCATTCACTCTGTCCTTTCTCTCCTTTCTCTGAAATGACGATTCCACATCTCTCTTCCAACTTCCACCTTCTCCTCCCTCTGCCCCCTATTTCTTCTCACTCAGGAGATAGAACTGTTTCTGTTTTCCCTGAGAAAATAGGAGCAATCCAAAGAGAAGAGCCACATCCAACCTGCACCAATGCTACCATCTTGTTTGCATCTTTCTCTCTCTGGGTAAACTTCCTCATTCCAATCCAAAGCAACCCTTTCTCTTGTGTACTCTATCCCACCTCTGCTCATCTACTCAAGGATGTCATTTCAGAATCCGCCCCTCCCCCCGCCTTTATGCTTCATCAGATTAAAAGCATACTGAAAAATCAACCATGTTTCATACCATAAACCCTCCTGAGATGCTGCAGCCCCTCCAACAGCATCATTAATCCCTTTCATGGCAAAACTCAAATAAATCGTCCTTGCTCACTCTACCACTCACTTAGCCTTCAGTCCTTCCTTATTGGAACCTTGTCAATAAGGTTCTCACACTCACCATGTCACTGAATCTGCTCCTGTTGAGGTTCCCAAAGACATTCCTTTGGCAAAAAGCAATGGCCAATCCTTCAACCTCACACTACTTGACATGATCCATCCTTAGGATTCACTTGATGTTCTCAGCTACTCACTCGTCTTTGGTCCATTTTCTTCCCTTAAGGTTTTCTCTTTCCTCACCCTTTTCTTTTTTCCTCTCATGCTCAAGTTCCTTTGCTTATTGATATTAGTGTCCTCTAAATATTAAAGGTGCTCTCTCTTCAGATCACTTCCCTCCATTACCTGCATTCACTGTTGACATAACGATTTCCTCTAGTATCATGGCTCTAAATACCATCTATATGCTAATGATCCCCAAGTTGTTACTCTAGCTTGGACCTTGATCCTCAATCCCAGAATTATATATGCAGCTGCCAACTTGGTAGCTCCACTTGAATTCCAAATAAGCATTTCAAACCACCCTCCCCACGCTGGCATCTTTCTTCTCCAGTGTTCTTCCATCAAGTAAAGGGCACCTCCATTCACAGATTTGTTCCAATCATAAATCTTGAAATTACTCACCTTCCACATCCATCCCCTAAAAATCCCCTAATTCTACCTTTTCAGTCCAGCCACATCTTACCCTAACCATGCTAGGCCAAGCAGAATTACGATATCTCCTCAGGACCATTGCAAGTGTCTCCCAACTGGTCTTCCAGCTTCCATCTTGTCTTCTTGCTATGTCTTCCAAAGGCTGCTAGAGTGGTCCTTTCTAAATAAAAGTCAGATTCTCACTTCCCTGTTCAAAACCATTACCCTTAGGATAAATTCCAAAGCCCTACAAGGCCTTGAATGATGCTGCCCTTGGCATCTGTGCCCTTCCTCTCCATCATTCTGCAGACACTGTCCTCCTGATGTGTCTTACATATACTAACCTTGCTCTCTTGTTGGGGCTTTGGCTTTGGGTTTTACCACCACCCACAATGCTCTTCTCCAGTGTAGCTCACACTCACTTCTTTCTCTGCTCAAATGCTACCTGTTAGAGAAGACCTCCTCATCACCTTCTAAGGCTGAATCTGCTGCTGTTTTCCTTGGTAGCCTTTTACCCATCCAAATTTTAGTATATATCTCTTTATTTTATGTCTCTGCCTACAACACCTTAAATCTTTAAAGGGAAAGACGTTGTCCTTTCTCACTTCTATACCACCAAAATCAAGGACTATCGTTCATAGTAGTTACACAATAGATATTTGTTGAACGAATTATTTAATGAATGAATTATTTAATGAATGAATGATGCCAAGGAATATAAGGAGTAGTTTCTAGCACATGGTGAGGTACTCAAGAATATCTGCTAATTTTACTGTGATCATTATAAGTCAAGTAGAAATGGACTGGTGGCACTGGTGCATGGAAGCTAGTTATTTGTTACACATGCAATTTTCAGAGTTTGCTTCAATTTATGGATTTTATATGTTCCTATTACCTCTGCTTTTTTAGGGATAATTAGGCAAAAGTGTGTTGCTTTGAGCTCACGTGTGAGACTTTGTTTATTTGGTTTTTATGCTGTCCATTTGAATGAAAAATGTTACATTTGCTTCCAAGGAAATTCTCAGGCTGTAGAGGCAGGCAGGCCTCAACAGCATGACACAATTTCAGGCCCCATACCATAAGGCAAGGAAAAGATTGCAGGTTTCCTAGGATCACACTTAAATATCAGACATGAACTTCCAGGACACACAGACACCAGAAAGTAAATTTTTCTTTCCCACTCCACATCCCTCCTCCCCCTCACTGACCATCATTAGCCCTCTCCCCAGGAGTGAGGAGTGTCTCTCTTTTATCCCCGCATCTGTCCCCAGAAGACTCACAGGCAGTGGAGGGCCCATAGGGGCCAGAGGAAGGCAATTTAACATTGAACCTGGTCTTGATTCACATAAGCTAGGTGACCTTAACCAAGCTACTTAAACTCTGTCAGCCTCCATTTCTCCAAGGATGAAACAACATCTCCCTTGAAGGGTAGGGAGGATTGGGATGGATCACCTTGTGAAGTATTTGGCCCAGCTCCACGGCCTCAGATCTGGCTCCCCTGTTCTGCCTGCCATTTCTATTCATTCTCAGAGAGCTCTCCCGTGCATTATCCTCTATGACTCTCACCACTCTGTCCTGGTATAATCAGGGCAGGGGTTATTATTCTATTTTGAGACATGGGTAGCCAATTTGTTGAACTATTTGAACATAGTGGGAAGCAAACAGAAAATGATTTTAGTTTTTCTCTGTGATGGTATTTTCTTTGATAAGACTCCCTCTCCCTGAGTTGCACATCCTTGACAAAAATCTTAGCAGAATCTTGAACTTCTTGGTTACTCTAATGTATTAAAAGTCTAAAATGAGACTATAGTGTCTCCTCCTATTTAATTCATCCTTTCTCCAGTACCAGTCCAGATTACAGCCTGAAGGACTTGAAGTAAAAAAGGTCTATTTTGCTTCTTTGCTGCTTCCAGATCTTCACCTTGGTTTGGCTTGATCTCAGTGAATGATTGCTTCATAATTTCCTCTCACTTGGCTCTTTCAGAGATGAAAGGCCCTCTTCAAAATAAATGCAATGCTCTCAAGGACTCATGACCTCACTCCCCCATATCAGGATATGCCAGGTTATGCTACAGAAACAAACAACTCCAGAATAACTAAGGGCCCCTCCTTCTGTCTTTGGCAAGTCTAGTTTCTCTGGTAGGTTTGAGCTGTAGGGCAGAGAAAAAGAGACAAGAGTATCAGGTGAGCCACTGTTTTCGACGTCTTTGTGTAGGTAGTTGAAGCTTCTCTGTTTGGTCCTTTCTGGCTGATGATGCCTCATTGCTGACACTGGTGGGACTTTTCTAGAAGGCTTTACGAGTCTTCCCACTCAGTGGCTCCATGAAGTGGAGAGCTGGTTTCACACAAGCATAACCAACTTCAGGTGGGCAAAGAAGTACCATCCCTTCACATGCTCAGAGGGTGGAAAGAACAGCATGGTGTCCGTTATCTATTACTGTACACAAAGTAGATCTATAGCCTAAGAATGGCCTAAAATACCAGTCAATGCTTTAATCAATGAGTGTGGGGGTTGACAATTTGAGTGAGATTTAGCTGGATAGTTGTGGTCCCAGCTGGACATCCTTATGCCTGCAGGGCAGCAGGGTGGTTCTGTGTCTGGATTCTTCCTGGAGTGATAGGGGCTGGACTAGACCATATGTCTCTCATAATCCTTAAGGCTACTGGAGGTTTGTTTAAATGGCAGTCTGGCAGGTTTCCAAAGGGAGGCCCTAAGCAGGCACAGCATACTGAGGCTTCAAATTGCTTCTGTCACCTTCTCTTGGTCAAATTCCCCAAACCATCAAGATTAAAGAAGTGGAAAAAGGTCTTCACTTTTATGAGGGGATAGGGAACATACCAGGGATGGAACCCAGGGGCACTCAACCTCTGAGCCACCTCCCAGCCCTATTTGTATTTTATTTAGAGACAGGGTCTCACTGAGTTGCTTAGTGCCTTACTATTGCTGAGGGCAGCTTTGAACTCATGATCCTCCTGCCTTAGCCTCCCAAGCAGCTGGGATTACAGGTGTGCACCAAGGCGCCTGATGGGTCTTCATGGGTCTTCACTTTTAAGGGAGTAGTTGCAAAGCCACATTCCAAAGCAGGGTGGATAGGAGGGTGAAGGGAAGGGAACTGTGGCTTTTTTTTTTTTTTTTTAGGTTTACTCCAAGCCCTATTGTCCACCACACCTCCCAGGTCTTCTGAGGTAGATGTTTGGGAGTTGGAGGTGGAGGTGCCTGGATTTGGCAATGTCACATCAGATCATCTTATATATCATGAAGGAGAGCCTGACCTCATTTGGTGGAGACCCTGATCAGAATGGAGCCCCATGTTGTCTGCAGCTCTGAGCTATGGATGTTAATTCCAGGCAACAGGACAACTGCCATAGACATACAGTTATAAAGGAAACTGCCTCTAAGGTGAAGTGACCGGTTGGAATTCATGCAGCTAGTACTGGTTCGTTTCTTTTCCCTGAAGGGAAGCGAGGCTGATGATGAAAAGCATATTGAATATGAGAGACTTAGAAAAGGCCGGTGTCTGGGATGAACAGAGCAGGTGCTGGGCTGCTGTTACCAGGTCCAGATTGACCAGTCCCTAGAGCCCAAGGCCAGGAGATTTCCTTAAACCTAAGGAAAAGGAAATGTCTTAAAGGATTTTAAACAGAGTCTCACACATTCACATCGATGTTTCCAAAAGATCCCTCCAGCCTTGATGAGAAGACTAGATTAGAAGGCAGTAATGGGGACTGGGTTAGAACTGCAGCCTCCACTCAAACCCAGAAAGAAAGGCAGAAGCTACTACTTTTCTAAATCCATGTTGGTGCCTCTTCTTAAATCCCAAAGGCAAAGGGGAAATGATCTAGTTTGTCATGGACAAAACAAAGGACAAGGCCGGGTACTGTGGCGCACACTTGGAATCCCAGCAGCTCAGGAGGCTGAGACAGGAGGATTGTGAGTTCAAAGCCAGCCTCAGCAAAAGTGAGGTGCTGAGCAACTCAGGGAGAGAGACCCTATCTCTAAATAAAATATAAAATAGGGCTGGGGGATGTGGCTCAGTGGCTAAGTGCCCCTGAGTTCAATCCCCAGTACCCACCTACCCCCTCCCAAAAAAAATACAAGGTACAGTGCCATAGGAAGGACAAAGAAAGCCAAATGTGTAATAGAAACACTATGTCAAATATGTGCACACACGCACACACACAGACACACAGAGGCATACACACAGAGGCTACTTATCCACATGCTCCAGATCCAAGTGAACTTGCAAGTTTCTGGTTTGTGTTCTGTGGATAATTTAGCCAGATTGATGTCAAGTCAGAGAGTGGCCTCTCCTGCTTGGCAGTGTGCAAAGACAAGCAGCTGCTAAGTGATCCTAAGAGAGGAAAGCCAGCATTGTGCACAGCCTTGGAGCCCTTGAATTGATACATCATTTCCAGTTTATTCAAATTCAAAAGCAAATGGTATTGCTGGTAGGGACATAGCTTAGTAGTAGAGCCCCTGCCCTGCCATCGTCAGGCCCTGGGTTCAATCTCTAACTCTGAAAGAATAAAAAAGAGCAAATGATGACAAAAGCCCAGTTTGGCAGAACCCTTGTGACTGCAGGTTGGTGGAATTTAAGGAAGCAGAGAAGGAAAGGCAGAGAGGCTCAACAGTGCTTTTTCCTCTCCTGTTGGCTTGGGGACAAGGGAAGGGGACGTTGCTGAATTCCAACCTCACTGGGCACTGACATCATCCTCACCCACACAAGGACACATAGGCGCCTCCCCGGGGGAATGTGGGTGTCAGCGGAACCGTTCTGTGCATGGAGCTGACCTCTGCACCCCCAGCATGAGTCTGCATGATAGATCGTAAGAGAGACTGTTCTGTCATTGCATTGCAGCTCCAGAAACTAAAACGATCACTTTCTTTCAAGACCAAGAGTTTACGGAGCAAAAGTGCTGACAACTTCTTCCATCGGACCAACAGCGACGCGAAGCTGCAAGCAGACATGCAGGCCGAGGTCAGCCCCAGCTCCAGCCCGCTGCCTGCTCCAGGAAGCCTGGCGTCCACGCCCACCAGGGCTGGCCTGCACCCAGGCAGCGGCAAGGCTCATGCCTTTCAGGAACACATTTTCAAGAAGCCCACTTTCTGCGACGTCTGCAACCACATGATAGTGGGTAAGGCTTTCCCCTGCCCCTTCCTCCAGATCCAGCACCCCCTGGAAAGCTGAGAGAAAGTGGGCTACCATGGGTCCAGGTATCCAGAGATGGACTCTGAGCCTCAGAAATATACAGACAGGATTGTTGAGGCTGCTTTGGAGAACAGTATTTGTGGAGAGGTAAAGGAAGCAGGGCTGGGCAGGGAGAGAAGTTGGGTTGTGCTACAGTTTTAGACCAACTTCAGTTGGTCCTCCAGGGGGCCCTAAAACCCCTTAGGGTTATCCCCCAGTGAGTCTCTGTACATCTATATCATCCCAACATTGCATATGGGCAATAAGTGAGACTTGGAATGTGTGTTTCCCAAAGAGGCCAATGTCTGCCATCACTGAGACTGGACATATGGATGACTTCCAGTATGGCCAAGAACACAGAATTCTGCAATTCCCTTCACCCTTTGCCGAGGCCCAGTTAAGGAGTGGGATATTCCAATCGGGAGCCATTTTAGTTCCTATTAGAATCAAACACATCAGGCCAGTCCTCATTTTTAGGAAAGTATTATCTACCCACACTTTCACTTTCTAGTAGCAGTACTCATGTTCTTCCTTCAAACAAGCCATGTTTAGAAGTAGTGCTTATATCACTCAAGGATTCCCACCATGGTGTTGCTTAATAACTACCCTTAAACTTCAGTACTTAAAACAGAGGCAGCATTTCCTCTCACTTGGGCATCTTCAGAACAGCTAGAGATTGGCTGATCCAGACTCCACTCATTTATTGCATGTCCTTGAACCAATGGCCCAGCCTTGCCATGTTCTTCTGGCAAGAATGGGTAGAAGAACTCAAAGCTTCTTCAGGCCTTGGGCTTCTGATGGCATTTCTTGAGTTCAGGGTTAGTTACAAGAGCAAGCCAGAGTCAAGGGATGGAGATGTCTACTCTCCCTCTAGTAGCGGGGACTGTAAGCCACCAGAAGAAGGGCATGAATGCAGGGTCAGTAATCTGAATGACTACTTAGGTGGTCTCTGGATTATAGATCCTTTATCATTTGGTAAATTCAGCCATGTCTTGGAGTTCCTGTGCTCCCACTTCCAACAGGAAGTGGTGGCTGGAGTGTGACAGTCAGCATGGGGTCACCAGTGGTGGTCTCAGCATGCCCCATGCTCAGAATACTTAGGCAGTCCAGCCTCCAACCTTAATCTTTTTGTGAATGCCTGACTTCTAGTTCTGATGCGTCACTTTCAATTTCCACACGTATTTCCACCAAGCCTTTTCAAGGCGGTGCTATTCATAACCCTTAAATAAGTGATGATGAGCATCTATTTTAAATCTCATTGTGATGAGTGCGAAAAGACAAACGAACATGTGTTTTTAAAAATGAGTCATGGGAATGAGTTCACCTCTGAGGAATGCCACAGTCATTACCCTACAGGGGACTCTAGGTGCACCTCAAGTACAACAAAAATTTTGAAAGACTCTATTCTAAATAGTAAAAAAAAAACAAAAGCCCCATGCTAAAGATAATGGCACTTTGCTTTTCTCTGATCACAATTAAACTTATATTGCAGCCGCCTTTTTATCTTGAAATGAAAGGAAAACATAGTCAACAAGTCACAGTGCTCTTTTCAAAGAGGAAATCAAGGAAACCAGTAGTTGGCTTCTTCTAGGAATGAAGAAAGGGGTTTAGAGAGGTGACGTGAGGTAGCACAGAAAGGGGAAAATAAAAAAGACAAGAGGAAGGAGGTGAGAGGAGGGGCAATTGAGATGACGATGGGGCTGACCAATGTCCTAATTTCATGAACAAAGCATGGTGTTTTAAATTCACTGATAACAGAGCACAAGTGATCTGCCCTCTTCCTCTTTCTTTACCCCTTCAATCTAGCTTCCCGTCTCCTCAGAGGAGGCCATCTTCATACTCTAGATGGTAGGGAAAGATGAGATGCTCTTAGCCCCTAAGTATGACATTTCAGAAAAGATATTAAAGGTATTTTCCCCCTTTAACTTAAATCTCAGGGCTGTATAAGGATGCCTAAGAAAAATCAAATCTGATTTATTCACTTTCCAGCTGATGGGTGCTTCCTCAGAAAATGAAACTGATATCCTCTCTAAGATGGAATGGATGCTCACAGTTGGTTCTGTGAGACTCCCCACTTGTGCCTTGCTGCTGATGCCTATGCCCTCAAGCTGGAAAGGCCACACAATTACCACATGACCATTGATCAATAAAAAGAGAACAGGACCCCCATTCATTGACCATCCGTTTCTAATTTCCTTAGCTCTCTACTGCTAACTTTGCCCTTGCCCTTCTACCTGAGAGCTAAAACTTCTCCTCACCTATTTACCTGGTTCTGGGTTAGACCCTTTGGGCTAAGCAGATACTGGGTATACCCTCTGGCTAATCTAATCTTGCCTCCAGGACCTTGCTAACCTTTATGATCAATTCCTTAGGCTACCCCTTTCTAGAAAAATTGGTGACCTATGCAAGACAAAGCTAGTCAACCTAATCTTTCATGGAGACATAGAGAAATAGATAGGGATGCCTATCAGCCCCAGGGCTGAATGTCCCTGCCTTTGGGACCAGAAGAACATGACTGCTTTTGTCAGGACGACTCAAGTCTTGGCCTGGGAGAATTTGAAGCTGACTCTTGTACTTGGCTAAATGAACATATTTCCTCCAACAACAAGTTCACTCTTGCAATCTTGTAATCCTCTGGCCTTGAACGTGTAAGTGAGGGTGGGAGTCCTGTCTCTGGTGTGTATCACCTAAATGTATTCCATTATGGCATTTTATCCTTATATTGCGTTAACTGCCTGTAGTGGCTCATTTCAGGGGAGTATTGAATCTATGTGGTAATCTGCATCTCATTGAAATCTCAAAGAAGTCAACGAGTCAATCTGTGCTTTTAACATGACTAACCCCATGCCTTGGTCTACTCCATCAATTAAGGAGATTTTTTTCCAAAAAATTCCATTCTTTTGTTTGTGATCAGACACCTTGTTTCTAAAATTATTTTTAAATTAAAAGTTTGTTTTTAGTTGGAGCCTACTTAGAAGACACAATATATTAAAGGAACTCAGATTTTTTTAAACAGATAATTATCAAAATGATTGGATTTGATTGCTTAAATTTCAACTTCTCTTATACAGTTTCTGTTACAAAGTATCATTCACTTTCATAATTTTCCCATAACATGGAAAATTAATAATAGCATTGTCTTATGTAGGAATCCCTAGAAGAAGGGCCTGATTCAGAGATTCCTATGAAAATGGTTTAATGCATGGAACACCCTCAGGAGGAGGGTCAAAGAAGCAAGAGGGACAAGGGAAGGCTTTAGGCAAGGATAGGGCCTCAGGTGGAGTCCACTTTAGACAACCCCACTGAGCTCACCCACTTTGAGACAAGAGGCCTGCCTTGTACATGACTGTCACCCAGTCATTGACCATGGCTGCCCCAGGAAGGAATAGGGATGTGGCATCACCCCAAGGAGGATCCCATTTGACTGAGGACAAATCTCTGGGGAGAAAATGACATCTGTAAGTCATTAGCAGCCAAAGCTCAAGGCACAGCTTGGTAAATGAGATCTGAACAAGGCACCGCCAGTACCCAGGACATCTATAAACATATTTTAATGCTTCAAGATGCAGTACAAAGGCATCCTTCACAAGAAGTGAGTTTAAAATGCAGAGCGACCTTGGCACTGGTGTGCCTATAACACTGCATTACCATAATAATGAGTCACATAGCATGAGAAGTGCTATATTACACTGAGTCCTGGACCTTTCTGCTGTGCTCTTGTTTGACCATTAGTTTAATTGTTTCCTGACCTATTCTGACCACATTCCATTGCTGAAGCCACTAACCAAAACTTGAGTGGAACAAAATATTTATACACACATATAAACATAAAGATACAAAACTAAAAAAAAAAAAAAAGCAGTGTTTGCTCATCAATGATGCTGTCTCTTGGTGAGAGAGGCCAGGGAACGAGGGTTTTTTTGAAAAGCAAATGTCAAATCTGTGTATTCTCAGAATGGAAATTAAACCTCTGAGTTCATTTAACTGGACAATTGTTTTAGGGGCGATATAGGTTGTAAATAAAGCACAAGTGCTCTCTAAACCCTTTTTAAAAATATTTCAAACAGAAACTCTCCTTTGAGCTACAGTATGCCTCCATACTGAAGTGCAGTGCTCAGAACCCATTGGTTTGTCCCCTGGGATTATTAATCGCTGCCTTCTATACTTTATGGCTGATTTTTCTCCTTGAAGATAAAAACCCAATGCAGTGCCCTATCCAGCAGGGGCAAATAGTCTCTTTCTGTTCTTTGCTCATTTGGGCCCCCTTTAAGAGAATATAACTAAAACAGTCTCAGAAAGGAAATGGTGACTCCTCCAGATAAGGAATGTTTGCAGGGGGTGACAATGTTTAGTCTGGAAAAGTCTTGGGAGAGCGTGATCATTGTCTTCAAACAGCTGAGATCTGAGGAGATCTCCTCTGGAAGAGAGTTTAAACTTACTTGGGGTCCCAGGTGCACAGTAACAGATGGCAGAGTTCAGAGCCTAAAGGTACAGCGGCTCAACGCAACTCCAGAAGTAGACTTGTGGATTTAGGAAGAGAAAAAATGCATGTTCAAAAACTTCTGTATACTGTTCTCCCTTTGAGTATTCATAGCACACACAAGCATTTTGAAGTCTTGCCATTCTGAAAGCAAACCACCTGTTATCAGTGGAGAACAGAGGCAGTAATTTAATGGATTATAACTAAGGAATTCTCCCTCCTAACACCTACATTTCCCTGCTATAGAACACTGTTTGATACGTATCTCTTTAATGTACACAATTCCAAGGGATTTTTCTAATGCTTGCAAAGGCAAATTCATTAGAGTTATTAAGGCTGCAACATCAGGTCCAAGGTTCTCATAGAGATTATCAAATATGAATGATTGTATGACTTGTGCCCAGCACCTTCCAACTAAAAGAGCACCAAGTACTTTTAAAGCTGCATCTGCTATTATTTTTTTCAGAAATTCTATGCCTGCTGCCAAGTATTCGTATTTTAAGAAGTCTCTCATTGAAAATCACTTAAATCAAAAAGAATAAAGCACATTCCTTCCAACAAAGGTTGAGTAGAAATTGATGTCAGTAGACCTCCAGGAAGAAGGCAGCCTAGAGTCTCACACAAAAGTGGAAGCAATTCCTGCTAGGGACAAGAATCACACTCTAGGGTCACATGGGAACAGCATGTCATCATTTTGTGAAAATGTAAAAATCCTCGTGCTGTTGCCAAAAGAGAAGACAGAAAAGGAGGAGGTGGGACTCTCCATGGAAAAGCCCAAACACTATTTCTGGGCCCTTTTCAGTGCTAGGGGATTTTACTCTTCTTTCTGAAAGATCTGCAATATCCTTCCTTCCGGTTCTGTCTCTCCATCTAGCCAATCCTAGATCTGTCCAAACCCAGTGAAAATTCTTTCTCCAGTTCTAAGATGGTCACTAATTTTCTAAGAATTTTCACATCTTTTCTCAAAAACCCAGAGTTTGGTCAATCCCTTGCAGACATGAAGAGCTCAAATTCATGTGCCTATTCCCACAGCGACTGCATAGCACAGGCCTGGCACATAGTGAATGTTTTAAATAAGTAGAGAATGCACGGAATAAAATGGTCCATCTTCCAATATCAACAACAGAAATAAAAGCAATTTTTTTTAAAAAAATGGAACAATATGGGAAAAAAATCGCTAAATACTTTGAAAGTCACTCCTGGGTATATCAAGACTCCAGCTCACCCAAAAGGAAGCCTGACACAATGCCCAATTTCCTCATCTGTCAGCTTTTCTTCATTTCTCCTTTGCATTGTATATTTTAAAACAAAGTTTCATAGTGCACTAAGGTCATAAGAAGGATGTCTTCCTTGTTGATTATATACTTAATCAAATAAAATATCATACTTACCTGTTTAAAGTTTTCGTCATAAATGCCACTGGTATAATATTTCCACTTTCTAAGATAGTTGCTTGATAGGTCCTTATCTACCTTTAGTTCAATTTTTTTGTCATGTAATCTAAATGCTTTTTCTGAAAGTAAACATAATTGGATTATAGATTTCTTTTTTTGCCCCACCTGAAATTTTCACTCTTACACGGAAGAGGATTATGCATTTGCATTCTTATGAGTGAAATATTTGGCATTCTTTCTGCCTGCTTACTATATGTTCTCTATTTTGTGTTTCCTGTTTCCTTCCATTTTGTGTGTGTTTGTGAGTGTGCATGTGTGTGCACATATGTGTGGTTTACATTTTCTTTCCTTTTAATAATCTCTCCATGTTTTGGAAGATGCATGCATTCTTCTACTTATAATTACACATGATGTTTTCAAAAAACTCTTTCTTCTACATTTCTCAAGTTATTAAAAAAATCAAAGCCGGGTGTGGTGGTGCACACATATAATCCCAGCCATTTGGGAGGCTGAGGCAGGAGAATCACAAGTTCAAAGCCAGCTTAGCTATTTAGCAAGGACCGAAGCAACTTAGTGAGATCCTGTCTCTAAATAAATAAATAGATAGATAGAGAAATAAATAAATAAAGGGCTGGGGATGTGGCTTAGTGGTTAAGTGCCCCTGGGTTCTATCCCCAGTACAGAAAAATATAAATATACAAAATAAAATAAAAATCAAGCTGGGGATGTAACACAGTGGTAGAGCGCTTACCTCGCATGTGCAAAGAACTGGGTTCAATACCCAGTATAAATAAAATTAATTAATCAAATAAATAAAAAGAATATTTTGATTTCTCTATTTTTCAAGACACACGGACCAAACTTTTAATCCCAACTCTCATCTAACAAGTCTTTTCACTTCCTGTTTTTGAAAATTAAGTATGGCACTCTTTTCATTTCAGATTATTGCACTGTTTTGCAATTCATACCTTTGAGAGTAAATCTTAAGGTACACATGCTTTTATAACAAGATCTATGCATCATCTACTGGGACAATTCAAGTTTTAACTTGTCAGTATTAACTGCCAATTCTATTACTGGATAACTTCCTTATTTTTAAGCTCTTATTTTTGTTTCTCAGTTGTTAAAAGAATATTTTTAGTAATATTTTCCAGGTAAAGAACGTGGGTACCAAATGCATAAGAGAGTGAACTGCCAATCATCCCACTTGTTCAGCTAATGAACCTCTTGCAATGGGGCATGTCAGTGAGCAGGGTCCAACTCAGACTTCTGGCAGGTTTTCCTTAATACCCCTCAGTTCTGGCCTTTACCATTGTCTCCTTGCCCACTCTGCTTTCCCCTGAAGCTAGTAACACAGTCTCTCCTTTTATATTGGTCTATAAAATCCAAAGATTTTAGAGCTACAGCTTTATTTAGTAATTAAATCATCTGCAGTGTCAGTTCCATCCTTCCCTGCCTCTCATAAAGATTTTGATTGTGAAATTTAATTTTTTGCTTCCCTATATTCCCCAAACAATTTTCCAGGTTGTTTCTCATTTCCGCTTTTGACTCTTTTATTGGCGTATCTGATTCACTTGTATTTTATTGTCAATCAAAAGCAGATGTTGTCTATAATTGTTTTTCGTTTAATATGGTATATCCCTTCAAAGTATTCCTTGCTTATAGCCTTGTTGAAAAGAGTAAAGGAGATAAGTTGCCCAATGCAGTCACACAGAATTAGCAAATGGCAGATGTGACGCATTAAAGTCCAGAGTGTGCAGGCCACAGCTTGTTGCATTCTCTGTAGTGTCCCCTGCCCTGGGAGTGTCACCTATCCTATATATAATAGCTGTCCACAATGAATTTGTAAAGTGATCAAATGAATACATAAATTCATTGTTCAACCAATGAGAAATATTATTGTCAAAATTATGATTACGATTGCTTTTACTATATATAAAATGTTCATAGTTAAGAAGTAGGACTTCAAATAAACTCAACAGCCCCATTTCCAGCAAAGATTCACTGAGTACCAACTATGTGCGGGGCCCCTATGCTGACATCTGGGGACGTGCAGTCTAATATTTTCATAAATTCAAGGAAAGGGACTGAGAGGTAGCAAAGGAAAAAGAAACAGAAATTACCTAGAAGCTAGAATGTGAAGGAGTCCTTTTCACTACAAGCTTCAAATCTGCAGGCCCTCTCTCCATGACAGACTGTGGACAGGCAGCAGACAAGGTGTGTGCAACAGGCCTCGTGATTCTCTCCTTGTCCTTCCAAGGCCATCCCCTCATCCCCACTCAAGTGATTAGACTGGGATGCACTGCTGCCACATCCCTGATGGGACGATATCTGAACCTCATGCTGTACACAAGTTTGGGGAAGTCAAGAAGCCAAAAAAAAAAAAAATAGAATCTAGCTTATCTCAGTAATATTGGTCATACTTATACAAATTTTCCTATTTTTATTAATATGCATACATGCTGATATTAGGAAGGCAAAGAAACTGTCCTTGACCATGATGTTAAACATCTCTTGACCATAAGAATAAGAAAAGTTTGGTCAGGCACAGTAATCCCAGCAACTCAGGAGGCTAAAGCAAGATGATCGCACATTCAAAGCCAGCCTCAGCAATATAGCAAGTCCCTACAAAACTTAGTGAGATCCTGGCTCAAAATAAAAAATGAAAATGGATGGGAGTGTTTCTCAGTGGTTAAGCACCCCAGGGTTTAATCCCTGTTACCAATTTTTTTTTAATAATAAGAAAGGTATAGGTACAATGATGCACACTTTGAATCTAGAAAATTTGGGAGGCTGAGGCAGGAGGATCCCAAGTTTGAGGCCAACAACATTGGCAACTTAGATCTTGTCTCAAAATTAAAAATGAGAAAGGGATAAGAGGTCTGGGGTGTGGTCAGTGGCCCAGCACCCCTGAGTTCAATCCCTAGTAGCCCCCCAAATAAATGGAGATCAAATAATAAGAGGAGAATCTTTATATACACATTCTCCAGAAAATGAATATTGCCAATTACTGCTGTTATCATATCACTGTGGTTTAAAAATGTGGAACTTCCTTCCTTTAAACTGTTTATTTTACAAGTACTTTGCTGGAGTTTTGAATGGTCAGATTGGAGGGAAAATTATAGAAAAGAAAATCAGCCAAAAAGAAAGAAACCGTCTCTCTCAAATTACAGATCATGATGTTTATAGTGCTTTGGTGATTTCTTGAATCGCAGCATAGAGATGGTCTTTCAGGAAAGAAATGTTTTGCCCTCCCTAAAAAAGAAATTTGTATTTTAGGAGCCATTTAAGATCATACTTAAGAGGAAATGAATGACATATAAAATGGTGTTCTCAGTGCATAAATAACACAGCCAAGAGCAGAGAATGTCTGATGGTGTTGTTACATTTTGTCATTTCCCACAGTTCACCACGAGATGCTCTTTGGTAATATTTTAGCTTAGATATTCTGAATACATGCTCTTTTGAGACTAACTGTATTCATATATTTTATTCCTCTTCTATGCTAAAACATTTCCCAGGACAGAAAGAAAAGAGGAGAAATCAGTCCAGATGGAGTTTAGCTGGGGCAGGAAGACGGTAGACACAGCTATGAATGCACTTGGAGAGCCAAGCCTTTTCCTGCCTGTGATATTGATCAAAAGCTGGGTCCTTGTCTCCCCTGCCAATAATGAGGTCAAGGTTTTGAAAAAAAAAAAAAAACAAGAAAAATAAGTTTTATTGCTTTGCTTGCAAAGAAGAAACACAGGGAACTCCTATCCCAGAGGCCATGGTTCTCCCTGCCAGAGGAAACACAGGGCTTTCCAAAAAAGAAGAATACAAGGGCTGGGATCCAAATATTACCATTAGAGAATATTAATTATTGTTATCAAATGTCCTTGAGAGACATGTTGCTCCAGTTCCCTGGTTTTGGAGTTTCTTTATTCTCACGGGCCGTAGTACTCTTCTACCAAAGAACACAATAGCTTAGCTTGGAACAGGAAAAAAAACAATATTAGTTTTGTTTTCCCTCCAGTGTTAGAGAGGAGGAGAAAAAGGAAAGAAAAAAATGTCAGTTTTTAAAATAATCTGCTTGCAGCAAGATTTGTACTCCAAGCATAAAGTGGACCCCATTACAACACTGCTGATTCCTGCTGCTGCTTGAGGTTCTGACGATGTCATGATGAAGCCTCAAATGTTGAGAGGCTGATTGCCTTTGACCCATGGCTGTTCCAGGTCTGAAGGCTGAAGATCTATAGGAATAGGCCATCACTTATCTGTGGGGTGACAGAGACTTGCTAGAAAACGTGTATCCTGTCCCACTATTTGGCTGACATAACAGGGAATGCTCCACTGACCTACTTTAGATTGTTCCCCTTGGTTGTGCAGCCACAGTAGTTAGGATGTCATGGAATAATATTACTGGGCCAGTGCTCTAAAATAGAACAGCCCTGTGTGTGCACCTGGGTCTCAGAACATCATGAAGTAGTGTGTGTGAGGTGTGCGCATGTGTATCCATGTGCACCTGAAAGTGTCTACATTGTAAACCAACTATCAAGGACAGAGGATGGGGGAAAGCGTTTTCTCCATAGCTCATCAAACACTACCTGGTTACCCAAGCACAAAAGCAAATTAGAGATGATTCCATCACATGTGAAGTTTACATGAAATAAAGGTGCAGAAGCCTATTGCTGCCTTGCATGTCCCACCCCAACAACAGGACAACCAGCAAGTTCATGAGGGCATGTATTTTTATACATGTGCAAGTGCACACACACATGGATGCACACACCACATGACTCGGGAAATGTGTTTCTGGTCAGGTACAGAAAGAACATTATTCAGAGTTCCCATCCATGTTCACCTGTACCTGATTCTATGCACTGTAAGATCCAACCACCGCCTTTACTCCATTTATAATGCCATAAAGAGAAGGAAGAAGAGCGTGTAATTAAAACTGAAGGGGCATGTTGAGCCAGCTTGACTCAGCTTGACTATATCATTTTGCCTGACATCCCCATTTCTAAAGGAAAATTTCAAGAAACATTTTGTTGGCATCAATTTTTTTCATTTTAAAAATAGAAATCATAGCCAGGCGCCATGGCACAGACCTGTAATTCCAGTGACTTGGGATATTGAGGAGGAGGATTGCAGGTTCAAAGCCAGCCTCAGCAATTGAGCAAGACCCTGTCTCAAAAAATAAAAAAATAAATAATTAGAAACAAAAACAACTATCTGATGGGTTTGCTGTAGAGATTGCATCCAAAATGCGATAGTGCTTCAGTAAGACCTTTCAAGGCTTTGTTCTGTCCTATCTTCCTGCCCTGCTTTCCCCTGCAGGGGTGCATGCTACTCCCACAGGCTGCCAGTCTCCCTGGGTCTAGTCATACATATCAACACCAGAAGTTTTGCTGTCCAGATGCCTTGTTGATGCCAAAATGTTTAAGTGTCTACATTGGAACAAAGCACCTCCCTCCTCCCAGATCCTTCCATTATGTGGATGTCTTCTCTCCTGGTGGGACAGATGGTACCTCATCATCTTAGCTACCTGACCAAAATCTCCAGGTCCCTGCTCCTTTTATCTAGAAACCCCATCCATGATCATACTGTCAATTCTGCTTCTGAGGCTTCCCTGCCACCAAGCCCTACCTCTCTTCCATGTTGATCCTGCCTGATCCAGCCTTTGGTCCATCTCACATGAACTGGTTCAAGAATTTTCTAAATTATGTGATTTCTTCTCATCTCCATGTCCTCATTCAGTTTATACACTGCTGACAAATCTCTTCTGAAAGTAATTTGACATCACACCCTTGTTGTTCTCAAGAAGGCTTGCCTCACCTCATTGCCTAAAGAATTACACTCGAGCTCCTGAGTTTGACTTGCTTCTAAAATCTCCAGTGAGTTAGCAAAAATGAAGGAAGGGCATCAGCCCAGCAGGCTGAAAGCGAAACACTGTTCACTACTCCAGACAGTCTTTGTCAAGGCCCCTGGTGATCGTCAATAAGTGGATCATCACAAAGAAACGCAAATAAAAACCTGCAAGAAAAAGTCAGAGAGAGGTGGAAGGGTGCAGAGGAATCTGAGGGTGGATGACTTTGGACAACTCTCAATCCCAGGGTCTTCAAAATAAGATCAGAAATAACAATACTACTTTACGGAATTGACTGACAATTAAAAGGATACCGGTGACAGTACAGAATGGGCTATAAGACCCCAAAACTGCTATTATGAAGGCTGCGTTTGCAACAAACAGGTTGACAATAATTGTAAGTCAGATGCTCAGAGAGCAATTCAGAGATGGAGAGGAGCGATGGGCCAGTCCACTCTTCAGAGACCTGAATAAATACACATTCTCTAACCTTGAGATAGAATACCGGTTCTGAAGAAAGCATTTGAAACTGCCAACACTGAAGACTTCAGGAAAAAAGGAGAAAACAGACGATTTTTAATACTGGGCCAGAGGTGTCAAATCCAGATGTTTCCCAGACGGTCATGAGAAAGTGATCATGGAGAAGGGCACCTCCCCAAACATTAAGCCAAGCATGTGCAATAGGAGAAGAGCTCAGGAGCCATGGTGCTACGATGTGAACTGATGGCCCAGGGGGCGAAGGCTGTGGACTCCAAACACCAAGGCCCTCAGCCAACCCAACTCCCACTGCTATTTTTAAAGCCAAGAGCGGGTGAGGGGTGGGGGAAGTAGAGGGAGTTTTTCCACTAGTAGTCAGGAACCGAAATAGGAAAGATCAACAGAGGCATTTATAAACAATGAATGCCATTAATTTTTTTTAAAGCTTAAGTCTGAGTTGGAAATAAAGCAGTAGGAGCCAGGAGTGGGGAATATGGGCAGGAAAAGATGACCCCAGGGTCTTCACTTTCCTAACAGACCCTGTCTGCTCACTGGAGGGCATTTCAAAAGTCTCTGTATTATTGAATTTCCCGGAAAACTTGAAAACCATCTTATTAATCGAAGTCAGGGGAGAGATGGGATGGGTTATTTTTAATCAAGGTCCCATGACTAGAGTTCAACTGTGATGGAAAAATATGTTCCCTTTCTTCCCTTTCTAACTATTGAGTGGTATCTGGAGCACAAGGGAAGTCTAAAATGTATTGCTCCAACTCCAAACTCAAGCTCTTCCTAGAATTCCGGTGAGGACAGTGACAGGAATCTGGGGCGTCTTAGATGAGAAAGAGAAGATAATTATGAGCCCTGGTTTGAGTTGGGTCTGCTTAACTTCTCAGTGTGACAAGAAAACCATTAGACCAGGAGGTTGGAGAGGAGCACCATGTGATGTTAGTCAAATCGCTTTGCTTCTCTGAGCTTAGTTTCTGTGTGTGTAAAATGAGAGAATCGATTATATCTGAGAGGAAAAAATTGGTTTCCATACTAATTGAGTGGTGGCGATTCCCCAGGGAAGCTTCTGAAGCTGCACCAATAACTCAGTCAGAAAATTATAGTAATTAATTAGTGATATCTGCCATGCGCCCCACTTGAAGGGCCTTAGCACATATGCTATGTATTTGCTATCCCTAGGCTACTGATCTCTAAGGCAGGACTTCCTAAAAATTGAATGTGCATAAAAATCATTAGGAAGTCTTATTGAAGTACCTATCCTGATTTAATGGGTCGGACACTGGGTCCTGAGGTTCTGCCTTCCTTACAGGGTGTCAGATGATGTAGGTAACATCAGTCCGTGGACCACACTCTGGGTGGCAGGCTTGAAGGTATCTTTATGACTCAATGTATGACACTAAAATTCAGAAAGTCACTAAGGGCTATGCAGCAGTCCTTTGGTCCTTGGGAAAAGGAAAAGGAATTGTAGAAATATTGAGAAAATAACTATTTTTCAAAATACTTCAGACTTTGTTACATAGATCTTCATCTCATTCTTTCTTTATTTCTCCATAGATGCTTAATGTATACAGAGCACTCTGGTAAATAATTGGGTATGTACATATAGATACTTGAACAAAGGTATATATAAAATGCTAGTGGGAAAAAAAAATGTAAGAAAATAGTAGCTCTACCTGAGGAGGAAGTAGTCAATCAGAGTTCCATAATGAATGTGGCATTTGAGAGATGACCCATAATTAACCATTTCCTACCAAACTCATCTATAGCTCCAGGCATTACCTTCCTGCTGAGGACAGAGAGTCCAAACACACCCATTATCTTTCAAAGTGCAACAAAGTCAATTTTTTAATTTCTTGGAAGTTGATGTGTAGTCTAGAGATTAACCCAGTTTAGTCACCACCTCTGTTCTTTGGGCAGACTTATCTAGGAGGCACCCTATCCCAGGTGCAAATCAAGTAGTGCCATTACTTGTCAATTGGTCCAGAAGTGGTAGTTAAAAGGGTTCTAGAGCACTTCATCTTTTTATGTCTGATTTCTAAATTATGATAGATCAAAGATCTGATACCTTGATGAAAATAGAAAATACAGTTAGGATATGTCAGTCAAACCTAGGTGATGAAGGACAAGAAATGAGTAAACAAAGCATAACAGCCAGAGACCCAGTGTCCAGTTTGCATTAAATCAGACCCACTTTTGAACTCAGGCACCACCATCTGTTAGCAAGGCAATCTTGGGAAACCTTTTAAAGCTCTCTGATCCTCAATTTTCCATTTTAGTAGTAAATAATAGCTAACTTCAAGGAATCATTCATTGTGTTAGAGAAAATACAGGCAAAGTTCCTGATTCTTGGCAATCATGGGCACAGTCCCCAGGCCAAGTCATCCTGATTCTGATCGTCTCTTGGTTTTTAACCTTTCAGAAATAAAGATGGATAGTTTTTTTATGCCTAAGGAGGAAGTAGGAAATTGTAATCAGAATATCTGGGTTCAAATCTCTCCTCAGCATCTTTTTCACCATGTGACGGTGAACCAAAGTCTTCCCTTCCTCAGTCCCAGTTTCCTCTTCTATAAAAGGACTGAAAATAACTGTGGCTATACACCAGGGATTCTTGACTGGAAATGATTTTGTCTCTCTCATAGAATTTCAAGATCTAACAAATAAAAAGACACCCAGTTAAAATTGAATTTCAGAAAAACAACAAATACTTTTTAAACACAGTATGTCCCAGGCAACATTTGAGGTACACTTGTCCTGGGCAATATTTATGATAAATTTATGCAAAAAAATTATCAGAAAGTAAAATTTAACTGGACTTCCTTATTGTATCAGCAACCCCATTCCCACAGAACATGAGACAATGTCTGGAGATGTTTTTGGTGGTTACAATTGAAAGAAGGGGTGCTGCTGGCACCAAGTTGAGTAGAGGCCAAGGATGTTGCTAAGTCAGCCCAGGACAGTCACACACACAATCAGCAACCAGCAGACCCCAAATGTCAATAACACACAGTGTAAGAAATCCTGCTCAGGAGGCTTAAATGTTAAAAATATATTTTTAAAATTAAATTTTTAAGGAAAAATAAAGGGAGATGGACGCTTCCCCCATATTAAGAAAGAGGCAACTAAATTCAAATAATCTGTGAGGGCTGCAGCCAGACATTCTACTACAGAATGTGCCCTAATGAGCCCAGGGAGAGGCCCTGCCTTCAGGGGTGTTGTTTCAGGATGAAAATGAAGCCTGCCGCCCACTGGTACTCTGGGCAAGCCCAGTGCTTACAACATGTGTGTAGATGCAGAACCTGGGCCTTGCTCAATAGTGTCAGGACTCCTGCCAGAGACTTCAGCCTGGCCAGTGGAGATAGGGGAGATGCTGCCACTTCTTTCCAAAGCTGCTGGACTCCTCCCCCAACAATTCCTAACAGTGGGGACTCCAAAACCCAAACTGCCAGTGATTCCTCTCATTTCAACATGACTTTATTTTTATTAAATTGTTCAAAAATATCACCCACTTCCTTTGAAAAATATGTTGTTTTATTTTTAGCACAAAAAGAAAATTTTTTTCATTATAGAAAATGAGCAAATACAAATAAGCAAAAACAAGAACTAAAGAGCATTTATAATTCCACCACCCACACAGAAATATGATGAACATCTTTCTATATGCTCTGCCAGACGTTTTTACATGCAAGTGATGCCTACTTTTTGGGGTCTTTTACCCTGATGTTGACACTTTTTTTAAGGGGGGGAGGGGTACTGCAGATTGAACTTGACCACTGAGCCATACCCCAGCCCTATTTTGTATTTTATTTAGAGACAAGGTCTTACTGAGTTGCTTAGTCCATTGCCATTGCTGAGGCTGGCTTTGAACTTGTAATCCTCCTGCCTCAGCCTCCTGAGCTGTTGGGATTACAGGCACGTGCCACGGTGCCCTGCTAATGTTGACAATTTAACATTATATTGTGACCATTACATATGTCAATCATTATTAGATTAAAAATTATCTCGGTAGCCAAAACAATATTTTGCTTACCAATATACCAGACTTTCATTAACTAATGCCCAGTTTTGTGATTTTTGTTTGTTTTCCACTTTTCAATATTATTTGCAAAGATACAGTAGGCATTTTTATAGTTAAATCATTGTAAATATAACTATTTTCTTAAGATCCAATTCTGAAGTTGAAATTGCTACATTGTGCCCATACTATGGTCTGGATAAGTGTCCCCAAAGGGTAATGTGTTAAAGGTTTGGTCCCCAGGGTGATGCTGCTGGGAGATGGACCTTTAGGAGCTATGTTCTAGTGAAAGGTTCTTAGGTCTTTGGGAAGGTGCCCTTTAACACACTGTGGGACTCCAGCCACTTCCTCTTGTCTTTGCTCCCTTTGTCATGAGGCTAGCAAATTGTTCTGCCATGTGCTCCAACCATATTGTGTTGCCTTGTCAGAGGCCCAAAGTGATGGGCACCTGCTGCCTCACCAATCTTGGTCTGGAAACTCCAGAACCATGACCAAAAATAAATATTTTTATTAGTTAATTATCTCAGGTATTTTGTTATAATAATTGGAAGCTGGCTAATGCAACACATGTTTAAAGCTTTTGATGCTTAGAACAGAGTTGTACAGAGAAGATAACCTGTCCCGCAATTAGCCTGACAGTAGTGATCAACAGCGGTGCCATTTTCTCCCCCAGCAGGAGTGTATGAGAGCGATCATGACTCTATATACAATCAGCAATGGCAGCTTTTACTTTGGTTTTGTTTTGTTTTATCATTGCACATTTGATAGGGGGAAAATGGATAGCTGGATGTTCTCATTTCAGTTCTTTGGTTACTAAATTATTTATTAGATGCTTAACTTTCTATTCCATATCTTTTGTAAGTTTTCAGTTTATGGCCTTGGACAATACTATATGTCTTTTGGCTTATTCATCTTTTTCCTATTAATTTTTAAAACCTGCTTATAAATCTTTTATAATGCTGTATCATACCCTTAATTATGCAAATTGACAAATTCCTCCAACTTATCTGCCTTTAGGTTGTATACTAATGTCTATGGTTTTATGCAACCAAATTATCAATCTTTTCATATATTGCCTTCTCTCATAAAAATATGCTTTGGGTCTCTCTATTCAAGAACAAATAAGCTAGTATTTCTATTTTTTTTAACTATTTTAATATTTCAACTTTTATGTAAATTCCATCCAAATTTATTTCATAATATGCTACCAATTAAGCATCTGGTGTTTTCATCAAATAATTAACCAAGTGACTCACCAGGATTTGTTGAATAATTCTTTCTTTCACTGATGATTTGAGAAATCACTTTTATCTGACAGTAAATTCATAAAGATGCCTATTTTAGGCTTTCAATTCACTACATTAATGATGATATTCACTTGTTCCAGCACCAGTAGCTCTCTGATTTAATCACTATAATGGTTTACAAAACTTTTTTTTTTTTTTTGCAAAAATGTTTTGCTGTTCTCAGGTACTCTTCAAGATTTATTTTAGAATCATTTTGTGAAGCCCCCCACTCAAATCCCATTGAGATTTCAACCAGAATTCTGGTGCATTTGCAGAACAATTTGGAGAAAAGTGGTATCCCTTCAATAAATGTTTTTCTTTTCTTATTTAATAAGCATGCCAAGCATTACTAATATGAACCATCTTTGCTTTATTTCAAGCTTAAATAGGAATTCATTTGACAAATATTTATGTAGCAGCTCTGCTGTGCCAGGCTCTGTTCTAAGCGCTTAGGATGTATCAGTGAACTAACCAGATGAAGATATTTGCCCTCATAGAATTAATATTTTATTTAGGAAGACAATGGATATGTATGTAAGTAAAATGATGATAGATCAATCTTCAGGTGATGAATGATATATACAAAAAAAGAAAAATGTAAAGTACAGTGAGAAAGATCACAAGTACAGAGGAAGAGAGAGAGTTGCAGTATCACCTGAGATGTTCATGGTAAGCATGGAGCATGGCTGTTTCTCAAAAAGTTAAGTGTAATATAACCCAGCAATTCCACTCCCAGGTGTATTCTCAAAAGAATGGAAAACAAGTACTTAAATAAATACAGGTACATACATGCTCTTAGCAGCACAGTTCACAACAGGTAAACAAAATATAAACTTATTTTATAAATACATATATGTGATACAATATTATACATCCATTAAAAAGAATTAAATACTGATCAGTGCTTTGATGTAGATGAACCTTTAAAACATTTCGATGATTGAAAGTAGCCAGACATAAAAGGTCACGTATTCTGTGATTCCATTTATATGAAGTAACTCAGAAGAAGAAAATTCGTAGAGATAGAAAGCAGATCATTGGTTGCCAGGAACAGCTAGTAAGGAAGGAAGTAGAACAGCTGTTTATTGGATGCAAGGTTTCCTTTAGGGGTGATAAAAAAAAAACTGGGAACCAGGTGGAGGTGGTGGAGATGGCATAACAGGATGAACATACTAAATGCATTTAATTGTTTGGTTTAGATGGTTTGTTTTATGTTATATGATTTCACCTCAATTAAAAAAAAACAGGGGAAAATTACTTAAATCATAGATCCAAGTCTGGCCCATTGCCTGTTTTTCAACAACCCACAAACATAAAAGACTTACATTTTTAATTGAGAAAAAAAATTTAAAAGAACAATACTTAGGACATATAAATATTATATGAAAGTCAAATGTCAACAGCTGTAAGTTTTAAGAACACACAGCCATGCTCATTTCCTTACTTACAATCACTGCTAGCTATTTTCACCTTTACAATGGCAGTCTTGAAGGGTTGCAACAAAAACTGTGTCATCTACAAAGTCTACAACACAACGTTTACCATCTTTCCCTTTAAAAAGAAACTGATCCCTGGTCTAACTCCGCAGAAGTTTAAAAAAAAAAAATTCCTCCTAATCTTAGTGCCAAACTTGAAGTTATTGTTGAAGGGTTTTCTCCCAGAAAGATCCTTCACTTGCTCCAGATTCTTGAAATAGGTGTTTTCCAAAGGAGCTGGAAGCTATCGGCTTCCTCCTGATCGTCACATCTTGTCTTGATTGCCCCCCAAACCACATGTTAAAAATACCACACTAAACAGCAATAAAGGGTTTCTAATGCTGTTGTGAATGTCATAAAAACATCACTGGTGGCTTGCTCCATGTGGGAAAGATCAGCACCAGGGAGGCTTCAAGAGGGTAAGGGAGGGATGCACCAGTGTCAGTAGAGCAGATGTACTCCATGCTGACAGCCACCCTGCCATTCTCCAAGGGCTTCCCAGACCCCAGCCTGCTCTGTAATAGGAAGTTTGACGTCCGAGATAGCCATTTTTCTACAGTGTGATCGACAGAGAAGGTACATCGATTCAACTTGCTTTGCTCTTTCGTTTCTCTTTTTAATATTTTCTCTTCTTTCCCAAATGTTTCCTAGGGCAGAGCTTTGATGCTACTCTCTAGAGGATCTCTCCAGGGGAATGCCCTACTTCCCTCCATGGGCGATCCCTAGAAAGCTGTGGGATGGATTTCATTTCCACAGTACTTAGCACGGGCTTTAACAAGTTGTTGTGATTTTCTTTGTTGGATCTCTGACTCTTAAAAGTTTTAAGTAACGTCGTTTGCTTCAGGGTTTAGAGGTACCTTAACAATAAATGTATCCCATTAATACATAAATTAGAGATTTTATGTAAATGTTTAAATATTATTTCAAGAATAACATTTAATATTATTCTTGTATATTTCATAAACAAGTATGAATCATATTTTTAAAATAATTATTGAATGAATTCTACAAATGATACATTTCTTTTATATTTTATACCATTCTCATGTCCTGAAGGCACAACTTTTATAAAGCAAGGATCAATTTAGTTGTTTGCAGATATAAGGGAGAGAGAAAGAAATAGAACACACAGGAGAATAGAGGGGTATATGGAAACCCATGCTTTTATCAAGATCATGCCTTGTCAAATCCTGGGTTTGCTATGTCCAGTTCAGCCTTAAAGAATACGAAAGTTGTGATCTCAGGGAAAGTCACCAATCAGAGTTGCAGTTGACACAGTCTGCAGCCATCTCACCATCTCTTTCACATGGCTCAGTGATCAAGTGCCTTATCCAGGGTCTCAGAGCTAAGGACTATTATCCAAACTTTTTTGTTACCGTATACCTGAATTTTTCCACCTCACTGTGCTGTCTTCACAAATTACAAGTATATTTACATATGCACATATCCAAATATGAACATCCAAATATATTTTATGCATAAACACTGTAATGATTTGTAGAATATCTGCCCTACTCTTGAATTCTTCCTTTCGTCCTTCTCCATCCTGCCTATATTCTTTCTTTTAAAATAATCAACCAAGATAAGAACATTGTTTTCATCAAAGGAGAACAATTTTCAGTGTCATTTTCAAAATTAAAAATAAGTTGCTGAAGTCAGGCATGGTGACTCATTCCTGTAATCCCAGCAGCTCAGGAGGCTGAGGCAGGAGGATTATAAATTCAAAGCCAGCCTCAGCAAAAGTGAGGCGCTAAGCAACTCAGTGAGATCCTGTCTTTAAATAAAATACAAAAAAAGAGCTGGACATGTGGCTCAGAGGTTGAATGCCCCTGGATTCAATCCCCAGAACCCAGAAAAAAAGAAAGAAAGAAGAAAAAGTTGCTGATCCAGGGTCGGTGGCACACACCTGTAATCCCAGCGGTTTGGGAGGCTGAGGCAAGGAGGATAGCAAGTTCAAAGCTAATCTCAGCAATTTAGCAAGGCCCTAAGCAATTCAACGAGACCCTGTCTCTAAATAAAATATAAAAAGGTGGCTGGTGATGTGGCTCAGTAATTAAGTGCCCCTGGATTCAATCCTCTATATCAAAATAATAATAATAATAATAATAATAATAATAATAATAATAATAAGTTGCTGAATAGATGTGTAACAGAAGTAGAAACAGCAGTGTATGCATACATTGGCTAATGCATTTCCAGCCTTGTCTCCTAACAGGTTAATGATGTCCAAGTAATCACCAGCTTTGAAGGTTTGGCATTAGCAAGTGCAATGGGAAGAACTATGTTTCCCACACTCTCATGCTGCGTGTTCTCAAGGGCTTGCACTGGGCTGCAGACCACTAGAGCCTATAATCCCTTATTCATATCTGTTATGGGGACCTGCATCCCTACAGTGGAAAATGACGGTTCCTCTTTGTTGCCTCCAAGAACTTATTTTATGTAATCCACCACAAGTGTGATCAGAATGCCTCTTTCAAAGAGGTATTGGAACAGGATAGTTGCAGCTCTAGAATTTTCTCAGGAAAACTTTAGTTACCTGGAAATTCTTGCTACTTCTCATCCAATCCATCTTGATTGACTATGTGGTTACGTATTTGTTATTTTTATTTTATCCTTATCAAAGACTGAAGAGGGTCGTAAATACCTCCTTTCAATTTCAGTAGAAGAAACCTGAAGTAGATCTGCTAATATGCAGAAGGCTGGGGGAGAAGGGAAGAGAACTGGACTTCAGAACTGGTGTCTTTCCTCACTCACTGCATATCCTTGGGCTTCTGTTCACTATCTATTAAAATGAGGAAATGAAAATTCTTATCTCACAGGACTGTTGGAATCTTAAAAGAAAAAGTTCCAGTACTGGGCTCCCCAGCTAGTGATTTCTGTACTCAACATTTGTTCATTCTTTCCAGTAAAGTTACCAGTTGTGGTTATCCTTGCCTTCCTGAGTTAAATGGTTTTTTAAAAAAACATAGCATTTTACATACAAAATGTAATGTTCACTTATTAATAAAATGAGGTTATATCTAGGAAATGTTTAACATGGTACACAAGAGCTCAATAATTTTTTAATTCCTTTCTGCAGAATCAGGAATTCAGGTTTCTAACTTCTAGTACAATGTTCTTTCCTTTCAGATGAATGTGTGTGTGTGTATGTGTGTGTGTGTGTGTGTGTGTGTACATTCAGTGCAAGCTCCCTCAAAATATTAGTTCTATTTTTCCTCTCCATTTTTTTCTTTCAAATTATTCTTTTTCCATATAAGGAGGGACAGAATCATTCCCAGTGGCTTCATTTGGCTTAGTTGACTTTATGTGACTTTAGAATCTTTAAATGGGTATATCAAAGAGAAACAGCATGTAAGGGTAATGGAAATACATCTCATGTTCTTTTAAATCCCACTGCGAAGCACTGGCTTCTTGAAATCATTCTGGGATTAGATTTCTGAAGCCATGAGTTTTTCATAGTAGCACTAAAGATGTACTTTTATGATTTATTTGTGGAAACCAAGCTCTTCCGTGTGGCCATTCAAGACATCATTTATTTATGTTAAGCCAATTGCTTTTTCTTTGAGTTTTTACATGAAACTATGACAAAACTGTCATGCTTAAACACTCCTATAGTTAGGTATGTGTTGGTCTAGCATAGCAGGTACTTCTGGGTGCTATGTATGAAGTAAAAGCAATGATAGAATCCCAGACATCTCTTTCTCAGGCATAACAAAGCATATTGTAGGTCACCTGAAGGACATGACACTTGGTGACAATTCATACCATAAGGAGGAAGCAGAGGCCCATGTGAACTGTTACCTGGGAGAAGACCTCAAGCAAAGCCACAAACATTGAAGAGCACAGCTACCTTGATCCTGCCAGATGTCAACATCTGCTTTGAGAAAGGTGTGAAGAGCTAACAGCAGAGAATAGGGAGTGAGTTCCAGAATCAGCCTTCATCTGGCTTCCTAGTCAGGCAGGCAATTTAAGGAATAGTACCAGACCTGGATTGGAGAGTGCCCTGGAGCTTGGAGAGTTCTGGGTCCCCACAAACCAGGATGCGGCCACATTGGAACATTGGTATAACAATCAAAACCAGCCCACACAGTCAAGATCTGCAGGCAGTTCAAACCTTGTGGTCCCAACCTGAGTCCAGGCCCCAGGAGTCAGGGGCCACAAGAAGTTTAGCTCTTTTAATAGTATTAGTGGGGTAAAGCCCCAATATTCTCTTAGCCTGGATATTTGTCTGGCCCAGGCATGGGTTGAAATATCCCTCCAAAGAGAAAATAATGTAGGTCGTGCCAGGCATTTTACTGGTCACAGTAGAGCCAGAAGTGAATATACACATGTTTCAAGTCAGGTCCCACATGGTAGAGGAGGAGATGGCTTGGTGTGATAGGTGCTCTAGCAACACTGAGAGCCCGAGGAGGATGATGTGTTCTGCAGTTGCAGAGGGAGGGAGGGTATTAGGCAGGAGGCTTTGGATTGTACACAGAGATAGTTCATGCATTAGAAGCTATTTATTATCTGAACAATGGACAATGCTAGGTGTATTGTTGTCTGTTTTTATAATTCAGCAACAGTTATATTCTTGTCTTTAGTTTAAAAATACTGACTCTATCATTTTTACCATCATTTGTATAGATCCTAGCCTTTAAGTATAAGGGTCTACCCGAGCACCCAAAGCTTACCTATTGCTTTTGCTTTCATGTTTCCAGCTTTGAGATTCTTTTGTCAAATGGCCATTTAGCTCTCTATGGGCTCTGTACACTCTTGATACAGGCATCCCTAGTAGTCTCCTTTACTAGGACCCAGTAGTAGCTAAACCAATAAGATCAGGGGCCTGGAAAAATCTTTGGACTATCTTGCTTGTGTTTACCTTTAAATCATTTCTAGATATTGTATGCAACCTAATAAATATTTATGGCCATACAATAGTCTCTTCTTAGCCATAGTTTTGCTTTCCTCCTTTTTAATTACCTATGGTTAACTGTAGTCTAAAAATATAAAGTAGAAAATTCCATGAACAAACAATTCAAAAGTTTCCAAATGTGCATACCTTTCTGAGTAGTGTGATGAGATCTCATGCTGTCCATTCTGTCCTGCCCAAGTGTAAATTATCCCTTCATCCAGTGTATCAATGCTGTATGTGCTACCTGCCCATCAATCACTTAGTAGCCATCTCCATTATCAGACCAACTGTCAGTTTCCCTGTACTTGTGTTCAAGTAAGAAGGTCGGTAATAGCCAAAGGCTACATCACAATACCTGAGTCATTCACTTCACTTCATCTCATCACATGGTATCATCTCACATCCTCACTAGAGAAGGATGAGTTCAGCCCAAGAAGATATTTTGAGAAAGAGAGACCTCATTCATGTAACTTTTGTTACAGTGTATTGTTCTAATTCTTCTATTTTATTATTAGTTATGGCTAATTTCTACTCTATCTAATTTGTAGATTAAACTTTATTCTGTGTATGTATAGTAAAAAACATCGTCTATATAGGGTTGGGGACTATCCATGATTCCAGGCTTCCACTGGGATCTTTAATATATTGTCCACTAAGGAAAGGGAGTACTACTGGATTTATAGATAGACATACACCTGCATACACATACACACACACACACACACACACACACACACACACACACACACACATACACACACAGATACATTTATACATGAAATATATGTGTGTGGGTGTATATGTGAGAATAGTTTCCCAACTCATAGTAAAAGGTGTTTTTTTTTAATCTAAGCTACAACAATTTTCATCAAATATATTATATAAGAGTAATTCTATGATTATACAAACTGAAAACAAACTAAATATTAGTTGACTATTAATTTAAATACTATGTTATGATTACATTTACTTTCTTACACAAACATTTTTTTTCATTCTCCAAATTGCTTCTGCAATTAAGAGATCTAAATTGTAAAGCATTATTTTATCTTTAACTTTGACATTATATGAAATTTGGCTAAGGACTAAGCAATGCCCAAATTGCAAAATGTTATCAAAATTAGTCTGGCCAATTGTTTAACATACATATGTAATAAATTTCATTTAACAAGAAAACAGGAGTATGTTGTCTAATGTAGTAGATTCAGTCACCAGCCTTGAGAAAAAATTTTTCAAAAATTTCTCCCAGCATATGTGTAGACTTCATGTTCTAGAGCTTTAACATTTGATTCTCTATGGACAGCTCATTATTGATAGTGGTGAACGATATACCATGTTCATGAAAAAGCCCAGAATCTGACACCTAATGGGTACCTTATTGACTTGCATTGGTCCATTTTAAACTCCATTTGAATATTATGACTAACATGCTTAATAATTTTAATCATAACTCATGAAACTCTTAGCTTTAATCCAGAACTTCAAATTTCAAGGGAAAAACTGATGACTTTGTAATAACTGGCCCCATGCTTTGCCTATATCTAATATGCCGGGAGTCATATCATTCCAAGGTTCCAAGGGGCCAACTTGATCCTGTTTCCAGAGACTTCTTATTTATTTATTTATTTATTTAGTCACAGTAATATATAAGAACAGTTTCAAGACAGGTTGTACTTGAAATGCAAGCTGTCCCATCTCAAATTAACTTCTAAAAGGCAGCCACTTCCACCTCTAATTTTTTCCCCTTGCATTTATGTGAATAGTTCTAAATGCTGTGATCTGCTATTTATTGATTAATCAAACATTGATTGTCTTCCTGCCATAAAAGATAGATTCAGCTCTCAGACCACCAGCACCATCTCTTATTCTTTCCTTCCTTGTGCTGGCCTTTCCAAAAGAGTTATATCACAATCTTTGCCCCCTTGCTCCCTCTTCCCAAGTACTTTTATCACAATTTTGTGCTAACTAGATGGTCAATTTATGCATATGTATGACTACTGTTAATTTCTAATTCAAGTGTTACATTATGATTACATTTCTTTTCTTACATTTTATTTTCCTCAAATTGAAGTTGCCTTTTTACCTACTGAATTTTTTTTCATGCATCTGTACTTTTTTCAAATGCTTCCACAGATTTCTCAAATTCCAAGTTCTTTTATAATAGTCAAATCTCAAAATAATCAATAAACTTTTAAGTCCCCCCCCCCTTTATTTTCAGCATACTGCCTTACTTTATCTTGCAGCTCCAGTCTACACCTATTGCAGAGCTGTTATATGGGGATATCATTTATCTCTCCTCCATGTCAGCTCTGTTGTGCACTAGATCTGATATTCTTCTCTTTTTTGATTTATTCCCTCATTTTTTAATAGGCACATTCTCCAGCAATTTCTTTAAGATCATGGGGAAAGTAAACATTTTGAAATGCTAAATACATATTTATTCAACCTTCACCTGTGTTTGATAATTTGGCTGGGTATAAAATTCTGGGGTGGAAAACATTTTCTCTCAGAATCTTGAAATTTGACAGTTTTCAAAGTTCCATGGCCTTCTAGTTTCCAAGTTGATTTGAGAAATCTAATGTTATCTTCTGTTAAACTGCTTACTATACTGTCCATTGCTTTCTATCTCTGTATGTTGAACTCACTTCTATGCTAACTACTCTTCTAAGTAAACTTGTTCTTTGGAGTCTATGCCATTTTTTAAAAAATACCTTGTCTTTAGCTTTAGTGAAGTTTTGATATAACTAAATGGGAAATTCTTTGACCAGTCCACCATTTCTTCATTTTTTACCCAAAGTTCACTGAAATCTTTATTTCTAGGCATTTATACCTATTAAATCCTTTAATGTGTATATGTGTATGTGTGTGTATGTGTGTGTGTGTGTGCGTGCGTGCGTGTGTGTGTGTGTATTACTCTATATATTATTCTTTTGATTGTGGGCAGCAGCAGCAGTGAGACCCTGACTATAGCTCAACTTCCAAATTTTCAATTTTGTGAAGGTGTGAAAGCCACATGCATTCAATAGAAACAATACATCAAATTTGATATTTTTGCCTGTTAATAATATACTACATATTATTCTTGTGATTGTGGGCAGCAGCAGCAGTGAGGCACAGCTCCCAATCTGCCACATGGTCACAACCAATATTCTTCAGTGTACTATGCTACTGAACTATGTTTTTCTGTAGGTCAAGTGCACCACATGCACTTTTTACTTAATATTTTCAACTTATAATAAGTTTATTTATTAGGATATAACCCCATTATAAGTCAAGGAGCATCTCTAGCATGACAGTATTCTATTAGCAATTCTGATGGTAGGTAGACTATTCCCATTTGGTGATGAGATAGCTGAGGATCCAGAAATATTGCAGTTTTTTTTTCAATTTAAAGAATCTGTGCTAGACATATTCAAATTTAAAACTGAGTTTTTCTTCTCTGCTCCAGCCTAAGGCACACATAATACAATGTACTTGCAATGGAAGTCACAAGTAACAAAATAAGTCAGACCATGGCTTCTCTGTGTCTTGCTAGAGTAAACTAATGTCACTGCTGTGATGTGAATCATTCCTTTGAACTATTCTCTGAACTTCAGAGCACAATCTCTCCTCTTCAATCACTTTTGTTATTCCACAGTGGAAATTGAAACACCTAAAACCAAATAATTGCTGGTGGTCTGACTCATAAAAAACAAGGGAATGTACGAGAACAGACATGGAAAACCGAAATCATTGTGTTTGGGTTTGAAGGAAAATTTACCTTAATATATAATGACACTATTTCAGAGTCCAGCACACAATGAAACAACTTTCATCTTTGACGTTTCTACTTACGTTTCCACATAGGGCACAAATAGCGTTCTCTCATTTGAAAATGAAAAAAAAAAAAAAGTAATTACTTTTCACATCTCGTCTTTTGAAAGCATAGCTGTTTCTTTCTGCTAAGTGATTATTCTCAAAAAGAAAAGGTACTTTCCAACCACTATTTATGAACACAAACCCAATAATTTATGGTGTGTGCATGTGTCACCTCAGCTTTCTGTCAGCAGACAGGCTTTGTATTACACAATGCCTTCCCAGAAGGAGAATTCAGGCAACACCTGCAAAATCATTTCTAGTTCAAAGGTTTGCCCATTGCTTTTCCCAGGTGAGTTTCAGGTCCTTGCACTCCCTTTTTTATCATTGAACTAACCCCAACTTTATCTCCATGTAGGCTAAACAGATTGAGAGGAAATATTTGGGTCAAGCAGTGCAAGAATGAAAGTAGGCAAGACCTAATCTGACTTGGGGCAAATCATTCAAACATACCCTTGAGGCTTCTAATCTTTATAATTAAATAATACAGATGGATATTTAGCTTTTGAATACTTTTTTCTATGTTGCTGATGAATCAATTTCAATAACTATCTCACACCAGTCATCATTGTTTCACTGCATATGTGACTATGAAAGAATTTTTTCATTAATTTATTTAATGCAGCCAGGCACAGTGGCACACATCTGTAATCCCAGTGGCTTGGGAGGCCAAGGCAGGAGGATCATGAGTTCAAAGCCAGCCTCAGCAAGGTGAAGCACTAAGCAACTCAGTGATGCACTGTCTCTAAATAAAGTACAAAAAAGGGCTGGGGGTGTGGCTCAGGGGTTGAGGACCCCTGAGTTCAATCCCCAGTACCAAGAAAAAAGAGAAAGAAAATTATTTAATGTATGTTTATTGGGCATCAGGCTCAGAGTGAAATATACAAAGGCAAATGAACAGACATGGTCCTAAGCCTCATTGAGTTGACAGTCCAGAGGAAAAGGAAGACGGAAGCAAGTTCTCAAGTAAATATTAATAGTGATAAATGTTATAAAAGATGACCACAGCATGCTGCGAGGAAGGATAATAGGAAAAAGATAATTTAGGCTGGAGAGAAGAAATGTTTTTAAGGAATCTTGACTGAAAAAATACAACAGATGCAAATAGGAGGGGTCACTTAGCCAAGAGAAGAGTGGTAGAAACAGCATCCAAGGCAAACAGAGCTGTAGGTATCAAACCTTTCGGAACTTAAGAGTTTGCATATTCAAGAAACTAAAAGAAGGCCACATGACTAAAACCTAGTGAACCAGAGGGGTTGGCCTGAGATAGAATCAAAGGTGGGCTCCCACCACAAAGCTTTGCCACCATAGTGAACATTTTGTATGACATCAGAAAGCCAAGAAGAACTTGCTCAAAGATGTTTAAGCAAAGGAAAGAAGTGACTAAATTATATTATAAAAAGACCACTCTGGCCACTATAGATACATTGAGTTATAAAAGGGGAAAAACAGATGAAGGGGATGAGAGCACATTGGTGGGGGAAAGGTGGGTTTTTTAATCTTGGCATACCCTCATTTTGGATCTGGAGTCAGTTGTGATAGTTAGTTGGTTGCCTGTGGACCCAGAACTCATATTACATGGACATATTCACTTTGATAACTCCACCCTAGAGACTATTTTAGTAGAGACCCACTGCCTCTCCAGGTGGTCTTCTTGGGCAAAAAATCTGTTTAATCCTCATCTGTGCTATCACAACATTTGACCTCATGCACCCTTTTCCTGACAAGCTTTCAGAGTGCCAGCCTTGCCAGCCACATTCTGTATCATGAACGCCATCTTCCTACAGCTCCCACACTCCACACACCTGTCTGGCCTCCCAGTGCCTTCCCTTGCCTCAGCCTTGGGCTTTGGTGCAGCACTAAAATGACCAGGCAGGGGCTGGTATCTGATTGAGTCCTCTCTCCCTATTGCAGAAGACCATCAACACCCCTTTCACACAGACCTTTACCATTTCCCCTGTATCAGTTATTTTCCTGAGTTTCTAAGACCTCAAACCTTATGGCAGGAAGGCAAGCAAGAATGGGTAAAACGATAGGACCTGCACCACTCAGCAAGAACTAGAAAAGTAAAAACGGGTGGCCTATACAAAGAGTAAGGACAGTAGATCTTTCTAGTTTTAATTAAGAGGAAAAAGAAATGGAGAGAAACCAGAGCAGATAACTTAGGTAGAAAAATGTAGGAGACAGTCAAAGAATTTACCATTGTCTTTTTTTCATTTGGGAAGTTGAGTGGAAAAGTCATCAGAAAGAACTTCCTGGTTATTGGAAGAACCTCTTTTACAGCAATTTAAAGTGGTATCTAGGAAAGGATAGGCTGTATCCTAACCAAAGTTTGCCCTGTGCCTAACAGGAACAAATGCCAAGCACGGACTGCGCTGCAAAGCCTGTAAGATGAGCATCCACCACAGGTGCACAGACGGCCTAGCACCCCAGCGGTGCATGGGCAAGCTGGTAAGGGCTCATGCCAACAGGAAGCCCCAGACTCCCTGCCCCAACTCCAACTCCTCCTTAGCTCTGAAGTCACCCCAGCATCCCTGTCCTGCTCACTTGGCTCCCTAATTAGCATAAAGATAAAGAAGAGTGGAGCTAAGTCAACCCTCTAGACAAATGCTGTACATTAGAGGGAGTCAGGATCCTTAATAGAATGACTGTCTTTTCCCAGGTTGAGACTTTCTCAGTTTTAGCATTGCAATCTTTATCCGGGGACTGTTCAGATTTTTTCAAAGTAGAAGTCATGCATAATAGGAACCCCACCGTCCCAGGCAAACTAATGTCATTTGTTAGTTACCCTAGAGCTTAATTGGCTATCAACTCAGTGAGTTTCAAAAGAGGACTACAACCAACCCCCAGCAAAACTGAAACAGAGCTATAATACTCTACACTGCTTTAACAGTCACGTTAGCCAAATGAAGAAAGGTCTGATGGTCTTGTCATTCTGAGCTGATCCTACCATCTCAGGAGTGTGGGCTTCAGTCCTGATGCCTCACATTGATAAAAAGCAACCCAGAGCATGTCTGAGGGTATTTAAAACTAGGATAGCCAAAGATTATAGCAATGGTGTCTACTATAGAAAATAATTCAATGGAACATAACAACTGTCTTCAAAAAATGTAAGACCATCACATTTTCTGGCTCTAGGGAAAAGACTTAGTATCAGTAGTTGCCATGTCTTAACACTCAGATATAATATCACCAAAGACCTCCTCCAGGGCTAGGGAATGCTCCTATAATCTTCCTGCCATTTTCAGTGCTCAGATAAAGCAGGACGCTACTTGCCAGGAACACAGGAGAAGATCTCAGGATTCTAGTAGAAACCAGGTCACCAAGTTCCCTTCTAACACGGGGAGTTCTAAGTCCACGTTCTTACAAAGTTTATCCACTTCCTTTGATTGGCAGTGTCCTTTTTTTTCTCAAATCCCTTCCACTTTCACCTGTTCCCCTTCTCCTTTCTTCAGTGATCATTCTCACAAGCCAAGACAAAGATCACGGATGAGAGATCACAAACACAGAAGAGAATCCAGAAAGAATAGAAGATGATTCTGAGGAAAACTCTTCAGATATGCCTTTAGGTCTTGAGGTCTGCTTTCTCATGCCCAGGACTTTATGAATTTAATAAAGCACAATCATAAACTGTGGTAAAAGAATGCAAAGCAATCCCTTTGTCCTGGGAGATAATGAGCACTTGGCACACAGCAGAAGCTGCAGTACACAGCAGGGGGAGAAGAATCAGGATGTCAAGCCAGGGCCAGGAACTTGCTATCTAGATAGGGCATAACTTGCTTATTGCCATCCATCTTCCCTCCTCCCCACTCCCCTTTCAGCAGTGAGTTATAGAATTAATAGGACAAGTCAGCATCTTAAAGGGAGACACCAACTGGTTTTATAATTTTAGGACTCAGGTGATTTTCTCCATCTCTTCAATGACATTAAGACCCTCTCTTTCTTATTCTCTCTCCAGCCAAAGGGGTTTCGGCGTTACTACAGCTCCCCCTTGCTCATCCATGAACAGTTTGGATGCATTAAAGAAGTTATGCCCATTGGTGAGTTGGACATTGATGAGTTGAGTTGGGTTTTGAGCTACAGAGTCAGTAATAGGTGCTCTGCTCCAAGGACTTCCAATGGCATTTGCCAGTAAATGGATGGAACTGGAGAATATCATATTAAATGAAGTAAGCCAGTCCCAAAAAACCAAAGGCGGAATGTTCTCTCTGATATGTGGATGCTAACCCACAACAAGGGAAGGGAAGATTAGAAGTTCATTGGACTAGACAAGGGGGAATGAAGGGAAGGGGGAGGGTGAATGGGAATATAAAAGACAGTAGAATGAATCAAACGCATCTTTCCTATCCTTATATGTGAATATACAACCAATGTAACTCCACATCATATACAACCACAATAATGGGATCCTAAATGGAACAAGTTATGCTTGTTCTATGTATATATGATACGTCAAAATATATTCTACTGTCACATATATCTAGAAAGAACAAATTTAAAAAATAAAACAGTGGCTGTCTTTGTTTGGTGGATGCTTGGGTTGTAATTGTTTTGCTGGAGGAGAAACAGAAGATGGACCAAATTCTTCAGAAAATTTTCATCCTGATGAAGTTTGAAAAACACTCACGTCCCAAGGGCTCCTGATATGCTTTCTCAGTCATGAGCAGCACGGAAGAGTGGCAAGAGCATGGGGCATAGCTTCTCAAAGACCTGTGTAGAGCTGGTGGCCTACTGTTCTCTGCACAAATAACTGAATCTGTCAGATCCTACAAACTGAGAAGGGCAATCGCAATCACTGTTTTCATAATTGTTGTGAGACAGATAGATAGATGGATAGATAGACAGGGATACATTCAATATATAGTATCTGATGTGACAGTATATCTGATATACATATAACATATACTGAGTATATACTATAGACAATAAGTATAAAGTGGGAACTCAGGAAATCTCACTTATTCTTTAATGAGGACCTAAATAATACCCTATATTTATAGTTATTCTGGCTTAGATTTCTTCTTTTATAATACCTTCCAATTTTCTTCTTTCTTTTTTTTTTTCATTCTGTCCCTAAAAATCTCCACACCTATTTTTGCCTTTTTGGCTGGACAGGTTTTAAAGTAGAAATTTATAAACTGGAAACCTTTTAATTAGAAATTTATGAAGCCTGGTGATTTCAAATCCCTGTGAAAAAACACTTGCCCCCTGTTGCAAACACTGTGTCTCAAGAATGTGCCTTAGTGAGCAGAGCCTCCCTCTGGAGGAAATGAAACCGGTCTCTAGAGTCCTGGGAATGGATCAGGAAAGAGGAAAACCAATCACTCAGGGAAAGTTTCAGAGCAGAGTACTGGCTGGAAGTTCTGGGTGCCATGGTGAATGTGCACATGGTGGTGTGGAGGTCACGTCTGTGCGGGAAGCTGGATCTTCCCCAGGGCTGGCAGGTCAGCTACTTCTCAGAGGATGATAACCCAGGAGTGATGCGTGGTGGGCGGGGTGGGCCCTCACCAGTGAGCTTTCTCAGAAAAGCTTTCTCTTCTGTTGCAGCCTGTGGCAATAAGGTGGACCCTGTCTACGAGACCCTTCGCTTTGGCACTTCCCTGGCCCAGAGAACGAAGAAGGGCAGCTCTGGCAGTGGCTCTGATTCACCTCACAGGACCTCTGTAATTGTCCTCTTCCCCCCTCAGTTCACCCATGGTGTCTCGGGCAGGGCCAGCCTCAGGTGCAGCAGTGTAAGGGATTTCAACTGAATGTGCCATGAGGATGATTCTTCTGAGAGTCAGGCTACCTCCAAAGGGTAACTCAAAGTGCTCTGAGCCTCTAAGGGCTGACTTTCTGTTGTCAATGCCCAGGGCACATTTTACTTTTCTGCTCAAAGATCATTCTCTTGGCCTCATGACTTTTCCCATATACTGGTTTTGGTTTTTTTGTTTTTGTTTTTGTTTTTGTTTTCATCCTCTCACCAATATTAGATGGCATATCAGTCAACACTTAAGAAATATTTGGCTGAGTCAGACATGGTGGTACACACCCATAATTGCAGTGACTGGAGAGGCTGAGGCAGGAGGATCCCAAGGTCAAGGCTAGCCTCAGCAGCCTAACAAGGCTCTAAGCAATTTAGTAAGACCCCACCTCAATATAAAAAAAAAAAAAACAGGAGATGGAGCTCAGTGTAAATACACCTCTGGGTTCAATCCCCATCCCCCCCCCAAAAAAAAAGAAAGAAGAAAGGAAGGGAGGAAGGAAAAATAAAAGAAATATTTGACTCAAACAATGGGCAAAAACAGAAGGTCTGGATGTTTGCATTTCTCCTTCTAACTTTATCCCAGTTAAAAGAGATAGCTATTTCTCACATTTTCTCACTCCTTTCTAAGACAGAGTGTGCCTTAATTTCACAGAAAAACGGCGCTCCCTGGAAATGCTCGACCTGTGACTCAGTAGAACCTCTCTCCAAGGGACACTCACCCTCCCAAACACCTCTTTTGTTTCATCTGACCTAAACTGATGGTCTAATGTATTTCTGTGCCCACCCTGTCTCTGGCTCTCCCATTCATAATTTCTATAAATGGCCCAAGATACCACACAACTCTCCAACTCTTGCTGAAAGCCACCATCCCTCCTAAAAAATGGCAAGGTCTGTCCAGTGCACATGGCCATTCAGGAAGGCCTGCATAAGGTTGCAGGACTGGGACTTTAGGGAAGGACACAGATGAGCCTCCAAATGGTCTACTCCTCTGAGTAATCATCAGGTGACTAGAGGAGGAGTAGAAGAAGGCAGAGCACACACCCCTGGGGGTGACCTCAGGGCTGAGCTGAGGCAGCTCCCTCACTGGCTGCAGGTCTATTCGTAAAATAGTCTGAGACTCTAGGCAGGGCATGGGAATGTGATTAAGCCTGCAGGTAGATGCGTTTGTGGGTCTCTGATGCTGCATGGTCGTTCTAGAAACCAATTCACTGAAATCTCTGTTCTTCAGAAACTCCTTTGATTTATCTCACTCAAATAATTATAAAATAATTTTTAATCTTTTTCCTGGATCATGCATAACATTTATGCTAATGAGGTTTTTCTTTTCCTTTTTTTTTTTTTTTTTGCAATTTAACACACACAAATAAAGAGCCCACATTTACTAATTTTTGAAAACCAAACCAATAGAGGAGAAAGTTGAAGGTGGTGGCATTATTTTAAAATATAACCTGAATATGCCTTATGCCATTTTATTAAAAATAAAAACATAGGATATATATGTGTTCAGGATATTACAATAACCATGCCACATGAACGCTGAAGGATTTCATAGTAAGATGGAAATGTTTAGCTTCAGGAGACACTGCCTCAAAGCAGTGAGGATATATATAATTTGTGACAGTTTAAGATACCTGAATCCCTATGATCTTTGCAGAGAGATTATTATCATTTGGCAATTTAGAAGATAATTTTAATTCATTTATTGAATGAATAATTAAAATTGTGCTAAATGTAATTTTGAAAAAATATATAAAATGTATAGGAATAGAATTTATATGATAGTCATGCATCATATGCACTTTAATCAATGACAGACAACATGTATGGTGGTGGCCCCATAAGATTATAGCAGAGCTGAAAACTTCTTATGGCCTAGTATTTTTACTGTGCATGTTCTATGTTTACAGACACAAATACTTATCGTGGTATTAAAATTGCCTACAGTATTCAGTACAGTGACATGTTGGTCAGGTTTATAGCCTAGAAGCAATAGGCTATGCCATATTGCCTCGGTGTGTATGGGCCATACCATCTAGCTGTGTGTAAATGCACTCAAGAATGTTTGCACAATGACAAAATGCATTTTTTCAGAACATATCCCTGTTATTAAGTGATGCATGGCTCTACATAAACTTGTTATGGCTACATGGGTAAGGTAATGATAATATAATAATAACAACTACATAAAGTATTTGCTATGATATAATAATATACATAAAGTATCTAGCATAGGTCCTGGAATAATTTGCACTGAATAAATGGAAGTGGTTGCTGCTTTATTTTCACTGAGCATCTAAGTCTTAGCTGGATTTCCTTTAAACCTAAGTTATGAAGTTAAACAAGGGTGTCATCCATTCATGAGGATTTGAAAAGAGTATTTTCCAAAGCCCTCCTTTGACAGGGCCTATGCCCAGGCTTTGTTGGAAACCCATGACTCATTGGAGGTTCTGCTGTTCTGCTCAGCTCATCTTCTCTGACTCATCTTCCACTTGCTCTTTAATTTGGACTTTTCCCAGGGATCTGCTTTTGCTTGGTCTTCTTGTTCTACATGCTCTTCCTGGTTGATCTTTACATTTTTCTTTTCCAACCATCATCCCTAAGCTTAGATATTTCCAGTTCTAACTTCTTGCCAAAGCACCATGCCAGTCCTACAGATACTGCAACATGAGCATATCTAGACTGTTCTTGTGCTCCATTGGTGATTATGTTCCACAAGGCAGAACTCAGAAATACCTATCCTAAGTGCCCTTCTCTGTCACCAGTTCTCAGGACTTGAAACTCATTATCTCTCACCCAGATTACAACAAAGAAATATTTATGCTACTTTATTCATTTTGAGTGTACTCTTAGCAGCATCTCAAGTTGTATCATCCCTTAAATATGTGCACAATTTTCCTAATTAAAACACTCTATTGAGTCACTTCTGCTGGAAGGACAATGTCCAAACTCTTCAGCATGGCTGATACAGATGAGTACTTGAGAAATGGTTAAAGAATGAGAAAGAATCAATAAGGGTCTCTTGATGGCCCCAGGATCCTTTGGGCTCCACATAACACTTAACTTCTCACATGCAAGCTCCCACAATAGAAGGCTTTTCTTTTTTTTTTTCCTGAATTCACCAAGCTCTTGACATCACATCTTAGAAAAGATTGCTCTCTACAATTGCAATTCTTTAAGATATAACTTGATTTCTATCAAATAAAAAGTAGAGTCCCCAGACTCCCTCAAGCATGACCCAGTCATTCCTTCCACAAGCTTTCAACAGCTCCTTTCTTATTGGATATACTTGATTACACAGTAATTATCTTCTTTTGCATCAATTTCCTTAACTAGATAGTAAGTGGCTATACATCAGGGGCTCCTTCCTTATTTACCTCACTACACCAGGACCTTGCAGGGTCTCCGGCACATAGTAAGCACTTGAGAAATGGTTGAAAAATAGAGAAGAATTAATGAGGGACTCTTGAAGACAGACCTCAGAATCTTCCAGGGTCCACATAACACTTCATTTCTCACAGCCAACCTCCAGGAACAGCTCTCTGAAAAGCCATGCTCTGTCTAGTCACCCACACGTTGTCTCTAACTCTGCAGATAACATCCCCCAGTGCTTCCTGCTTTGGCTGGGCACCTCTTCCCTGTTCCCTGTTCTCCCATAGCAACTGATTTATATAATGCTTAGTAATTTTTACTTTTTTGTTTAATTGTTCTCTCGCTTTTCCAATCACCTCTTCCACTAAGACAGAGCTGCTTAAATGCAAGCGCTCTGTTTGCATTTTACTTCCAATACCTTATATCTGTGATTCTCAAACTTTGGTAGGCATCAGAATTCGATGGGGGAACTTAATAACAACACAGAGGGAGAGGTTCTGCCCTATGTGAGTTTTATCAGCAACCCAGATGATCCCAATACCCACCAAAATTTGAGAAACATTCATCTATGTAGTGGCTGTCCATTACAAATTCTCACTAAATCTATGGTGTATTAAAAAAAATGAAGAAACACCAAACTCTAAAATTCTAAGAAGGACCTAAAGCTGGCAGTAAATTTGAATTAAGTACTTACGTTTGGTTCCAAGGAAATCAGCCCTGCCAGCTCCTTCCTCTTTCTTTGTCTTATTCACAGTTGCTCTCTGTGTGGACAGCTTTTAAATCACACACTTACAGCAACCAGAAGGCTGGATCTAAAGCTTGGAATCAAGATCAAAGGATGATAACCCTCTGCCAGATCCTATCGACCACATCACACCTTTCTCAAGGAATGAGAAGGACCTGCGTTGCCAATGAGTGGCTTCCCCCAGAGCCACATAGAGCTGGTTTGCAGCCTGTACCCCTTCACCCATTGTCCTTTACAAGTTTTTGTAGCTATCACTTAGCAAGCCAAAAGAAAAGCCCAAATAAAACTAACCAGAGCGAAGAGAGACTTCTCTCCATTTTGACCTGCATTTTGACCAGACTTGCATTCTCTCACGTCTCTGATGAGAGCCAATATATCCTCATTCCACTCCAACATAAGCATTTCCCACTCTTATATGAGACCAGCATTCGAGAAAAGGTAAACAGAAAGCCAAGGTGAGGCAAGGGTGGAAAAGAGGCTCCCCAGACATGACCTTGAACTATCCATATAAAGAATAGGTGGCTGACTGCTCCTGCAGTGCTTAGCTTTGCTGATCATATGACAAAGAGACATCCTTAGACACATTCCATAGTTTGCAATGAACATTTTAGCCTCCATTTTTGGCTAACTCTAAGAAGCAGCAAAACCATCAGAGGAATAACTGAAAGGATGCTCAGTTCACTTTCATCTCTAAAATACCTTTGTTTCTAACATCTGGACCCTGTATACTGATTTTAGGAGCAAAAAGCACAGTTTCTGATCGTGTCAATAGGGTGTCATTCCTCACTGTCCAGTTATTCTAGTACTAATTCCATCAGTAAATATTTGTTGGAGTTTTGCTTATTGAAGGCATTGTTCTGAAAACCACAGGGAGACAAAGAAAAATCAAATTGTACTTGAGTATCTGTCACCTCACTCTTTTCCCAGAGACCAACTTGCCTCTGTAGAAGAAAACAGAGACAATTGATTGGTACTTTAAAATGATTTTGCTTCCTTCCTGCAGGGTCAAGTGATAATGAACTTCAGCCCCTTGCCATTCTTTAATGCTGTTATGTCCTAAAGCTAACTCATTCCCACATAGCAAAGCTTTGTTCTGCAGGTTTATTTTCTTCCAGGGTTGAGGAGGCATTTGTTCTACATTGTCAAGAAGTCACTGCCTGATGGTTTTCCAAATCATTATGTTTTCAAAGAATGTTCTAGAATATAAAAAGCCTGATGGCTTTGGGGAGGCTTTGGTTTTTTTGTAGTAACTTTAAAAAACATATTCTGGTCAGTTTGTGAATAATCTCAGTTTCATAAGATTAAATTGAAATAAATGAAATTTCCTGTAAAGCATTTGTGTGTAGAAATCATAAGCCTCAAAAAGAGCAGGGTATGAATGATGAGGACCTTGTGCTGGGTTGTTAGGTTTCTTTTTCCCCCTTGTGTTTTCTTTTGTTTCCTTCTGATGTATCATGAAAGTAAACTGTCTGAAAAAAAAAGTCTTCAAGCTAAACTGTAACAAAAATCTGTCTTGAGTGAGGCCTAAGCAACTTAGCAAGACCCTGTCTCAAAATAAAAAATAAAAAGAGCTGCAGATGTGGCTCAGAGGATAAGCGTTCCTGTGTTCCATCTCTGGTACAAAAAAAAAAAAAAATCTGTCTTGGAGGATGGTTCTCAAGTGCTCTAGAGCTGATGAGGAAAGTAGGAAGGTGAACTTATCTTGTTCCACTCCAATAACATGTAAACAAATTATTTTTTAGAATGTGACTTTTCTCATCCTCTTGGAAGAGGTAGACAGGAGCTAGGATATCCAATCATGTGAAAGTAGCCATAAGTGGTGTGCTGGTGAATGTTTAACCAACCAGGTTAGAGTTGATCCTGAATTGTAACATGTGCCAGTTCCCATGGCCATGACCAGTCTGATATGACAATGTGATAACCCTGAAAGCTCTCACCAGCCCATGCAGCCAACATATCATTAGATGGAGCACAGTGCTTCAGAGCTGAGCTCTGGAGGCAATTCCAGGGCCCACTACCCCACCTCCCACTATTTATTAGTTGTGGGACCTCCAGGAAGATCACTGTTTCTGAGTTTCAGATTTCTACCTGAATCTCTCATAGGATTATTGTAAAGAATAAATGAGATGATACATGCAAAATACTTAAAAACAGCACATGGTAAGTAATCAAGAACCATTAACTAATTGGAATGCCATTGTTGCTGTCTTTATTATTTCTGAAAACTAGATGGAAGAATGACTATGCCTTCTCCTCTTTAAAAAAAAGGAAGAATAAACATTACAAAAATAATTGATTTTGGCAACAATGTAAATAGCACTTTATTCCTACCTAAGTAGTCATCCTTCAATAGTGCATCTGGTTCTCTATAATTAGTATTTAAAGCTCACCCACACAAAGAGTTATAGTTTCATTGAGACTTTTTTTAAGTGACAGGATATGGACAGGAATTCTGATTTCTCTCTGTTGTCTCTTCCTGGGAAGAAGCTCATCCAGCATTCACTGGGTACCTACCAAGGCCAAGCCTGAGCCTGAAGGGAGGCACATGAGGACCAAGAGGGGACACACAGCCTTCCTGAAGTTAGCCATCAGAAAAAAAAAAAAAAAAAAAAAAAACACCAATAATTATTTTCCCAGGCATTGTGCAAATTCCACCTTAGCTTTTCTACTGACATGAAAACCACTGCCCAGTTGGCCCACTGATATAACATTGCTCATTCTGTGCTGTTTCCTCTTTCCTTCAAGACTTCAGACCTTGTGGAGGTTCCTGAAGAAACCGATGGGCCAGGAGATGGGTATGACCTAAGGAAACGCAGCAACAGTGGTAAGTGACGTAACTGTCCCAGCACAAATGGGAACACATTAGTCAGGATTCAGGTAGAGTCCATTCCCAGACCCCTCTCTTTCTCTGCTAGATCTAGAATCCAATCTGGAAAATCTAATATCATTATTCTGGAAGGAGAAAGGGCATAGTTCCTGGTCAATTTCAGACACTTGATTCTGACCTCTCCTTGAATTCTCCTACCTTAGGGGCTTAGCCATAGTGAGGCTCAGGAGTCACTTCCAGACCTTTCTGTGACTGTGTTATTTCCTCCCCTGTCATAGATTCTATTAGAAAACTATACTACAGAGCAACGACTTTGCACTACATCCAAAGTACCTGAAACAGGTGAGGGAGCAAGGGGAGCTTGCTCCTCACACACAGCTGCTACCAAGCAGGGATGACTAAAACTGAAAAAATGAATCATACAATCCAAACATTCTTAATCAATATTATGTGATCCTCTAATAGCTTAAGCCCTTGTTACAATAATTTCTAAAACATTCATTAAATGCCACATACATAGTATTTTTCATTAAAATCATGGAAAAAACCATCTCTTAAACAAAGATTAAAGACACACAGACCCTTACAGATACATTCTCTGCAAACCATTTTTGACATCCACTACCATTAAGCCTTCACTCATTTATTGAAAAAATGTTTATGAAGCATTTATAATCACCAGCAAAAAGACAGAAGTCATAAAACCTGTCCTCAGGCTGCTCACAATCTAGGGAGGCTACAGGTCCTGACCTGGGTTGAGTTGAGAGCATTTTTGTGGAAGAGTGAGCTCCTCCAGGCTTCAGTCCCTGTCTGCCGAGAATGGAGCTGTGTTGCCTTGGGTAGATGTTCCACATGAGTAGTCACCCCGCCTTTTCTAGTCTGCAAGCAGAAGTTTTGCAATCAATACTGCCTAGCTGCTTTAGCAGCAGCATCTTAGGAGATATTGCTTCCACAGCCTTAGCTCTGGGAATTCATTTATGTCTCTTCTCTAGTGAGGACTGTGTCTGTGTGGGTCCCATAAAGCACAATGTGCTTAGCTACCCCCATAACTCTCCTTCCTAAATAAGCATCAGCACTCACCCTGGGCTTGCCAAGCCCACACACATCTGCTAAAGCTCACTGCTAGGGTGAGGATTCTTTAGCATTACATGGGGAAAACACTACTTTAGATGGATGCAAACATTGGTTGAGCACTTAGCAGTGCCATTAGAGAGACACATTAGAGAGTGTTGGCTGCCAAGGGAACCTCACAGCAGGCAGTACTAACTGCAGGATCAGCCTAGCCCCAGTCCATCTGGCATTGCAGGTCCAGCAATATAATTTGGTTAGTAACTCCAGCATTCAGTATCTGAGCAACTAACTCACCAGAGACTTCTATATAGACCCAGACACGCATGTTCAGGCTTCAAGTCTGGTCATCCACTCAGTCCAAGTGCCTTCATTCTTCCCCTGATGCTTTTCCCACCAACACCACGGATGTCCTTCTCACTACTGGATATTAGGTCCTTGGTGCATCCTTGCTCTGGAGGCAAAGCATTGCACTTAATAATTGTGTGACCTTGAAGTAGTGACCTAGCCTTTCTCCTCCTCAATAAACCCTACTCTGAAATGAAAATAATGGTAATGCCAAATCCATAAGATCACTGTGATCTTTGAGTGAATTAACAAATGTAAATACCATCTGTAATGGTGAGGATGCCAAATTTCATCTTCAGCATTAGGCTTTCCTGCTGCCTCCAGATCCTGATAGCCTACTGATCATGGCCCTCTGGATGTGAAATAGTATTTTAAAGCTGTAACACGCAAATTTGACTCTTGATGCTCCCACCTAGCCACCCAAATGGGCTCTTCCCACAATCGTCTCTGCTCAGTAAATGGGAACTCCATCAAGCCATCCATCAGGCCAGAGTTTTTGATATTAGGTCTGACTTTTATTTCTTCTCACACCTCATATCCAGTCTGTCAGGAAATCCTCTCTGCAGCTTCTCAGACTTATGCCCGGCAAATGCCCACCATTTAACTCTGCCTAAGCTACCCAGATCTGGCTCTATTCATTTTATGTGGTAGTTAATTCCTGTATTTACCCTGAGAATTTCTCTCCAAAGGTGGCCTTAAGGAAATTTTATGGTATGAAGAGCTACACTTAGAAATCATCAATATGAAGCATAGTTGCTATTAAAAAAACGTCATCATGAGGTCATGAAGGGTCAGAGATTCAACTTAGACCAAGCATGGTTCCTGGGCCAGCAGACAGGGTACCTCTTAGAAGAATTTTAGAAAGCAGACCTATAGTCATCCAGACCAGCTGAATCAGAATTTGTATATGGATCTGTGGTTCATATGGTCATTCAAGTTTGAGAAGTAGGATTACAGGTCTTTTAATCTAACTCCCTCTCCTCCAATATCACACACATACACACACCATACAGAAAAGAAAACTAAGCTTCAGAGTATCACTCAAAAACACAGTTGATTGTTTTCTATCCCTTCTATATTAAGGGGCAATTTCACAGCCTTATTCAAAGAGATCAGTTGAAAGAATTTTGTAAAATACAAACTTTTTAAAAGCTTTGGAGAGCAATTAAATAGTCCTTTGATCAGCAATAGCTTTCTTTACAATATCCCCTTGGAAGCTAGGGGTATTAATTATGTAGCAGTTTGCTTCAAAATATTTTCCTTTGACTGATTTTAATTCCCTATCAATGCAGTTTGAGAAATAACTGGAGGACATCCCCAGCTCATGTAGTCCAGTTTCCCCAGGGTCCCAGCAGTCATAGCAAGAGGGACTGGCTTTCTAGAAGTGGTATCTGCGAAGCCCACGACAAATGGTTCTGCATTACATGTTTCATTTATGACCTAAAAAAATAGTTCACACAGGTGTTATTTCTTCCAGATCTCTGAAGTACCTTAGAAGCATATATAATTCATCCTAATTTCTTTACTTCTAAGAGTGTAATCTGTTTTCCTCTCTTAAAAATTTTCTTGGGCAGGATTGAGTGTTTTCAGTTATTATTTTCAACACTATTCTTGAATGCATTATAGACATAGAGTGGAAAATTTGTTGGTCTTCACCTTTGGCTTAACCGTTAGAAACTTCACTAATAATAAAGTAATAAGCAAAGAAGAAATATCTGGGCTGCTTGTCTCAGCTTGAAAGGCCAAATAATAATTTTACTGGCTGCCTTCAATAATTGCATTTCAGTATGACTGTATGTGATCCCAGTTTTCCTGGAAGAGAAACAGAGAGAGCAGGACATAAGCAATACAAATTCCTAGAAATTTTCTTCACAAAGGACTGGGTTAATCACATCCATTTGAGGATATTACAAAACCAATATTACCTCACTTTGCACTTAAGCAAAGAAGTTTTGCTCAGAAAGAGAAAAGACAAGCTCAGATGTGGAAAATTTATTCTTGTTTTAAGCATTCATAGGCTCTATATCTCAAAGTTGTCACCTTTCTCCACCAGAATATTTTTTTAAGAGAGAGTGAGAGAGGAGAGAGAGAGAGAGAGAGAGAGAGAGAGAGAGAGAGAGAGAGAATTTTTAATATTTATTTTTTTAGTTCTCGGCAGACACAACATCTTTGTTCTGTATGTGGTGCTGAGAATCGAACCCGGGCCGCACGCATGCCAGGCGAGCGCGCTACCGTTTGAGCCACATCCCCAGCCCCGCCAGAATATTTTAATGGCTCAGTTGACAGATACCTCTGATTCTTGTCCCCCTCCAGTGAGCAATTCCTAAATTGCAGATGTAAATATTTATGGTATATTTCTGCAATACATACTTTAGTCTCCAGATCAGGTAATGATGTCTTTAAAAGTACAGAAGATTCTCTTTTCAGCAATATGGAAGGTTGGATACTCAGATGATTTTTTTTCCCTGTTTAGCACTCTTAAAACTGTTGAGGAAAAAAAATTAAAGAAATTTCTAGTAATGCCCTGAGAGAGCTGACAACAAAATAAGACAATTCCTTAGAGTCTAGAAGTGACAAGAAAACATGGATCTAGATGAACTCAGAGATAGAAGCAGGTGAAGGCCAATGTTTACTCTGCACATACCTGGAGCCTTCGGTGTAGATAATAAAAGACCCCCCATATGAACAATGAGGAAGAAAACTGGGTAGTGTGCAGGGTAACAGGATGGAAGAGAGGCCCCTTGGAAAAATGCTGACACCACAAAAGGCATCCTTTCTGTCACTAGCAAAAAAGAATACCTTCCAGAGGAATATGTGTATCAGCCTGAACTTAGGTGGAGAAGGAAAAAAAAGAAGAAGAAGAAGAAGGGAAATAGGGGGAGAAAAAGAAACAGAGGGAAGGAGGATGGGGGATGGGAGGGAGAGAGGAAGGGAAAGTTGGGGGAAGAAGGGAGGGAGGGAGAAAATAAGGAAGGAAGAAAGCGAAGAACAAGTTCTTCCTACTTGGGTTTTAGGGACTGAATCTCTACTACCAAGATATGCAAAGTAAAACAATATGAAATTCTTGTTTAATTTACCTTAAAATGCCAAAAGCAGTACTGTCTCCATGTATTTGGCTGGGGTAAATGTAAGCTCTCTCTGGAGGAAGATAATTTAAACCCACGTGTACATGAAAAGTAATTTATTTTGTCTGTATTTTTCTTGTTTATTTTCTGGTTTATTTTTCTTGTTTATTCCCATGGGAACTTTAAAAAATTATTTTCCTTTCAAGCTTTCCACTTTCTTAAGTTTTAGATATTTATTGATAGTATACAGGTCATTTAAAAATTTGGTCTGAAAAACTTTGGTCTTTTATTGGGTTGAAATTGACTTCATCGATCACTGATAAATTTGAATTACTTCCTAAATATTTTATTTTGCATCTTCTATATGTCCCAAATTTTCTATGCTTTTTCTTCTATATACCTCAAAAACTTCCCACAGTAGACTTCCGAAGAACATAAACTAACAAAAAAAAAAAAAAAATTACCAAACATGAGAAAATGAGCCACCACTGGTGAGAATTATCAAGAAAAAAAACAATTTTATTATCAGACTCTCAAGAGATTGTATATGTTGCAATTATCAAATAAAGAAACATATAACTATTTAAAATGAACTAGAAAAATGTAATAAAGGAACACTAGACTATCAAAATTAATAGGAAAATTTGAATAGAATCTAAGTAGACCCTCTAGAAGTTTTAAAGTAGAAATGTGATTGATAAATTTAATAGCATATTAGACATAGCTAAAGAGAGAATTAGCACTCTGAACTATACAGCCAAATAAATTAGATTATATGCAAGGAAACAAAGAGGTGGAGTTTCTATGAGAGTAAAAGAGATGTGGAAGGTAAGTGAGAAAATTCAACATGCATCTAATTGACATATTAAAAGTACATAGAAAGAGAATAGGAGTACGGAAGTATTCAAGAAGATACTGACTGAGAATTTTCCAGAAATATTGAAGACATTTTTCCATGAATCAGAAATATATGCCTAACCACATCTTAGTGAAACTTTAGAATGTCAAAGACAAAAAAACAACATTAAGAACAGACAAAAGAAAACATTACATACAGGCTGAAAGATGTATTACAAACATACGAATGAAAGTTAACTGGCAGGTTCTTCTTACAAACCATACTAGGTACTAAATAACAGTAGGGTGACACCCTCAATATGCTGAAAGAAAAGGGAATCTTACCCAGAATCACAAATAAAGTAACTCAATACAAACACTCAGTAGCAAGAAGAAATGAAGAGCAAAGAAAATGGTAAACCTGTGGTTAATTCTAGACAAACAGTAGCTACCTTAAAAAAATATTGTTTTAAAAGTTGCTAAACATTATTAAAAATATTCACATTCCACTGCTACCCTAAAGGAGGAAATGCAAGACTTACAGAAGGATGTTCCTTCAGGAGGAAGCAGCACTAAAAGCAGTCTGAATCAAGATGAGTGTGAAAATATCCCAATAAGCACATTTTGGATATAAAAAAATTCATATTTAAATTGACAATGTGTATTCAAAGATCCTCTTCTCATTCAGGAGAAGATTAAGCTATTTCACTTTAGATTTTGTTTGAATTCATGTCATAAAAGTTCCAAGACAACTACTAAAATAACAAAAAGTATATTAAAATAGAAAGTCAACAAAATTGAATGATGAGGAGAAAAGAAAGCAAATCAATTCAAAAGAAGGAAGGTGGGAAGAGGGGGAGGAGGTGTATAGAAGAAAGAGCATAGAAAATTTAGGACATATAGAAGATGTAAAATAAATATTTAGGAAGTAATTCAAGTTTACCAGTGATCAAAATCAACCCAATAAGTTTTGCAGACCAAAGTTTTAAATGACCTGTATACTATCAATAAATATCTATAACTTTAAAAGTTGGAAAGTAAAATAATTTTTAAAGTTCCCATGGGATTAAACAATAAAAATACAGGCAAAATAAATTACCTTTTATGTACAGAAACTGGTGAGGGTAAATTGTTAATCGCAGGCATATATTAAACAAATAAACAAAAAACTCATGTAGATATTTAATATATGGGGGAAGGTGAACTTTGAAACCAAAGAAACAGTTACTAGGATAAAAAGCATTATTTCATGGTCATGTTCATTTCATCACAATTTAAAAATTTTCAGCTTCTATATTCTCTACTTAATGCATAGCCTCAAAATGATAGAAACTCAAGGAGAATTATTAGGAAAATTGGTGTTGTTATTATCAGGGAATATTAATGCCTCTCACTCATTGGCAAGCCAGAGAGACAAAAAGACTCTGTATGGATGGAGAGATTTGACAACACACTTGACAAGCCTCATCTAATGAACTTCAAAAGGACACTCCATCTAAAGAGTGCAGGATTTACATCCTTTTTAAGAACACATGGAACAATAATAAAACTTATTACCTGCAAGGCCACAAAACAAGCCTCACAAATTTCAAGTCATTAGATATTATAGAGAGCACATCTTTTTATCCACAATACAAACAAGATAAAATCAATACTCAAAGAGATAACCAGGAAAACCAATAATTTTGCTAAATTAAAACACACTTTTCAGAAGTTCATGTGTCCAAAGGAACTCATGATGAAAATTGGAATATATTTGAAATTAAGGAATGACCCAAACACTATATATCGTAATTTGTGGGATAGCATTAAAGTTGTGACTAAAGTACTTAGCTTTAAAACAATTTTATTAAAAAGTAAGAAAGTCTAAAGGATAATAATTTGAGTATCATACTTAAGAAGTTAAAAAAAATGAAATAGAATAAACCCCCCAAAAGGCAGGAAAAAAAGAGGAAATTATTAAATTGCAAACAAAGATCGATGAATCCTGAGTGTTTTTTTAAATAATAAAACTTACCATCTGTTACAATTTTTAGGTAACAGAAAGAGATGAAACATAAAGCAATAGCAAAAAGGGGAACATAACACAGATGAAAAAGAAAATCAAAGAATGTCATAACCAGAATCATATCAATAAAATTCAAAATATTTTCTAAACCGGCTGACATCAAAAAGAATGGATTTGGAGAATATCATGCTAATCGAAATAAGCCAATCCCCCCAAAAACCAAAGGCTGAATGTTTTCTCTGAGATGAGGATGCTAATTCACAATAAGGGTAGGGGCTATGGAAGAAGAGCGTTACTTTAGATTAGGTAGAAGAGAGTAAAGGGAGGGGAGGGGATCTGGAGATAGGAAGGAGAGTAGAATGAAACAGACATTATAGCCTCATGTACATATATGACTGCGTGACCAATGTGATTCTGTAACATGTACAATCAGAAAAATGAAAAATTATACCCCATTTATGTATGATATATCCAAGTGCATAAATGCGTTCTACTGCCAAGTATAACTAATTAAAAAAATAAAAAAATTAATTTAAAAAAAGAAAGATATCAATGACTGAAGCCTGACTCAAATAGAAAATGTGTTTCTACTCCTTATAGAAACAGAATTAGTATTTAAATATTTGTACAATAAAAACACCAGGCCCAGATAACTTCATAAGTAAATTCTCCCAAACACTTAAAGGATCGACAATTTCCACATTACATAAGCTACTTCAGAGGATCAAAAAGCAGTGAGGAGAAAGGGCAGCAGCATTCTCTAACTTGGTTTATGAGGCTCTTACAATACTGACTCCAAAACCAAACAAGGACGGAGACAGGAAAATCACTGGCCAGTTTTCCTCCTGAATTTAGATGCAGAAATCTAAAGCAAAAATCCTAGTAAGCTTCATCCAGTAATGTTTTTTTAAAGGGTTTTGCATAATAACAAAGTTGAATTTATTCAAAGGACCAAAATGTGGGTCAATGTCAGATAATTCAATAAAGTAACTTGCTGCATTACCGAGTTTAAAAAGAAAAGCAAAATAATCATTGCAGAAAACAGAGGAGGGCAGGGGCTTCCTAGGCCTAGAAAGTGAAAGAGGAAGAGAGAATATGGAAGAGGAAAAAAAAGTCTTTTGGGGATGAAGCCAAAGCTAAGATTCATTTTGTTTCTGTAATATTAGAAAACACACCTGCCTGGTGGACATGTTCTTTGAACGCTTTTCATGGGTGAAATGAATAACCAAGTCATTTTCCAGAGAGGAATTTAAAGCACCAAAAATAAAGGGTATGTGAGATCCATTTTAGTTAAACAGTTTACCAGACTTTTCTCTCCTCAAATCAAAATCTTAGAAATGGCTCAGAGGAATAGATTTTGAAAATCATTTTGCAACTTTCTCATTCTGCTTGCAGCCATGTATCTGAAAACACATTTAAGGTCACTTCAAACAATTTTCAGCACAGTTCACAAAAATGGTCCAAATTGAACCAGAGGACCAGATGGATATTTAATTTAAAAAGTAAAAAAATATGAAATTATAATATTGCAAAATCATTGAACATCATGTATACACATGATGTAGTTCACCTTTTAAGCCTCAGACCAGAATTTTCTAGGAAGATTTTCTTTCCATGTTTCTATAAAAAATATTTAATATTATTTTAGAAGAACCTATACAATAGAATCAAGTACTTGCAGCTGGATTTCAGGTAATCACAGAATACCAGTAAAAGGTATTGCTGGACTCGGCTCTTTTTTAAACTTTCTAAGCACCAAGCTGAGCAGCCTAGCACTGAGGCTGACAGAGTCCCTGGAATTGAGCTGATCTTCCAGGTACAACAAACCAGAGTGCGAATGACTGCATATGGGCTTCTTAGGCACACTGGAATTGCATCCATAAACTCTGGAGCTATAAACTGAGTAGAATAGATATTTAATAAACTTCAGGACTTTTACAGGGGCTCTTGTTCTGACGAGTGTTTTCCACTTCACTGTTGTTGAATCTATTTTAAGGACAGTAAAAATTGTCAATGCACTTATGAAATAGGTTTAGAGCTTTCCACCATGTGCTTCGCTCTTTCTACTGATATTTTCTTTATGATCTGAAGGGAAATAAAGAGAAGAATAAAGCAGTGATGTGTTATTTTAAACGTCAAGTCATCCAAGTGGTACATTTAGACTGCACAATTCTGTTGTATACATTTGGAAACATTTGCCATATTTTTAAGGAAGACACATCTGGCCACACTGCTGGTCTCTGAGGTAGATTTGTCGGATCAAACTAACTAAGGCAGAGCCCCCTGCCTCCATCAGGAATCTCCCACAGCTCTGTATATGGACAGGGGAAACACCTCTCTGTTATGAGAAGGCATAGTCTCTATCAGAATCCAACACAGTAACTACTTAAATGTAAAGGAAGAGAAGTATACATTCCAAGACTACACTAAAGAAAAACCAAATAATAGTCCCATGTGTTGAAAGCCAGAGATCAAGGAAATAATTTGAAGATTAAAACTAAAGCTTTAATCTGTAAAACAGAATATAGATGTCATTAAGGGACTAGAATAAAGATATTTAATACAAAGAATCTGATATTTAGAAAAGGTGGTTAAAAATGCAAATAATTGGATGTTATTCCACCCACCATCCCATTAACAAGTGATTTGATATATCCAACAAAGATGAAAGGCATAGTTTCTGCTCCTCAGAAGAACACTACCAAACACTTTCAAGTTTTCTGAATACTTGGTTGCCCAGCAATGCAAGGAAATGAGCTGGCCAGGTGTGCACAGAGGTTGTGGGAGTGCAAAGAAGGTGCTGCAGAATGCTGTGTGGGGAGTCAGGGGGTGTTTCACAGAAGAGAACATGAAAGCTGGATCACTGAGGATGAGGAAAAGACAGTGAGTAGTGAATTAGATGCTATGGTACATGGAATAAATAAACCAATATCCTTCAGGCATGGTTCCCAAATATGGTGACTGGATTCATAAAGCACCTGCTTTCTCTTGTCTCCTTCAGTGTTTACGTATCCAGAAAATGGCACTGACGATTTCAAAGACCAAGCAAAGAACATAAACCACCAGGTATTTATGGAAGGCACAGAAGACAGATCAGACAAGAGCACTTAGATCAAACTGCAGGTCACCACCCAAGTGGGTCATGAAATCCATTTAGTGGGTCCCAGGATAGCATTTTTAAAGTATAAAATAGCATAATGTAGCATAATGTGCCATGGGATAGTAGTATGGATTAAATAGAAATATCACAGTGAATAAGAGGAAAACAGGATAAGTGGTGTGTTGTATCTTTTGTTTCTGTCATATATGTTATGTATGTTGACATATAGTACATGATGTGTAAATTATAGAACTATGACTATACTTCATAGTATATAAACAATTATTATATTTTATATGCTTATTCATATGTATGTATATAATTATAATAAAGTAGGATAATATGATATAAGAAAACTGAGCTTTAAATAGCAAACCAAATCATAGGTAAAAAGGGAACATATAGTTGTGTGAAATTTTCATGTTATTATATACATGTATAGTATATATTTTTTATGTTCAGATGTATTATGTAATTATATACCACAATATATGACTTTAACTTGTCTTTATAAAATATAAATGTCTCTATAGCATTAAAATTTGGTTAGTAATAATAGCTAATATGTATGTGACACATATAAGTCTCTTATACTCTCTAAATTGCAGACTATAAGAAAATCTACCTAACAATTCTGTGAAGGTCAGTTGTGCTAATGCATATCCCATTATGCCTGGCACATAGTAAACTATCAAAATGGTACTTTTATTAGGATTATTGCAAGATTTCAGAGGGTGGTACCTGATATAAATTGATGCCAAAATCTATGCTTTTTCCTCAAAATCAATGAGCTAATTACCAGATGAATGAACCTGGTTCCCTTTGATACACTAACAGTAGCTCTCAACTAACTGATAGAATGTCTGTTTTAGCAAGTGAGAGTCGTTAGTTACTGCTCACAGGTCCCTCTTTCTTTAGAGAGAATATTCCCGTTCCTGGGACCAACCCTGTGACATTTTTCATGAACAACTATATCAAAGAAGACAATCATACAACTGTATCAAGGAAAAGTGTATTATTTCTGACAATGAGTACCAAATAATTGTTTTTAAACTTTTTTATAAACTCTTCCTCAGTTAAACAGAATTAAAAATAAACCTAAGGCTGAGAGAAAGTCATTAATAATGGCTACCTGTTTTAACACCTAAGATCCGTACAGTGATATTACTGTGTAATAACGCCTCTATGTCCTGTTTTCTTTCTCTCCTCTCTCCAATTCTTCCTCCTTCCTTCTCTTGCTCTTCTTTCTTTTCTCTTTCAGGGACCTCTTTCCAAAGACCCATTACAGATGAACACCTACGTTGCCTTGTACAAATTTGTACCACAGGAAAATGAAGACTTGGAAATGAGGTAAAAACATTTTTTGAGAAGAGAAGTATTTAAAGTTCATGTTTTAATGTTTTTCCCTGTGAAAAATATAATCGCTTTGGTGCAGTAATTCTTTTTTTTTTTTTTTTTTTTTTTTTTTTTTTGGTACCAGGGATTGAACTCAGGGGTGCTTAACCATTGAACTACATCCCCAGTCCTATTGTGTTTTATTTAGAGAGAGGGTTTCACTGAGTTGCTTAGCATCTCACTTTTGCTGAGGCTGGCTTTGAACCCACAATCCTCCTAACTCAGCTTCCTGAGCTGCTGGGATTACAGGCTTGCGCCACTGCACCCAGCAGTGATTCTTAAAGGTTAGCATGCATCCAGTGATCTGCAGGGCTACAACACATAGATGCTGGGTCCCATTCCCAGAGGTTCTGACTCAGCAGGCCTTAGGTGGAGCTGGAGAATTTGCATTTCTAACTAGTCTGCATGGTGCTGCTGGTCCAGGGACTATACTTTGAGAAGCACTGTTTTCGTATGTGTTCAACAGAAACACTAATGAGAGTTTTAAGGATAGTTAAGCATTAAAAGCATTGGACATCCACTGGAGTCTAATAGTGAATCAAAACAAATGCATTTAATCCACAAATTAACATTAGTGAGAGAATCAAATTGAAAGCTACTAGTCAATTGGGACCCATACACTTCATGATCACTGCCACACTTGGGATGGTAAGGTGACTACTGTGACCTTGACAAACACTGAACCTTTCTCCCTACCAAACCTTGAGGTTCCTGGTGTTTCAGAGGTGGTCCATCTAGAGTCAGTGTGGGGCTCACATCCTACTTATTATTTGACCTTCAGCAATTTATAAACATTTTATTACTTTGATTTCTTTATTTATAAAAGATTAATAATGGCCTCAACCTCTTAAGGGAGTTGTGAGGCTGAATTCAAAAAAGCACATAATGCATTGCCTAATCATCATAAACACCCAGTGGTTATTACAATTTTTATAATGGGGCCTTTTCACTGGCTTATCTCAAGGAAAAGGCATTGTTCTTTCCTTCATTCATGACACTAAACCATGAGTCATCTCAGGAGAAGGCCTCTGTGTTCTCCTACATGAGAGCAGGATAGAAGAGGCTGCTTTTCTAGTCAAGTGAGCCCCTGGAGGTTCATTCTTCCCTCTTCTCAAAAAAGGGGAAACAATTTTTTAAAAAAGAAAGATCAATTAGTACTTAAAAACTACCCAATTGCCAGAGCAATGGGGAACACTTTCATTTGGGGGCGGACTCTGCTTGTCCTAATACCATGCAGGTCAGGTTAACACTCACCCGTCACTCCCTTTAGATGGCCACAGAAGGCCTGGCCCCTCTCCTGAACTAGCTGACATTCCACCCCTTCAAACCTGTATCATATGGTCCCCTGCCCATCTCCCACTTTTTCCAAAGCCCCTGTAAAATTAGGAGGGAGTCACTGAAGGACAGCAATTAGACCCTGTTTTCTAGGTCCCCTATGCCATCAAGGCTCTGCAGCTCAGCTGCCCTCAGGGTGGGTACAGCAACCGGTGAGACTCAGTAGCTGATTGATATATCCTGCCTCAGTCTGGCAACTTCCCCTAGCTCATACCCCAGGGTTAACTTTGCCTCAGTTATAGTTTGAAGTCAGCTTCCAAGTGGTTCTCCAGCCTTTCCAGAACAGAGTACAGTACTGACTCCTTAGTTCTGTTCAGACTATTAAGTTCTTATGTATCTGCATTTCCTCCATCATTGGGTAAAATTCCCATGTTGCTCCGTGGCTGGAGTTGTAAACACTACCCCACCGGTTCTGACATCATCAGGGCAGGAGGAAGGGATGGCATGTATCAAGTTGCATCCTATTCATCAGGCATATGACAAGACCATGCATTGGAGCGGAGCATCCTAGGATTCTACTGAGATGGTGCCTTGCTACGTCAATGGGCCACCACTTACTACCTGCAGATGGACACAAGAGTGACATATATTTGCTTTGTAATAAGTAGAGTATATTGAATGCGCCTCAAGATTCATTTGGGTGTCTAAAATTTAACCACTCCCTGTTGTACTGGTCCCACTGTTTTATAATAGAAGATTACTCTGAAGTCATCAGATTTAAAAAAGCAATTCCAGAAAAATACAGAAAAGTTACTGGGGATACTGAGGAATGTCTGGCTTCCTAGTGGTGGTCATAACTTTGTGTGCTTATTTTAGTTGGTTGCAGGCCATTAAAAGTCAAGTTGTCTGGTCACGACTCAAACGTTTACAGTCTGCTTCGAGGCAAACAGGACTATTCATTCCCAGGAGTGAAATGTCTACATTGCATGCACTGCAAGATTGGAGGGATAAATCACACTTTTTTTTTTCCTTGAGATTACAAGTTTCCATTTTAAAAGCCAGGAACTTGATTTAGAATGTGTAAGGCAATGCTTTGGGGATTTGGTATAATTCCTTGAATGAACTAGGGCTTTGTGAATTATCTTTTTCCTCCTCAAACCATATGGGGGGAAAAATCCTTTCAATAAAATACCAGTCTTATCCACCTGCATTCTGATCTGGGGGAGCATGCTGGATCTGGTTCTCAGGAAAAAAAAAAAAAAAAAAGGAGATGAGAGTACAGGAAATGATAGAGTCTGAACTAGAGGGCAAAGAAGACCTAGATGGCAAAGCCAACCAGCATAAATCCCTCATTATAAATTTTCCCAATAATAAGGGAAGTTCTTTCTACCAAAGGCCAAGGGTCCAGACCTCTCCACAGACCTCCAGACTCACCTGCCCACCTGCCTACCCAGCAATCGATAGAACAGAGCAGCTCTACCCTCCCTCCTGCAAACCTGTTCCCAAGGGCAAATGATGTCACCATGTGCCCAGGTCACAATCCAGTCAGGGAGGCATCTCCAACCTCATGCTCCAAATGTATTTGATGAGCCATTTCTACTTGACCCCTGCCTAAAATTTACAGTATCCATCCCCACCTTCACCTCTCACCTGGATTACTGTAGAAGATTCTAGCTGGTCTCTGTTTCCAGTCTTGCCTGCCCCCAACCACCCACCATGCCTTTGGGGTGGAAAGTATTCTTAGGCAATAGTACGCGCAGTTCCAAGTTTCATCTGGACAAAGTGGATTCAGACTGCTGCTCCTCCTCTTTCAAACAATAGGGCATATGATCTGACTTTCTGAACCTTTACAGGATTCAGATAACAACCTCTGGTACACTGAAAACTTAAAAATGTTAATTCCAACCAGTTCTGTTTAATTCTCCAAAAAGTAGATGCTTTCTTTTCAGAATTAAGAAATGGGGGCAGTAGGGGCAGAGAATATGGCAGCATGGGTTCACTGAATGTTTGAAGATAGAAAGAGTGGGCATCACTTGGCCTGGGTTGAAGTCCTAGCCAAGCCACCTGCTCAGCTGTGTAGTCACCCATGAGACCTGGAAAAGTTACACAAGTCATTTGAGCCTCTGCCTCCTGACCTGTGAAAAGGAGGTACAAGGTGCGTTAGGGCTACTGAGGACACTCATGTATTTGTTCCAAACTCTCCAAAGTCCTCCCATTGCCTCTGCATAAAAAACAGAATATTATAGCACTTCCAGACCTCTCAGTCTCATTCACACTGTCCTTTTTTTTTTTTTTTTCTTCCTCAAAAGGAGAGAGAGCACTACCACCTGCCAAGGAACTTTTCTTCCTCAGTCTTCTTCCTTCCTGCATCTTCATATCCACCCACCATCTCCTCCATCAAACACACACCTACACACTGTGCCCCTTGACTATTATCCATCCGCTAGATCACAGCTCAGAGTTCACCTTGTTGGTACATCCCTTCCTGATACACTCAAACCAAATTAGTTTCCTCTAAAACCTACTTTTATGACACTACTTTTTTTTTTCATTCAAAGCACTTATCTCCACTTGTATTTTTATATTTCTGAAATTATTTGGGTAATCTCTATCTCTCCTGTAAACTCCATGAGAACAATTCTGTAATTACTAACCCTTAAAAACCTGGAGCATGGTTTGTTCTTGAAACCTAGCTGATAGTAAATATTTAATGAGTGAATAAGCATTATGGAAGTGATCTGAACTCATGCTGGACAATTAGCAGGCAAATAGAGTCCAGGGTAATATAATGGACCATTAATGGAGATGCAAAGTAAGCTAGAAGCATTAGCCAGGGTCTGTTTCCTGGAGGAGACAGTCCTTAAGCCCAGTGAATATTATGTGTTAAGAAATTGTGGAAGGGGAGACCCAAAGGACCCATGGTCCATCAATAAATATCAAAGGGTTGAAGGGAATCAGGAAGATGTCCTGCTGAGCCTTTACTGAAGCACTCAGAGTTGGGATAGGAGAGGTAGAGCCAGTTGCTACTCCCCAATTCTTAGGGCAGTGAATACCCCTCTTTAAAGTGCTGAGGTCCATACTTAATCTCCAAGTGCTATACACAAGAGAGGCTTCCCACCGTCTGCTTTTCTATAGTTTCAGTGCCAAATAAAAGTCATAAATTTATTTGCTGTTGGGGCACCATTACCCACCCCAACCTTTGAAGCTGATTATAGTGATTTACTTTTTCTACCATCACAGTCTAGAGTAGGAGATAGCCAGGTGGTGGGGCAGGAAAAGGCAATGTCTGGGAGTCAAATAGGCTGGCTCTGGTTTCCAGTTCTGATACTTAGTATTTGCATTAATTTGAGCAAATCTTAATCTCTCAGAGCCCTGTGTTCTCCTTTCTAGGAGACTGAGTGTTAAACAAGATCATATAAATAAAATGTGGGATTTCATGCCCAGGATGAAATGAGATGCACAGTATATTTTAGATAACTTCTCTTCATAATTTTCATGTTTTCAGTATATCTTTATTTCACCGTCTTTTAAATAAACTCATTTACACTTCCCTAAAGACTTGGCAGAGGAAACAGTGAAACACCCTCTCTGGGCTTCCAGCACAGCCAGGGAGTCTTTATCTAATTGGTCCAGCAATAAGGAATCTGTGTGATTCCTGATACTATCCTGAGTAGGTCTTGCAGTTACTGGAATGACATGCTATAGGTATGCAGGTTTACCACTGACACCTAAGATATAATGCCATTGTTCATGGGGTCTCCAGACCATTGTTAATGAATGCAGGTCTGAGAATATTAAAAAGCTACCCAAGTCCCTCTGTTGGGGTATAATGGGCTTGGATAGGTAATGGATAATTAAGGCTTAATTTCCTTTATAAGGCTTATTGTCAAGTTTCTGAAGAGTCCTAAAAATTACATTTTATGAACTGTCACTTTAATTCATGAGCAAAGCTCTTTAAAATGCTACTTGAAATATAAATTGGATAATCCCATTATAATAATCGATGAGAACCCCATCACAATGGACACTGGCGTCACTGATGTCATGCCCTGCCTCATGGATTCACGTAGACTGAGTCAAATCATTTTTCTGCCCATCTGGGTGTGTAGGTGTGCAATGCACTCACATACGCACAAACTCTCCCAATCACACTCACCATCACAGTTGATTCACACAAATTCAGCAACACACTCACATACATACACACATTCACATACTTGTACATACACAGATGCACATTTATTCATACATGCACACACACAAACACACAAGCATCATTAGACACTGCTTGATAACCCATGCTTAGCTTTCTGGTGAAAGTAAACCCTGCCTTCAGCGCTTGCAAGTAACTAGTCGCAATATCCTCACTGTTTAGGGATTCAGAAGGCTGCAAAATAGAGATTCATGACTTCTTATTCTCACCAAGGCACCTTGTCTTTCAAACAACAAGGAAAACTCCCATCCCTTTGCCGTGTTGATATTTCATGTAAATAATTAGCAGACATAAATAACTCCAAGTAAACACAAATGCTTAAAGCATCTTAAGGATTCTGAAACAAACAATTGAGAGCAAATAGAGGATTGAAAGGTTAAAATGCATATTTTAGTGCCATAAGATGCCTATTCCTAAGAATCCATTTCAACTTTCCACATCTAAGTCATTTTCATTTTTATTAGTTCTTCCCAGATTTATATGATAATGGCCATTTTTCATAATGGGGAAAAAGGACAAGATAAGAAGGCTTATAGAGCTGACAGCAGAAATTGCTTCCCCAATATTAGCAGATTCTAAAAAGGATACAAATTAATTGCTCCTTCAGTGCAAGTTAGAACACCTAAATTGAGGGAAGGGGGTTCAAGGAAAAACATATCTTCTTTTAAACCCCAAATAAGGTTTTAGATTTATGAATCTCCAGACTCTTGGAAGCAGCCTCTCATTTTCCATGAATGAGTCAATGAAAGCAGACAATCACGGGTCTCCTTAGCTAATATTTGCAAGAACCTCTGGAGATATGATAGCCTGAATTCACCCCTTCCCACTTTTCTCAAAGCACAACTTGAAATTGTTTTTAACCCTTGTATGGCTGTTTCCAGGATTCATTCTCAAAGAGCTCCAGTGGGTCACAGGGTTAGGAGCAGCAGAGGACAAGAAGTTATAATCCAGTGGGAGGTATTGTAAGGAGTGATAGGTGCCCAGAGGGGCATTGAAGCAGGCTTGGAGGCTCAGGGAAGGCTCTGCAAGAAGGCCTCATCAGCACTGGGCTTCCAGAAGAAGAGAGGTCAATGGTATCTGTGAACCCCTTTCCCTTGAGGAGAGGGTAAGGAACAGTGGGTTAAACTTCAGAGCAAGGAATTACTTTAAGAGGTATCACATGAGAATCAAATGCACACCCCATTCCAGAAAAAGTGGTGAAGTCAATTGCAGGGGCAGGAGTCTATTCGATAACTATTTCCATTTCAGTCTTGATTCTGGAAAGACTGCCTTAGAACTTGGTAATGCTTAGTGAATGGACACCTGGCTGTTTAGTTCATCTTCCAGTGAGACAATTTATGGTTCTTAATCTTTTGGGAAGTGAGGTGGGAGAACTGAGCCCAAGATCTCACAGGTAGAAAGTGGAAGTTCAGAGTTGGAACCCAGGGAGTCTTTCTCTGACCCACAATTTCCATCTTATGTCAATTGGGGTAGATTTCCTTTCTGAAAAAAGTTAAAAAAATTTTTTTGTAAGGAGTTAGACCTATTTTTTTAATTGACACATAATTGTATGTATTTGGGGGATACCCTGTGATACTTCAATAAGTGTATACAACATCATTGATCTGATCAGGGTAATTGCATATCACTTTAAACATTTATTATTTCTTTATGTTGATAATATTCAAAACTTTCTCCACTAGCTAATTTGAAATATGAGGTGAAATGTTGACCCTTTATCCATCCTGTCTCAATTCTTCTTTAGTCAGTGGATTTAGGCAGTATATTAATTTATCTCACTAGGTCGCTCACATTACTTTTTACAGTAGTGTTGTTAAGGCCAGGAATCTTGTGATCTGTAGGTTGTTCATAAAATGTCACTTCTGTTAAAGGAGAAATTCTTAAGATAAAATCATGATTCTCATGCAAACGTAAAATGAACACATGTCAAATTTTTATTTAACTAATTAAATGATGAAAGAACCAGTAAGACGCCATCCCTGGTTCAAGGGAGAATTCAGTGCATCACACATCTGCAGGCAATGAGGAATGCAGATGTGGATTTACAAGCAGATGCAAAACTGGTCAGCATTCGTGGGATAATAACTGATGAGATTCTACCAGACACAACTCACTTGCATTTCTATGCACAAGAATGATTTTCATTATTATCAGTTTTCTATAGTTCTCATGAGATGTGAAATAAAGGCATTGGAAGAGGAGAAATTAACCTGAAAGGGTACATTAGACAGGTCACCAGAGCAGTATAATATTTCTGCCCATTGCAAAGTCTTTCAGTTTTTTCCCCCAGCATCCCCTTGAGTTCTTTTAGCAAAACTGTGAAGTTACCAAAGCAAAGACTAGGAGAAAACTCTGGTTACCATGGTAAAGTCTCTAGCTACAAGCCATAAGAATCTCCTGGAAATATTACTAAAATCATTATTTTAAATATTACTAGGCTCCACCTAGACCTACAGAGTTAAACCCCACTTGCATAGTTAAGTGCTGTCCTAGATTCTGATTGTCTGCCAGATTTGAGAACAACTGTGACTGATCCAAAGATATGCAGTGGGCCAGTGGCAGACACAAAACCAGAACTCAGGCAGGTTTCCTGATTCTCTGTTGATACTCTGTGCCCAGGTCTGGGTTTGATTTTTGGCCAATGACTTACTCTAATGTCCTTCACCTTGCAAGTTTTCCTAAAACCCTCCATAAAATAAGAAAGTAAGGCCCCCTGAGACAGAGTAAGGCAGAAAAACACCCCGTTGGTGTCTCGTTCCCATTCTCTAAGTACATTACTACTTGGCAAATGCATCTACTTAATTAAAGCTAAATGTAATTCTAATGCACCAATTTGACTTAAAAATAATCTTCACAGTCACCAGGACATCAAAATGCAATTAAGGCTATTTGAGGAAAGTCTCTGATGCATATTATGTTCTGCTGCTGCTCTATGTCAAGAAACCCAGATCTTCCCGAATGTCACTAATGTGGTTAGCAGCCTCCCGCTCACTCAAATGCCCCTCTCAATTAGGTTCTGGAGAGCGTGATCCATGACAGTTCAGGAACATTTACCAAATTCCTTCCAAATAGTCCTTGAGCTGAATACTCTTGCTGGCCTATGGACTTGGGAAAGTTGCAAAGAGTCTTACAAATATCAACGTAAGACAAATTCATACTGCAAAGTTCATACTGGTTACCTTCTACTCATGTGCCCAAACTGTAAAAGATCTGGACCAGGATAATACAGATTTGGAAATGGGTCCAGTGAAAATTTAAGCAGTAGCTCTAAAATTAATGAAGCCATTTAACTGAGTTCCTTTTTTTGCTCCTATTAACTTGGTTTTGCCCTGATGCTTTTTCCCATTAGGACATCTGTTTGGGCTGAGCAATGATGCTTGCTGTAAGCTTGATTTGGGATTCTTTTTGTCTAATGAATGAGAAAGGGTATGACCTATCAAAGACGGCCCACAATGCCTGCAGTGTAAATTGAGCAGTTCTGATGAGTTTTGGCAAGGCACGAGTAGTACCAGAGGAAGCTTGGTTTAGTAGAGTTAATCGTGGATTCAAACCTTGAATCCAAGCAGAAGAGTCTCTCAGAATCTGTTTACTTGTATGAAAAATGCCCACTTCACTCAGAGAATACCATGGTCCCCCTCCAGGTTATGTGCTTGTCACCATTGCAATCAGTCACCTACAAACTGGAATACTATGTCCAGCTCCTGGTCCCAGATATACCCTTGTGGTCACTACCTAGAGTGGAGGGGTAAGAGGGTAGTGATTGACATGAAAACAAGGAGAAGCTTTTCCAAAACTCTGAATTACACCACAGACCAGGGTCTGAAGCCACTAAAGTCAAAGTAAAAGACTCTCATTAAACAACTGCCCCTAACAAAAAAATACTGGAACACTCACTTGAAAGGTAGTGCAGCCTGGCACAGTGGTACAAGTCTGCAACCCCAGCCTGAATCCCAGTTCAAGGCCAACCACAGAAACATAGCAAGAGTCTGTCTCAAAAAAATAAATAAATTTTTTTTTTTTTTGTAAAGGGCAATGCTCACTAGATCATCTAATTTTCAAGTGAAATATTACAAACTTGGGAGGAAAACAGCATTTTTATCATATATCGTTCACATTGCCAAGGATTTCCACATAGCAACATCACAAAGTAAATATAGTTCATAACATATTTATTATGCATAACACATAAGCATAAAAATATAAATGAGATAGCTGAGATGCAAACACATTTGTGTGTTTGGAGATTTTTTTTTTGTTGTTAGGAATCAATTCCATGCTTGGTTTTGTCCTGCTACTATTTGTTTCTCATTCACCGATGAGACTCACTATAAATTACCAGCTTATACATCCTTATCCTCTGAGATTATCAAAATCCTGAGGCCCGTAATTATGGCTTAATGACAATAATGGACACCATCTGTTGTGGACTTATCTAAATGTGCTGTACAAAATATTACTGCATTTAGTCTTCAAAAAATTTTTTTGATGATATTGCACTCGGAGTTAAGAAAACTGAGGCTTAGAGAATCTTTTCATCTTTGTAATTCCAGTGCTAAAATGCCATGGGCACTGAAAAAATATGAACTTGACCGTCCTATAATCTCCTTTGACTAAACAGACAGAGATGGAAGAGTAGGGAATGACACACTTCCTCTGAATTCCTGAATAGTCAGTACATCCAAATCATTTAGAAAGCAAAGGAGATCACAGATCTTGCTGCTTTGTGCTTCTCCAAGTACAGCCAGTCTGAGGTCTCAAGTTGTGTCAGACAGTGGAGAAGGTGTTCTATGGAAGAAGTGACCTGATCAGGAGGATGTCAGTGTCTCCACTTCTGGAATCTGCATGGGGAATGGAAAAGGGCTGGGCAGTGGGGGCTTAGTTCAGCTCTAGGAGCTCCCAGCCATACAACATCTGGATCCATGCAGCCAACCAGGCTGTGCCTGTACTGTTCACACCCTCTGTGCTCTCACAACCTGAGGAGTCCCTAAAGCCAGTTCATCTGGTGATGGAAAAGATGGGTCCCAGTGCCCATGTGGAAAATTGAGAAAGGAGAGATGCAGAGGGACTGCTGAGAAATAAACCCAGAGAACAGTCATCTATTTGGCATGTGCATACACATAGTCACACGCAATTAACTGTATCCTCCTCAGTGTGAAGCCATAATTCTACAGTTAGCTTTAGGTGTTTTGCTTCTATTCCTGCTAATCCATGGTTCCCTTACCATTTCAACATTTCCCATAAATCGTGATATAACCAACCTGAGCATCTTCCTCTGGGCCTATGACAAATGTTACTAAGCAAGCTAAAGAGAAGAGCCCATGTGGTGATCTGATCTGTTTTCACAAAATAGAAAATTGATACTTTTATTATTATGAATGGCATTATACTTTTGGTCATGGTGTATGATTCTGACTTTGGGTCCAGGGTGTATAATTCTGGGTTGCTGTGCAAGCAAAGCTTTGACCTGTACTTAGAATGCTCTGATTGAATTAAGCACAGAGAGGGGAAAAAAAAAAAAACTTAAGTATTTGAAGCCTCATCATATTAGTCCTAAGAATTTGAAAATAAAGAATGAAATTACAAAATCTAGATAGAATGGATCAGAAACATAAAGTCACCTGAAAGAAAGAGAATAACTGTTGGGCCAGAAAAGGACTTTGCTCATACCTGAAATGTAATAACCTGAATCAAGGATCTTTCCATGGAAAGGGATCCTGTTTCATAAGTTTCCATGTCCATCTGCCATGTCCATCCTCAGAACAACCAGGCAGAGGAGAATGGCAAGCATTAGAGACCTCTGCTCCCCAGGGACCCCTGGCAAGGCTCACCTCTCTATGAAAAGCTGCTTGGCACAATGTTTTAATTTAGTTCTTTGATGGCACAACACAGCACACCAGCACCGTGGCAGAAGAGAACTAAGTTAAGAAAGGATTAGGAGGGAAGGGCTGCCAAGAAAAACCACATGGGGCTTGTGCCTGGGAGTCAGGGAAATAACCAGCAGGAGCTGCAGGGGCAGTTTATGCATGGAAAGCCATGGGGTTTGCTTGGGCTCCCTATAGAGGGGCTAATTTGAGTAATTTATAGTCTCAAAAGCATAGACCTTTCCCTTATTGTCTGGTCCGACCCCAGAGTAGGTGGGTAAAGCTGGTACACAATGATCCAGAGTGGGAGAGCCTTGGGAAGGGAAGTGGCTAAGAGTATGGACTTAATCAGCTGCTTAAGAAAGGAATGAACCAGCCTGTAGGACTTCAAAACTGATCAACACATGTCAAGAGCTTTGTAATGTTGTGAACAACCAATAAAAAAAAAAAAAAAAAAAAAAGAATTAAAAAAAACTGATCAACACATTAAAAAAAAAAAAAAGTATTACTGAGTGCAGCTGGTGGGAAAGAATGCTGAGATTGTTAGGTGGTACCTGGATAGGCAGGGGGGATACAAATCCCACAGCCACAGGTCTGCTCATTCAGATGTTAAGTAGTTGTTGCCCCAGAGAAAGATCCTCCCTGCAGTGAAGAGGAGCGGTATTAACTGTCTCTTCCAGAGGTCTAGACTATTGGACTAATCTCAGTAGGTGGCCACTTTTATTCTTTATGGCTATCTCCTATTTATTTCCTTCATAGCCCCTGGGACAACTTACAATTGTGTATGCATTGATCATGCATATACATTTATTATTAGTTATATATTTATTAAATGTTTTGTTAACTATTTACTTACTTAGTATCCATAATATTCATTCCAGTGAGGATTTCATTCACCATAGTTCACCTACCACCTAGTAAAATGGCTCTTTCAGAATCTGCATTCTGTAAATATTTGTTGGATGATCAGGTAAACAAACAGAAAAATAAAAATAAAAGAATTATGGTTGAGGCCAGACACAGTGGCACATGCCTGTAATCCCAGCAGCTCAGAAGGCTGAGAGGATCCTGAGTTCAAAGGCAGCCTCAGCAAAAGCCAGGCCCTAAGCAACTCTGTGAGACCCTGTCTCCAAATAAAATCCAAAATAGGGCTGGGGATGTGGCTCAATGGCTGAGTGCTCCTGAGTTCAATCCCTAGTAATCCTCCCTTCAAAAAAAAAAAAAAAAAAAAAAAGAATACATTTAACTATACTCACTCACCAAGCAATTTTCTGACACTGGTGGAGCTTTTTATAGAACAAGATAGAATCCATCTCACACTGTCAGGAGTATGTCTGGTATTTCTATAAACTTAAAGCCTCTGTTCCAGTAAGTGCCATACTCTAACGTATGGTTAACATGGGGCATGCACTCTGGACCATTTACTTCTGGGCCCATTACAGAGTCTCTAGCTAGACTATAAAATCCAAGGACAGGTTCAGCAGTCTCTTCCTTCACCCTCAGGAACAGTACCTCCCCCAGTCTCCAGCTTTATTATATATTTGCAATTGCTACCAAACCAGCAGCCAAGTCATCATGTTTGATACTGACACACGGTTTCTTAGGTTACTGGGTTAAATAAAATCTGCTGGAGCCTAGAAGATTTTTCCACATTGATTTTCAACCTTGCTGCTTAATTAAATCCCTCACCTGGGAAAGAGTGATTTTTCAGCCACCTCGCTTTCTGTAGCTTCAGCATACAACTGTGACTGTCGGAACACTGAAATGCCAGTTGTGTTTAATGCTTCAGGTGCTTTAAGCCTGTTAGATCAGAATCCCCAACCAAGATAGATATTAACTGAGAATTGAAAATGACAGCAGAGGAGAATGAATCAGAGTAGCAAAATGAGCACACGAATCTGCTTTCTCTCTTGCTCCATTTCCTAAGAATGTCCAAAAATATCTTTTTATTTTTTTAAGGATACTTCCTTAACAGTCCTAGAAAACAGAAAGAATGCCAAGGGAAAACCAGGAATCTTGGGACTCACCTGGCAGACTACAGCAATTGTAGTTAGGGTGAGAACAGTGAAGATGTCCAGAAACCAAACAACACTGGGGAAAAAAAGTTTGAGATGTAGGAACACATTGGAATAGACACAGAAAATCCAGGGGAAAACATGGGGGGAGTCTGCAGCCGATTGATTGCATTCATGCTCCTAATTCTTCATCTCTCCCTATATTCATGACCTATGTCATGAGATTGCAATTCCTTTCACAAAGAGGTGGAACCTGTTATCCCTTCCCTGGAGTCTGGACTGGCCTTGTAACTTGCTTAGGCCAGTAAAATGAAGCAGAGGGACAATGTGTTTATTTTAAGCCAAAGTCTTAGAGGCCCATGTGTTTGCACGTTTCCAATTGCTGCTCCTGAGTCTCTGCCATTGCCATGAATGTTCGCTGTTCCCTGGGGTCTGAGAAACAGTGGAACAGGGCAAAGTCACCCAGCCAACAGCCAGCCAGCACCAAGACTCATAGTATATGAGTGAGCCATTAGGATTTGTGACTGTTTGCTACAGAGCATTATTGAAGCAGTATTTAACTGATAGAGCCCCAACCTTTCATACCACCACATTACTGCTTATAATGAGCAATTGGCAGCAATGGTTTAGACTCCAGATCTAAACCAATATCTATATTCAAAAGAAAGGGAACCCATGCTTAAGGAGAGCTCCCATGTGAGCTCCAATGCCTGAGAAAGAATTATACTGAAATAACTCTCCAGACCTTCTAAAGGGCAGAGGAAAAGGAAAGACAGCTCTACTTAGGAGGAAAATAGACAAGCTGACCTTTCTCACCAGGGTTAGGAAAGACCTCCTCATTTCCCCACTGAGCTAGCAGAGGAGACCCCAAACTGCTTAACACTATATTTTCAAGTTTACAGAAATGAGATGCATTGCTTGGCACACCCCACTCCCTTCAGCAGAACCTGTAGAGAGCCCTCGTGCTTGGGAGAGAGACCCAGGGCAGACCAGATAGGTGTAATAGCAGAGAAGCCCACCCAGCTGGCCACATCCACCTGCCTCTATCTCAGTGGTTAATATAAAGAGACAACCAAGAAATGCCAGATGTTCAAGAAGATCCTTTGACATGAAGGAGAAGTGATAAGATAAAGGTCAGGGCAACTGATCCTACAGGAAAAACTTCAATGAAGGAAAGAAATAGTGTCTTTAAAAATATAATAGTCCCCAAAAGATCCATTATAACATTGCATTCATCAGAAAGCAACTGTCAGATATTTTTTCAGAAAATAATAAAGACAGCCTCAGCAATTTAGTGAAATCATAGTGCAAAAGAAAAACAGAAAGGGGAGGGATGGGGATTTAGCTCAGTGAATAGACTGCCTGGGTTTGATCTTTCAATCTCCAATACAGAAAGAAAGAAAGAAAGAAAGAAAGAAAGAAAGAAAGAAAGAAGGAAGGAAGGAAGGAAGGAAGGAAGGAAGGAAGGAAGGAAGGAAGGAAGGAAGGAAGGAAGGAAATTTCAGCAACTAAGAACCCTTGAATATTAGTTTTTTTTTCTAAAAACACTTGAAAAATACTTGCTAGCTTTTTTTGTTCAAAAATTCTTAGTATTCAGATAAAAAAAATAGAGGATCCCAGACACAAAATAAATGATGAGGAAGATAAAAATAAGGAAAAAATTTAATACAGAGGGAGAAAAAACAAATGGGAAATATGTGAGAAAAACAAAAAGTATGGAGAGGGATCCCAAAGGTCAAACATGTGTTGACTAGAAGTTCCAGAAGGAAAGATGAGAGAAAACAGTGAAAGATACAGCAGAGAAAAGTTTACAAAGTTTCCAAAGGGGGAAAGTAAGTCTTGGGATTGTAAAGGCTCCAGCAAGTACTGAGAGAAAGGAGTCAAAGCACAAATTCTCTCTCCTTTACCCGTCCCCACACCTGGATTGGGGCTGGGGGCAGGGAGGGAGGCAAGAAATAGCAAACAACATCCACACCTACAACGCCAAAACCAGCACAAACACTCAGTCTTCAGCTAAACTCAAGCCATTCTTGATGAATGACATAAACACACACAAGTCTAGAACAAGACTCCCAATTACCTCGATATCAAAGTGGCAAAGAGGGAAAGTGGGACTAAGCAGAAGTGTGCTAGATTTCAAGAAGTTATTGAGACTTTATAGATGATCATAAAGAGATAAATAAAAGCGATCATAAGGAGACAATAAAGAGATCACAAAGAGATAGATGATCATACAGAGAATGACCATTTAATTATAGATGTTACCGCTAAGCAAAAAAATACCCAAAATAACAAAGGCTGAATGTTTTCTCTGATATGTGGATGCTAACACACAATAGAGGGTACAGGGAGAATAGAAGTTCATTGGATCAGAAAAAGGGGAAGGAAGAGAGGGGAGGGAGGATAGGAATAGGAAAGACAGTAGAATGAATTGGACATAACTTTCCTATGATCATATGTGAATTCACGACCAGTGTAACTCCACATCGTACAACTACAAAATGGTACCCTGGGGCTGGGGATATAGCTCAGTTGGTAGAGTGCATGCCTCATATGAACAAGGCCCTGGATTCAATCCCCAGCACCAAAGTGGAAAAAAAAAGGGGGATCCTAATTAGAATAAGTTATATTCCGTGTATGTATAACATGTTAAAATACAATCTACTGTCATGTATTCTAACAAGAATAATTTTTTTAAAAAATACATTTACTTAGCTATATATCATCTAAGTGTGTAGGATGGGAGGAGAATTGTGGGACAGAGGGGGAATTGCACCTTGAAACTTCTTGACTTCTAAATTTTGGAGTTTTTTAATGAAAATATGATCATCTATGTGTCAAAATGAAAATAAGGATTATTTTTTACATACAGTGTAGAAAGTGTGTTTGCTTTCTATCTTGGGTAGGAAGAATTGGTAAAAGTCATGTTTATTTTATTTCTACTTATAGTGGGATTGTTTGCATTAATGAAAAAAACTACTGATTCCAAAATATCATATATGTCTTTTGTTTTTCATGTTTTTCCTGCTCCTATTTCCCCACCCAACTCATTAATTCTTCATTTTAGGCCAGGAGACATAATTACTCTTCTAGAAGATTCCAATGAAGACTGGTGGAAAGCAAGTATTTCTCTTTCTTTAAAAGGAAAAAAAATCATTTGGTAATTATAATTACGATAAATGTCACAAATGGAAATGCATGTCTCCTTTTTTTCCTTCCAGGGGAAAATTCAAGATAGGATCGGCTTCTTTCCAGCCAACTTTGTTCAGAGAGTACAACAAAACGAGAAGATTTTTAGATGTGTTAGAACCTTCATTGGATGTAAGGAGCAGGGGCAAATAACACTGAAAGAGAACCAGGTGAGTAAAGCAGACACATGCACACTCCCTTTATGACCAACCCACATTATGGATGATACACAAAAATCTGGATGAATGAAATTATAGAGTATTCCATTTGAGAAAACATTTTCTTACTTCAACCTTATTAGCATCCTTAGTATCTAAAAACACACAGCCAAAATGTTAGGAGGCTCACCTGATGGTGTCTATTCACCAGAGGAACATATAACTTCATGGTGGCAGTGAGGAGTCCTGCACTTTTCCCTGGGACCACTCTTCTGTGTTCGTGCCCAAAGTGTACCATCGTCATCTCCTGGGAATACTTGGATGTTACTGTATTCCAAGGTCCGCTGCATTTGTCTCTAATCCTAGGTACCCCTCTTAAGCCTCTTTGTCCAGACTCCAAGCCTCTACCTGTTCCCTGAAGACCATGACACCTTCACATCATAGCATAAGACATAGACAAAAGATATATGACCAAGGACCACCACAGGTCCATGTGCTGGACATCTCCCTACCGCTATCTAGACATGTCTGTCACCACATTGTTCAAGTGCTGTTGTTGGATCTGGAGTTCTTCAGGAAACTGTCAGTGTTCCTGAGCCCTCTGCATCTATGTCTTTAAGGTGCTTGCATCTGGCTTCCCCATCTCATCCCTGGAATGTGGATAGAACCATCACAACATGTCTTTGTTCTATTCTTCCTCTCTTTGTCTTCTTCCAACTGAGACAGGGCTAAAAATATGCTCCAACCTGCAAGATTGTTCTGGATATATTGGAGAGGATATAGGGAACAGGAAATTAGACATTTCTTTTCTCTCCCAATGAAGTCTCACAGTGGACTTCAATCACCAATTTTGGAATTCAAAAGCTAGTGCCTCTCTTCCCATGTCCTTGATATAATAATTCTAATATTTCCCCTGGCAATGTATGCCACTAGAGAAAAATGTGAGACTGACCCCACAAGAAAGTACAAAATGAAAAATGCATGAATAAGTTTAATGCAGCTATATCCAATAGAGTTACTCAAAACATATCTTGAATATGTTTTTGGAACTGCCTTCAAAGATAGTTTCTAAGTCATACACACATACAGAGTCATTACTTTATAATATCTAATTTATAGTTTCAAACATTGTTTACCCAACATAACCCACCGTTTTATATGCCACATGTGACTCCAAATATCTTTATCATTTTGAAACAATACACCCTCAAAGAATAAGGATTTTCCTTTTCTTTATGGCTATTCAAATAATCTCTAGAAAAAAATCAAAAGAACAATTATGAAGGAATAGCTTTTCTAAAAAAGAAGTTAAACTATTCCTCCCCCTATATTGAAGTAAATAAAAGTTATTAAAAATAAGAGACCAATAATTCTGAGTTTTATTTTCCCTGCATATTTTAACAAAGTGGGGTTGACGTCACTAAAACTTAGCTTTTTTATAAATGCTGGGATATATTAGCACTCTCATTTTGCATGGTGATTTGGTGCCATACATTGAGAGATATAAAACTGCTCAACTTCGTGAATGCAGTAATTCCACTTTCTATAGTGTAATGGGGAGGGGTGAGGCAAAAAAGCTAACCATCAGAGTGCTACTTCACAATGGTGAGAATTAGGAACCATCATCCAACAATCAGGGCACCTAAGCCAATAGTAATACTATCTTTAGGGCCTAATGTTAGGAAACAAAGCAGTTTTGATGGTATTATAATAATATAACGAACAGAATATTGGGATTCTGACTCAAATGGACCCCAGTCACACTGCTCTCCCCAGGTAAACACAAAAGGAGAGACGTAAATGCAGATGGGGTCTGAGGCCCTGTTTTCATTCTTGGAACCATGGTGAACCTGGAGTACCAATTGTGACCTAGGGACCTCAAAGACTTCCTTATTATATCCCTGCCCCACCTCTCCTCACCATCACAACCACCACCACCACCACCACCACCATGGGCTGGGCTGAATCTCAGGACCCTGTGGCACCTGGTGGCATAGGAGAGCATAGAGGGTAAGAAAAGGTATAGCATAAGTGGCAAAGGAGACAAGGTGGCTGGTGGCCTACCAGGAGGAGCAAGACAGGGGGAAGCTTTAATGGACAGTGATAAACCCCCTGGCCCATGTGGCCAAATCAGATCTCCTCCCTGTGGAGAAGTGAGAAGAAACTTAGGAGAGAGAACAGAGATCTTCAAATATTGTATCACCATCTTAAATGATGGTTTATAACCAGTGAAGGTCATTAAATTAAATATTAATGATATAGTGATACAATGGTATTGACAGTTAACATAAATATTGGGGGAAAAGAGAGGGTTGGGTTGGTTTTTTTTCTATTTAAATTACTTTTACATCATTAATTTATAAAAAAAATAAAATTTAAAAAGAAGGAAGCTAAAAATATCCACTCTTAATCTTTTGAATCTAATAATGTAAAGGAACTCAGGGTTGCTATGGCTTTCTGGGGCCCCGCCTTCACAGGTGCAGGCTGGCCCACATGCAACACCCTATCAACACCTCCACACACCACCACATCCCACCTTTGTCAGATCTAATTGCAGCAGCTGCTATTTATATCAATATATAAACACAAATACCCCCAGAGGCGTATGCTGTCTAATGATGTAGGAAATGTTGTCACTGAGCTCTATGATTTCACCGTGCTTCTATAGTTTTGCTCATAAGTGACATTCTTCACTTTTATCAAAATTGCTTATATGGTAGGTCCACTTTAGGATATGCTGCATTTTATAAATTATGCCACCTCTCTTTTACCTGGTTGCTTTGGACATCATGTATTCTTTAAAAAGAACAAAAGCCATGGATGTGCTGGTGTATTTTCTGCCCAGTGATGTTGATTCTTCCTACAATTAGTGTTTCCATAACATATCAGTTCTGCACACTTCCCAAAGAGGTAACAGCAGACGCCATTGTCTGCCTCTACAGAGTGGTGGCATCTGAGGGACACCTCTTAGTGACAGCCTACCTAGGGAACACCCACATCCTTGCACCCCAGCAGATACCACAGACCACTCTGCCTCCCCTAAAAGTATATGCAGACCTCTCATGGCTGTTCCTTTTTTTGGATTGTAATGACCTGTTTTGGGTCTGCCCCTTCAAAGAGAACCTTTTATCTCTAATCTCAATTTACCAAAAAGAAAAGAACAAATTAATACTGTCTTAGACTTTCTCTCAATAGTGTCTTTTTTAAATTTTATTTATTTATTTTAGTTTTAGGTAGACACAATATCTTTATTTTATTTTTACGTGGTGCTAAGGATTGAACTCAGTGCCTCACATGTTCCAGGCAAGCGCTCTACCACTTGAGCTACAACCAGCCCCTCAATAGTGTCTTAATAATGATATCATCATCTTTATTAGCCATTATTTAATCATGTCATGTATGAATTATATAATATTTATAAAGTTTAGGTACCTGCAACATTTGCTTTGAGCTTGTACTCATGCCTTGTGATTTCTGCAGGTTATTCATTATTTGTTTTATAAAACAGGCAACAAAGGTTCCCCAAGGCAACATACCTTGCAAGTGGAACAAAAATCGGATAAGTGGTCAGGCAGGAATGCAAACACAGGTCTGCAGACTCCAAATCAAGGCTGTCTACTGAGTCAAGGGTTCCAGACCATGTGGGAAAACTTCTGAACAGTATAGAACCACTTATATACCTTGGCAGCTCCTGGGGTTGCCACATGGCATAAAGACAAATGTTTGAGGCCCAGAGGACCCCTTGAAAACAAAGTCTTACTCACATGGGCTTCCTATTGAGCCATTCTGTATTCCAGGCCATGGAGTCACCATCATGAGACTGAGACCCCAATTCTAGTGCCACATACACCCCGCAAAGCAAGCAGGCACTTTTCCCAGCTTGATTCCATGCCAACACTTTCAACTTCTCTTAAGTTTACCCAACTGTATCCTTCCTGTTCCAAAAATTTAGAAAGTCTTTTGAGTAAAATAAATTCAGAAAGGATGTTCATCTTTATTGGCAAAAGTTTTAAATATTCTTGCTAGCATGTTTGATTGTTTTTCTCAGCATAACCTTGTGCTTCCCCTTTGGAGATTAAGCATTGTTTTTATGTTATCAAAACATATACAAATCAGTGAAACCAGAAGGCAAATTAAAATGTGCTCAAGTTGATCAATTTCCAGGAGCAGAACATCTGATGGGTGGTTCCTACGGATTCCTTGGCATATTCCCCAAAACTGTTTTTCTGAGAGTGGGCTTCATACCTGAATTCTCCACATACTTCAGTTTCATGGTTGAACTGACAATCTGTTGGGCTTTGGCGGGGGCATTGGGAGTTGGGGGGTGGACGTGTGAGGAAAAAATCCCTCTCTTCAATTAATTAGACATGTTCAAGACACAACCTAACATGTCAGCCTGAACCTGGAATCAAATGGGTCTGCCTATATTGTGTTAGCTTTCTGTTGCTGTGACAAAATGCCAGAGAAAATCGACCTAATGGAGGAAAGATATATTTTGGCTCATGGTTTCAGATGTTTCAGTCCACTGTCATTTTGGTTTGATCATTTTGGGTCTTTGGTGAGGTAGAATATCAAAAAGAGGACAAGATATACCCTTGAAAGACATCCCAGTGGCCCATTTATTCCAAGTAGACCCCATCTTCTAAAGTTTCCACTATTGATGGGATTATCTCAATAATGCCATAATCAAGGGACAATGCCTTCAACCCATGAGACTTTGGGGTGCATTCCAGATCCTAAATATGACACATATCTTTAGGAAAATGTCATAATCCTCTACAATTTAGCCTATCAGGTGTCTCTTGAGGTATGGTCTTTGGACAACCTGATAAGACTCACATGGGGATCAGAATCTTTTGTTAAAAATGCAGACTCCTGAAGCTCACCCTAGGTCTGCCTAATCAGAATTTCTCCAGTAAAGTCAGAAATTAGTCTATTTTCTAGACTCCACAAGTGTTCCCATCAAAACTAAAGTTCGGGAATGGCCTTCATTTCCGTCACCTCACTTTGAGTCATATAGTTAGTTGTTCTGTGACAACTAAAGGGACTTTTATGCCTTTAGATAAGGGTCATTTCCATTTAGATATGGGTCAACAAAAGACACTGAAGTCTTGTTACTCTTACACACATTCTCTCTTTTCTTTTTTTTTTTTTTTAAAGAGAGAGGTGAGAGAGAAACAGGGAGAATTTTTAATATTTATTTTTCAGTTTTCGGTGGACACAACATCTTTGTTTGTATGTGGTGCTGAGGATCGAACCCGGGCCGCACGCATGCCAGGCGAGTGCGCTACCGCTTGAGCCACATCCCCAGCCCACATTCTCTCTTTTCAACCTTTGTCATTAATGTGGGAACTGATTTGTGAAACAGATCAATCCCTTGAAAGAAAACTGCATTTGTCATCCCAGGGCCTTGGGAGACTGAGGCAGGAGGATTGCAAGTTCAAGGCCAGCCTGGTCAACTTGGTGAGATTCTCAGCAACTTATCAAGACCCTGTCTTAAAAGGACTAGTGATGTAGCCAGTTTCAATCCCCAGTACCAAACAATAATAATAATAACAATAATAATAATAATAATAATTTTTAAAAATCTATTATTAAAAACAAATTTCAAAATTTTCCTCCATGTTAGTGTCCTAAGTTGTTTTAGGTGCATGATTTCAAAACATATTCATTAATTGGGGAAATATAATATGGTTGAAAATACAGATTGCAGTGTCACACAGGAATGGATCACTTTGTGTTATTTTGACAAAATCACCTCTGAATGTTAACATTCTGATCTTCAAAATCAATATGGTAGCCTCTTCTCTCTAAATGTGGATATGAGAGTTAACTGTGGTGACCTGTATAAAGCCTCAGCAGTGTATGGACACCACAGGTGCTTAAAGGTCATTTCCCCACCACCATCGTCACTCACAGTAAAGCCAAGCAGAGAATTCATCTGCAATGGTTAATGCCACCCAAAAGTACCCATTAAGCACTAAAAAATAGTCATTAGGATATTTATAACTCTAAAAATATAAAGTGAGAAATGGACACTAACAAGAAAATAGAAGAAATTTGATTCAGAAAATAATGCAATGCATCTTTTTTTATTCAATAACATTTCTGCCTCTAGGGTCAATGTGTCTCACAGTTACTGTATGATTTCTCACAGAACTCTTGTTTCCAAATAGAATTAAGTCATCCATTTTTTATGAACACAGAGTTTGCATTGACATGAGTATATTTTCCTCATTTTTTAACTTAAAAATATCTTAATTAAATCAACTTGAAATGCCATTTCTTTAAATTCATAGTTCTAACATACTTATAGAACTACTTTATTTTATTTGTGCTCTATAAATTTTTTTAAGAAAGCCTAGAAAAATTTTAGATCATAAAACTAAAATTATGGGAATTTTTTTAAAATAATATTTTTAAAAGAGAAGAAAACAGTGACCACAAGCAATTCAACCATGAAGATAATATTAACATAAATCCTTGGGCATATTTCATACCCAGCTATCCTTTCAATTCATATTTTAATTTCACATTCTGTTAAAGGTAGTCAATATATGGTCATCAAAACACAATTTTTAACAGATTTTATAGATCAGTGGAGCACACTATGGCCAAATCTGACCTGCTGTCTTTTCTAAATAAAGTTTAACTAGAATGTACCTGTACTCATTCATATAGATAATAGACATGTATAAAATATAGACAGTCCTTGGATGCTTTCACTACACTGAGCCAAGTCATTGCAACAAAAACCATATTGCCTACAAAGCCCAACATATTTACTGTTTCGTTCTTTACAGAGAAAGTTTGTCAATCCCTCATCTAGATATACAAGAATGTATTTCAGAATGCCCTATTGTTGGATATTCAGAGTTTTTATATCTTTAAAGTATTATTGATAACTGCAATGATCATATTTAAACTTAAATCCTTCTCCCCACGATATACTTTAGAATTTATAAGAAAACAATATAACTTTTATAAGTTTTCTTTTACATACCGCCAAATTGCCTCTGGAAAGCTTATGCCAATTTACACCCACACCAGCTATTTCTGAGAATATTCAGGTCAACACATCCTTGCCAGAATTGAACATGACTATTTGATATCTGTCATTTTGATGGATGAATACTATTTTGTTACCCTGCATTTCCTGAATAGAGAGGTTAAAATTTTATTGCATATCTATTTAGCATCTGTGTAATTTCTTTCTTTTTTTTAACCTTTATAAAGTTTTCTCTCTTTTAAGAATATTTACACCTGATCAATGTGGCCAACATTTTCCTCAATTTATCATTTGCCTTTTGATCTTAGTGTTTCAACCTTCAGAGGCTTACCAATTCTTTGGTTGGATCATCTCTGTTTTACCATATTTCCCTTATAGGTTTATTCTCTTTATCATTTTTCACTTGTTATCTCTCCCCTCCTCCTAAGAGAATATTTCAAGATAGTTTCCACTTTAATTTTCCAAAGTTACAGAACAATCTTCCATTGCTTCTAGATTTAATGTGATCCTTACTTCCTTGTAGTCTTCTCAGTCCGCCCCCCATTGGATACAGCATATTTCTTTGCATTTTATTAAATCATCTCTTCACCTTAAGAAATTCTTCCCTCATCTCATGGAGGGCAAGTCTTTCTTCAACGCCCTGCATCAAAGAATGTGTTGTCTTTTAGGACATAAGTGCTTATTTTCTGCAATATTTTTGGTGCTTTCATCTTATCATAGAATAACCGCTCTGCAAATCTGCCCATTTCCTAACACATAAAACTTTTGTTTTCCTATGTGGCAAAAAGAATTCTGTAGATGTCTTTAAGTTAAGGACCTTGTGATGGAGAGATTATCCTGGATCATCTGGGTGAGCTCCATATCATACAAAGGTTCTTACAAGAGGAAGACAAGAAGGCCAGAGGAGATGTGACAGTGGAAGCCAGAGAGAGATGTGAAGATGGCCATGAAGATGGAGGAAGCATCTGTGAGTCAGGGAATGTAGGTAGACTCCAGAAGCTGAGCAAGACATGGAAACGCATTCCCTGAGACCCTTTAGGGGTGGAATATGGCTCCGCTGACACTTTGATTTTGGGACTTCTGACCGCCAGAACTGCAAGAGGAAACCTTTTTTGTTTGTTTGTTAAAGCCACTCAATCTGTGACAGTTTATTACAGCAGTAACAGAAAACCAACCCCTAGTTCATGTACAAGGCTTGTGAGATAGAGAGCTAGCCTAGACTGTCTAGGTAAGCCAGATCTGATCACTTGATCCCTTATAAACCTAGAAGTGTGCCTGGTTGAGGCAGGGAGATGCAATAGAAAAGAGCAAAGGAGAAGGGAAACACAGGGGTAAGTGAGAGGGACAAACTCAACACATCATTATGGATTTAAAGATGGAGGAAGGGACCACAAGCCAGGGCATGCAGGCTGTGCCTAGAAGCTGAGGCTGGATGGCCACTGGTTAAAGCCTGCAAGGAAACACACCTGATTCCTACAACCATAAGGAATTGAGCTTAGCAACAACTGAAATGAGCCTGGAATTGAATCCTTTCCTAGACAAATAGGAAACAGAAGGATAGGGCCCTCTTGACTCCTTGATTTTGGCCCTGTGAAGCCCAGAGCAGCAAAACCAGCCAAACTCACTGAAATCACACCTAAAGCACTAATGTAACAACATTGTTTATTTATTTAATGTGACTACGTTTATGGTAACGAGTTATGACACTAATTCCAAATGAATCCATACCTTAGGTTGCAAAACTCAAACTGATTCACTCTCAGTGGGGTCTACTACTGGGTGATTTGTGAGTAATTCCGTGGCTTGATTACATGGTCAGGTATCTAAATTCTTCAACCCTTTTGTTCTGTTATTCTTGAGATGTTAGCCACCTCTGCCACAGGTCTCAAATGGCTGCAGCCACTCCATGAATCCCTTCCAGAAAAGGAAAAAGATTTTCTTCTTAATGCACCTCTTTTTAGGGGACTCTTTAGTAGATAGTCCACCCCATTTCTCTAGTTTCATTAGAACAAACAGTAATCAATGCAAAACTAAATTTTCCCAGATGAAAAGATGTGTGGATTAGTCTGAGTCTAGTTTAGTGTCCATCACAATGAAAAATCACAGTAGAGACATGAGTGTTGTAATAATAATAATAATAATAATAATAATAATAATAATAATAATAACTTGGAGATCAAGATTGAGCATTAACCATTAAAAGTTTAACTCCAAAACAGGGACCTCCAATCAAGGGAAGAGCCTATGCTCTGGGAAACAAGATTTAGAAAGAAATGGGGTCATTCAAAGTCAGAAGACCATGAAGTGTCTCTGTTCCATATTAGGAAAGAAACATCTCAGATGCATAGTGAGCGGCACGGCATAGCTGAGCTTGAGGGTAGGCAAGCACTGGGCTGCCTGGAGATGGTGTACCATGCAATGGGGATGCCTCTGCTCTGTACCTGCGGCACCTACCTTGGTACTGAGGTATCCAGCTCACCGCTGCTGCATACTTGATGCACCCATGTTGGGTCTGCACTGCTTGCTGACCAGGTTAGGATTTAGCAGTATGGGAAGAAAATTTGTCTTGGCCTTAGGAAATCTTCTGGCTAGAGAGAAAAAGGGAAAGAGAAGAAAAGAGGAGAGGAGGGGCAGGACTAGGAGAGAAGGTGAAAAAAAAAAGTGTTTTAAATTTTGCAACTCATTTCTCCACTTACAACCCTTTAATGCCCTACTAGTTAATACCAATAGTCATGTTTGCCCTTTGCCCAGTTTTATTCTGCTCTCCACCTAGATCTTACATGATTCTGGCAATCCTAACTGAATTGATTGAAGTGGTCTCCTTCTTTTTTGTCAGTGATTATTTCAGTAGTTGGCTTGCAACCCAGTTCCAGTCGATGAGATAGATCAGAAGATGATCTCAGGAGCTTGGTAGAGCCTAGCATGGCTTTCATTTTCCTGCACATTTGAGGCCCTGACAGCATTTCTGGCTTCTTCTGACACCTCTCATCCCTTCTATCTCTTGGTTGTGGCTACATTGAACTTTTTCAATTACTCCAAAGTTCTAAAGTCTCTTGATACTAGAATTTATTCATATTGTATTCTCATTTTCTTCCTTTCCACACCCAGGCCCCCTCCCCTCTCTCTGATTAAATGTTACTTCTTTAAAAAAGTCTTTCTTATCACCTAGGCTACATCAGGTTGACATGTGTTTTCCCATTAGTGCCCTTTCCTACATGAATCCATTCAAAAAAATGTTAATTGCTTTTTTATTGTCGGTTTGTAAGCCTTCTCCACAGTGATAATCAGTGAACAAAGCCGACCTGGCCTTTGCACTCATTACCGGTGAGGGTTCTCAGTGAATGTCTGTATTCCCAGCTGTACCCAAGATGTACAATCATACTCAATATTTAAATTGAACAGATTTTCAATAAGCACATAGAACAGTCGGCACAAGTGGGCAGACGTTCCGGTTCTCATTGCTGCTGACTGGCTAGACTTATCCTTAGGATGGTGGGATTTGGGCACACTTTGGTAAGAAACAAGACCTACTCTTTGGCAGGAGACATTAAAGGTAAAAGCTTCTCTTGAAGCATGTTTTGTGGATTCTTTCAGGTCATATGCTCTCTGCCCATCACAGGGGCCTCTTCCCTGCTGTGTTTCTGGCATGGGCCATGACAGGTCTCAGCTTTTGAAATTCGGGTGGTACACCTTCTTTGGGGAGTTTACTGACCCAATCAGGATCTGGCATGATCCAACATGACCCCTGGGCTATTTCTCTTATGTATAACCCACATCTGGTCTTGGTGAAACAGCTATTTTCTGCTCTTACCAATTAGCTCCCTAAATTGTCTGAACCTTTTCCCCATGAAGTTTCTTACACAGCAGATTTCCAAAACAACATGACTTAGATACCAGTCCATTGTGTGTTCTAAGCCCCAGAGTTCACAAATCAAGCTCTTTAAATTTCCCATTCAAGCCCCTTGCTCTTTGTGACAAGAACAGCCCACTCTGGCTGTTGGACCCCTGCCCGCATCCCTTTCACTAAATGGGTTCACCCATATCCCAGTTGCTGTTATTGGCTGCTAACCACTCTTCTACCTTCTCCAATGAGGCCCGACTTGTAGGATGGGCCTCTCATGTCCCACATCAGCCAGCGGCCAATGACTTACTGACATGGGACCCAAAAGGCCAGACCCCCTATTTCAAAGTGAGATCACACTGTGGTGCAACCCATGCTCCAGAGGCCATGTGAGGTGAGGCCAGAATCATCCCCCGCTGAGTCTACATCCTTGCCTGACTCATTCCCTCATCCCATCCTGCTGCCCTCTCATCCTATCTCCTAAGAGCACCCTCTCAGTAAGTCACTGCACAAGGTTCCCTATCTTCAGCTCTGTTTCTTGGGAATCCAACCTAAGACAGAGCTTCCCACCCACAGAAGCAGGTCAGGTGGGAGCCATTCACAACACACTGACAGCTCTCTTCAAAAATCTCTTCTAATTTATACCTGGCTACATCCACCTCTATGTGCCCTTCAGGAGCCCCAAGTGGTGAGTGTCAAAGGTCCCCAAGTGGGTTTTTGCCACCAACTTGTTAAGTCTAACACAGATGCCTTATTTTGGAATACAGGAGATATTACTGTGTATTTGCCTGGAAATAGGAATGAAATATTTCCCTTTGACTTCCTGCTATTATATGAGGCACCTATAAAATTGCAGGCACATGATAGGAGCCTTCTGAATGACAGCTATTATTTTGGTTCCTTAAATAATGTATTAAAAACTCGCACACCACTTGCCAGCCTCTGTCATTAGTATTTTCTCACTCCGTCACAGTATAGTTAAGCTCCATTTTATTGATCCTCATTCATAAAACTGAAGCCCAGAAAACATTCACTGCCTGGGCTAGGTTCAAAGCCAGATTTTCACCTAACTTTGGTGTGTATGTGTGGAAACTGGGCTAATGGTCTTTATTTTTTTTTAATTTTTATTTGTTCTTTTTAGTTGTATATGACATTAGAATCTATTTTGATATCATTATACAAACATGGAATATATCTTACTCTAATGAAGATCCCAGTCTTGTGGATGTACATGAGGTTGAGATACACTGTTTACATTTTTTTCCCCCATACTCCCACCATCACCCGGCCTGAGCCCTTGCTCCTGGTTTGGTGTTCCCGTGACCTCAGGCAGCAGTGACGTAAGTTGCAGGGTTTTGCTTCTTTCCTGTTGACACTAGTCTTTTGTTTCTTCTTCCTGGTACCTCAGATCTGTGTGACTTCAGAAGAAGAACAAGACGGCTTTATCAGAGTGCTCAGTGGAAAGAAGAGAGGCCTTGTCCCCCTCGATGTCCTGGAAAATGTCTGATTGCTGACCCCTCCTCCTTGTGCAGCAGGCCAGCTCTGCTGCAGTGCCGTCTGCTCATCTCACTGTGTCCACCCAGAGGAGCTGTCGCACTGACCCGGCCCCCCCGGAAACAGGGAGACAAGACTGGAGGATCTGAGACTGTGGAGCAGCAGCCACACGGCAGAGGGCCCATCACAAAGCGCATCCTGGCTGCTAGAGGTGGGGATGAGGCTGAGATTTGGCCAGCATACCTGGGGGGCAGCAGGGCCCTAGGCCACAGCTGCCCCAGGACTCGGCTCCTTCCCTGCCCGGGTGGTGTAAGTCAACCTGCTGGAGGGTGCTCCAGTCTATGGTGTGGCCCCAGCGCAAGGTTCAGTTCTGTGTAACCAAGTGTTGTTCTGGTTCCAGACCTTTGTCCCCAGTACTGCCCAATCAGCATCATCACACTTCAGACTCCAAGCAGTCAGTCTCTCTTCGGAGACTCCAGCTCCCAGCTGGTTACCAATAGAGGTAACCAGATCTGAGGCACAGATAGAAGTAGCGAGGAGCATTGGGGGTAGGGGGGACAAAAATCCCTTATTTATTGAGGATGACACAGTCCTTTCAGTTATGAAGTCCTTTCCCAAAGAATAGGGAGCTGGGAGAGAGAATGTGGAGAAAAGCATCCATTTTCATTTTACAGCCTCTATATTGGGGACAGCATTTTCCCTTTATGCCATCCTGTAGGAATCTATTTTGGAGGTGGAGCTCATCTTTCAGGGAACCAGGAACAGGGAGGGGAACCAATAACAGCATATTAGAAGAAATCGGAACGCATTTTTTCTTAGGTCAGTATATCATACCCCAGCAGGCATACAATAGAAAGGAATCCTTAATGCTTCATCCCTCTGAAAGCAGAGGAATTTGGGGCCTATTTAGCATCATCAAGGGGAGTCCAGAATCTCTATTACTCTATACTTGTACTAATGTTTACAAGAATACAATATTACTGTGATGCCTTCCTCCTCAAGCCTCCTCCTAGCATTCACACTTGCATCCTAGAAGTCATTCACACGGTTAAACTTCAATTCACAATGACCTTGGAATCAATGTCAGTTTGGTTTATTTTGTTACAGAGCAATAAAATCATTAGAATAATTGGTTTTTAAAAGACTTAAGTGGATGCATCCTGTGCATGTAAGCATTATTTCTCAAACCAAAGCATCATTAGTCTCCATTTATTTCTTTTGCTACTGCTCAGCATGAAGTTGGGAGCTGAGATGGGGTGGCTGCTGGTTTCACAGTAGTTTGGATGCCTTACTCTCATTTTAAAGCCAGCATCCAGAGTTTCCTCCCTTTCTGAAACAACAGGCAAACCCAGGTGGATAGAGTCAAGATGGATTCTTTGAGAGCCCACACGGATAACACAACTGCCTTTCTGTAATAGTGAATGCCGAGTATCAATGCTCTTTGCCTCTAATCAAATTTTCCATATAATAAAGACAACACAGTGGCTGGAAGGAGCGTAGAAAACATGTGTCCTGATCTCTTCTTTCTGAGCCATATCCAGGGACTTATCTTTAGTACAATGGTGTCCAATTTGCATTTTTTAAAACATCAGTCTGCCTTTTCAAGTTGAATGGAAGGAGACTGTAGTATCCAGCCTCCAAGATGATTCCCCATGATACCTACCTCCTGATGTTCTTCCTTTTGTGTAGCCTCTTCCCAGATTGAATCAGGGCTGGTCTCAGGTGGCCAATGAAATACAGTATAGGTGATACTACACGACTTCAGTGTGAGGTCAAAAACAATCTTTGCGACTTCTGCCTTGATCTTCTGGAACACTCGCTGTGAAAATCCTGAGACCCCATGTAAGTTGACCTATCCTGAGGCCATATGCAAGAGAGACCCAGAGAAGACAGCACACCTTTCAACAGCTAAGGTCCCAGACATCATAGAGTAACTATGAATCATCTTTGCTGAACCCGGCACACACTACAGAGTTATGAGCAAGATAAATAGGGAGGATATTTTTTTTTGTTTAGTCACCAAGTTTTAGAGTTATTGTTAAACAGAGACAGTGGAATGAATCTGACACAACTTTCCTATGTGCATATATGAATATACCACAGCGAATCTCAACATGATGTACATCCCCATGACTGGGATTATAATTAGAATAAAATATATGCCATATTTGTATAAATATGTGAAAATAGACTCTACTGTCATGTATAAGTAAGAAGAACAAATAATTTTTTTTTTAAAAAAAAAAGGTCACTAGAACAGGACTTTGTCATTTGAGTCAAAGACACAATGAGACCCAAAATCTTTGCAATCATCAAGTATTGGCAAGCAGTTAACTCTCTGAATGCAAGATGTCTAGTGTTCCCTAAAGATGGCAATGGATGGTTCTCACACACACAGATTTTAGCAATCAGAATTCCCCTATGCATCTCCAGAAATGACAAGAACAAAGATAGTTATGACCTACCAGAGCCTTAAGATTTCCAAGACTCAAGAAGTGGCTAGGGCTGGAGATGTGGCTCAAGCGGTAACATGCTCACCTGGCATGCGCGGGGCGCTGGGTTCCATCCTCAGCACCACACAAAAATAAAATAAAGATGTTGTGTCCACCGAAAACTAAAAAATAAATATTTTAAAAAATTCTCCCTCCCTCCCTCCCTCCCTCCCTCCCTCCCTCTCTCTCTCTCTCTCTCTCTCTCTCTCTCTCTCTCTCTCTCTCTCAAAAAAAAAAAAAGAAGAAGAAGTGGCTAGAATGGAGATGAGGTGAGGACCCCAAGAGTAACCACTGATGAGAGGACAGGGAAGAAGGAAAAAGAATTTAAAGAAAAAAAAAAAGTGGGTCTGGGAATACTAGGTAGAGTGTGAAGGAAGATCTTGTGCTTCCTCTTCTCCTGCCCCTGCCACCAGCCAAGGGATGTCACATACCTAACTGTACCAGGGAAGCTATGCCCTACATTGTCCACTAATGCTGAAGGACTTACTTCCATCTTGGAAAATTTGAAATGAAAATTGATTGAATATTCCTCAGGGCTCCAAAAAGTTCAGAATACAACTTCCTTCACCCCATCACTAGCAGGTTATCTGTGGCACCCTAATGTGGGCAGTAGGACTGCAAAGAAAGGAAAGCCCATATGGCTACCAGTAGTGTTGACCTCACAGACTATTCTTCCTTCCCAACTATACACCAAATGCATGCATGCCCACATCCCCCACTCACCCACTCCCAGAAGAATTCAAAATCTGGGTTACATATTTAAAGCTGCAAGTAGAATAATAAATGATACATGCTAAGAGCTTACTTGAGTTAATACTCTTGGTTATTAAAGGGAAGACTTTTGATGGGAAGATCACACATGCAGATAGTCTGGTAAAAAAAAAAAAAAAAGAAAAAAAGAAAAGAAAAATCACCCCTGATGTCCAAAAACTGGTTCAAGTGTCTAGATGCTTCAAAGAGAAGAGACACAGGAAGGCAATCTACTGGCCTGCCCTTAACTACAGTGCCTCCAGGCAGGTCCAGGCAAAAAAAAAAAAAAAAAAAAAAAAACCAACTCTGTAAACTGCATGTTCCAACAGAAGCTTTTGTTTAAGTTACCTGACTTCTTTACTCAGAACTTCTCAGAGTCTTTCATTTGCTAATTCTCATGATGAATATTCCAAAAAGTGGATTTAGAACTATGGAGAACTACTTAGCCCCTTCTAGAACAAAGTTCCAGGAAATATAGTTGGGAAAGCTCTGCAGTAGAGAGTTCTCCTATTATATAGAATCGTAATAATCTCAAGGCTCCTAATATCCTCTCTTTTCCTACATTTCACTGGGATCCTTATGAAGTACTGAAAAGTACAAATGTACACGATCATATTGATAACTAAGCCTGAAAGAAAATCTGCTCTGGAACCTGAGATTATAAGAGAGTAGGAGAAAGTGGGAATCTATATATTCCAGGGTTAGAAAACGTGGGAAGAAGAGTAGTTTTGCTGTGGTCTGAAAGCTTTAGCACATGCTGACAGACAAGCAGGGACGAGGCTGGTATAGATCTGGGAATAAAAGTTCAACATTCCCCAAAATAGCATCCCCAGGAAACTCAGTGAGCAGGTGTGCTTCACAAATTTATCACAAAACAAAAACCCTTAAAAATAACTTGGATAGAAAATCAAAACTAGTAAATGACACCCTCTAACCATCACTGAGATTTTTCTCAGTTGCCATTCTGTTGTGTTTTGTTCAACACCTGGTGTTTTTGACCCTTGGAATGTATTATGTTTTAGCTTCTTTAAAATATGGCATTTTAAACAGTCTTCAATCTTTTTGGTGGGTAATACAAACTTCTAATCTATCTTGAAAGTTTAATAAGATAATGGCTATTTATTTTAATAGTTCCCTTTTAAAATTGAAAGACTGGTAGAGTTTTTTATCATCTTGTCAAATTTAAATAGCTGTTGAACACCTTCCATGTCTTCATGGAAATTTGGATGTACTGAAGCCTTTAAAATGCAGCCTGGAAAAGTAAAAGACCTATTTTCAAGAGCAATGGTGGTCGTGTTTAGAATCGCTCCATTCGCATCACTTACTCAGGCTCTGTGGTTACTCTCCTAATTTCATCTTTTTCTATACATGGGAGAAATTTTTCTACCTTCTACAGCTTCTCAAAACCTATGTATTTATTTTATTTACCCTTATTTTCATTGAAGTAAAAAAAATCATCTGAGGTTACACATCTTCCTCTGAGTTTAGCTTTAACCACATTGAGTAGCTATTTTTTATTTGCATTCATTTCTAAATGCTCTGTAATTACACTTTTGATTTTTCTCTTTAGCTTTTTATTTCATGTATGTGCACATAAATAAGCCATTCATTTTACATCATGGCCAGAAAATATGGTCTGTATGGTTTCCACTTTGAGAAATTAATTAACATTTTAATTTGTGCTAATAATATATGACTAATTTCTATAAATGTTCAATGGATGTTGGAGGAAAAGTCATGTCTATAGTGTGTGTGTGTGTGTGTGTGTGTGTGTGCGCGCGCGCGCGCATGTGTGTATAAAATAAATCTTTAAAGTAGTCGGGTTATCTATATTCTTATTTGCTTCTGTTCATGTACTCTATCAAAGACAAAGAAGTCAAAACCAAGCAACAGTATGGCTGAAATGAAAGACACTTTGCAAGGACCTGCAATCAATTCCTCCTTGTCAGCCTTGGAGGAAAGATATGACAACCAGTGCTCTCCACCACAGCCACACCTTCTAATTTTGGACCAAATTCCTTAGATCATGTCCTAAGTATATATTCTCTTGGACTTCCTGGAGCATATTATAAAGGAACCATTTTTAAGTGAAGAGGTTCCAAATATATTCTTAGAAAATTTAATGATGAATGTAGAGAATTTGAGTCAGAGTATTCTGACAGAAAAATTACAATAAAATTACAATAAAATCCAAAATCACTTTTGAAAAGCTGATAAGTCTTTCTGTTCTAAGAAACTTGAAGCCTTTCCTAATTATAAGATATTGTATTTCTTTTCTTTCCTTCATGTTAGGTGGGTAAGAAGTGAAATACTGAGATGAACCTTCTACTGGAAGTACCCGGCCAAAGAGCACATTTCTAAAATAGGTGTGGGGCAAACTTACCCTAATTAGAACACTTGCAAAGAGAGAGAGAGAGAGAGAGAGAGAGAGAGAGAGAGAGAGAGAAATGAGTTACAGTAGATGGGGTAGAGAGAGAAGATGGGAGGGGAGGGGAGGAGAAGGGGAATAGGAAGGGGATAGGAAAGGTAGCAGAATACAACAGACACTAGTATGGCAGTATGTATAAACGTGGCTGTATAACCAATGTGATCCTGCAATCTGTACACGTGGGAATAATAAGAATTCATACCCCATTTGAATCAAATGTATGATATATGATATGTCAAGATCATTGTAATGTTTTGAGCAACCAATAAAAAAAAATAACACTTGCTGCATGGTAGGAATTCACTTGTTCCTGACAAGAATACTGAGATCTAAGTCTTACTGGCCCCATTTTACACATGAAGAAACTGAGAGCCAGAAAGATAAGGTCACTTGCCCCAGATCATATCCCTGATAGAAGGTAGAACCAGATTTTGAACCTATAACAAGTATGATGCCTTACTATATAGACCACTGTAATTATTGTCATGATGGGAGCAATGGTCTCAAAACACTAGAATTATCAATGATTGGCATAAAAAACAAGCAGTGATATAGAAATGGTACCAGAAGAGTTTGCATTATACTTGTGAGTTTCCTGTGATCTATGAAAAGCACCCTCTGCCCTACATACTCAGAAATCTGATGTAATCATACACTGAGGAAAATTCCATTGTTCAGAGTAGGACTTATATTCAACAATCTCAAAAAAGTCACATAAGCCCAGGATGATAACTTATGAACTGATATTGACAGTCACCATGTTGATAGGCAAACTTGATTGGACATGATAAACTTACTCTTCCTGAGGACAACTGCATTCCTTTGTCATGGGAAAAGCAATCCATGGGAATTAGAGGTGGTTTGATAGTATCGTACCACACAGCCTGAGAGAGCCAATGCCCAGTGGGATTAACCACATTGGATAGCTGTTGGACAAGACTCCTCCTTATCCAGGGCCTAAATGGCCAGTGTTCACACTTGCACCGGTGACCTCACCTCATCTATAGCTGAATAGCCACCCCGTTCTTTACTTTCAAGTAAGTCTGGCCCTAGCCAAGAAGTGTCTCTTTTCAAAGTGAGTTTCAAAGATCTCTGATTTGATCCATTCTGTGCTAATTGTACAGTTCAACTTTCAAAGGAAAGTACGTCTCATTTCCAAGTCCCGAAAGATCAGGGCTCCAGTGAACACCAACTGAAATAAGGGTGAAAAATCCTAGAAGGAGCCGAGGTGAAGTACTCATGCCTAAGAATCTCTAAATCTGAACTTGGCAAATCATGTGGTGAAGCTACTGGCTTCAAGATGTGAATTTTTCCTTGGTCATTAGAAGGTGCTACGGTTTGAATGTGTCCCCCCAAGTTGAGGTGTGGGAAACTTGATCTCTAAACCAGCGGTCTTGGAGGCGGGGCTTAATGCAAGGTGTCTGGGGGTTCCACCCTCATGAAGGGAATAATGCCGTTATTGTAGAGATTTTACAACAGTCCTCTATAAATCTAGTATCTTGAAACCATTGCTCCTATCATAACAATAATTACAGTTGTTTATATAGTAAAGCACACATTTCCCCTCTTCATTGTCCTCTGCAACCCCTTCTCCATTCCAGCACAGTACAGCAAGAAGGTCCTCCCCAGAAGCTGGCACATTGATACTGAGCCTCTAGAACTATGAGCCAAAAACTTCTGTTCATCATGAATGATCCAGACTGTGATATTTTGTTTATAGCAGCACAAAATGAACTAAGACATAATGGGTGTTATTTTTGCAGTGAAATCAACAAAGATTTGTTGGAATTCACTGGAAAAGATCGTAATCATACAAGTCATAATAAAAATGCATGATTCGTGCTAAAATAGAGAAAGTGGCATGAACCAAAGTAGCGTGCTGAAACTTTGCTGGTTCCACTTGGAACAGGGTTTACAAACATGAAAAATCCTCATGCTAGAAATGTTCTCAATTTCCAAGAAGGTATTTCAGATTGAAAGTGGTAAGGCAGCTTCTCAGTTCTGTCTATTTTAATTTCCCAACATGTGAAGCACTTTAGTCTCACTAGAATTTATAGATGCTGATGAAAGAGTATTTTGTGGAGAGAAGGTGGAGTTCAATTTTTGTGAAGACAAGGCAATTTTTAAAATTTTGCAGTATAAAACTGTGCTTACCCCCATTGGAGTGTCAAGTATTTGAGGAATATTAACAATATGAATGAAAGATGGGATGGGGGATGGCAGATCTGGGAAGGAAGAGGAGACAGGGTTGGATAAGGTTCTGGTGTGGGGATAGAAGGGAGAGATTTTTCACTGATTCATGCTGCATCTCAAGCCAATGAAAGTTTAGGCTCAGATCTCAACTCAAGAGAAAGAAGACCCATTCAGGTCTTCCCACATCAATTCTGATGTTTAGAAACTCAGAAAAAAAATCATAGACTAATAAAGGTTAGAACATCATCAAAATAGAAACAAATGTGCTAGCTATTAGAGAAATGCAAATCAAAACTACTCTAAGATTTCATCTCACTCCAGTCAGAATGGCAGCTATTATGAAAACAAACAACAATAAGTGTTGGTGAGGATGTGGAGAAAAAGTTATACTCATACACTGCTGATGGGACTGCAAATTGATGCAGCCAATATGGAAAGTAGTATGGAGATTTCTTGGGAAATTGGGAATGGAACCACAGTTTGACCCAGCTATCTCTTTCCTCAGTCTATACCAAAGGACTTAAAAACAGCATACTACAGGATCACAACCAGAGATATGAAAAATTATGCTCTAATATGTGTGATAAGAATTATAATGCATTCCACAGTCATATATAAATTTTAAAAATTAATTTAAAAATAGCTGGTAAAAAAAAGTATAAAAACAGACACACAAGCTTCTTTACAATCAGGAGGAAAAAAGGTTCCAAAAAAAATCACAGACATTCATTGGTATGGGTCAGATTTCCATCATGTTCATGGCAGACCGAACAAGAGCCTTCCCTTTCAATTAAAGGGACAAGAGAGTTAAAAACTGAAATACTCTTGAAGTCATGTGATAATAAAACCATAAAACTCAATGTGGTGAAGCAATACAAGGCAAATCTTGTTGAGCCAGTTCTGGAAATAAATCTGTGGGCTTTCAGGACCAGAAAATGTTTCTTGTATTTAACAGGACAATCAGCCTTCTAAGGAGCGTCGCATACTCTGTTGGAAAGATGAGTGGGACAAAGAGGGGCCAAAGTCTCAGCCAGAGGGACAGAAGCAGGAAGCAGAGCTAGGCTCAGAGGAGGTTTCAGACAGTATAGGCAGCACCAGGCTCTAAAGAATCATTAGCAACATAGCAAGACTGAGCTGACTATTTCTCAGAATGCTCAGGGAGAAAGCTGTGTCCGCTGAAGGAAGAAACATTCTCAGAGGGCTTGGCTTGAAGTGTGAAACTCTCAAGTGACCAGATGAAGCCACAACAGATTGCCACTAAACTTACTTCTAGGAAGGGTGGGTCCTGCTACCTGCAGGGCTTTGGTTTTGCCAAAGAGCCCACAAGCTGGACCATGGCTAAGTATCCTGGAACCCTTGAAGAAAGCCCCTGTGTGTCCCAGCCCAGTGGGACCCATTTAGGACTTCTGATCTCCAAGATGGTAAGATAACTAAAGTAGTATCATTTATACCCCTAAGTTTCTGGTAATCTGTCCCAGCATCAATGGGAAACATAGAGCATCACACTGCCAGTTGGGATGGTGGAGAACTCATCAGAGAGATGTGACCAGACCCCACTCTTGTGCCTTAAGAATATTGCCAAAGAGGAATTGGCTCTGCAAAAACAGATTGGGAACAGAGGAAGAACTCCCAAGACACTAAAAAAGTCAACTGAACGGAATAGGAAAAATCCAATAGCATGGTAATGGTGTGTAACCAGTGTGGTGACCCACACCAATGAATGTCTGATTTTTTTTTGAAACTTTTTCCTCCTGATTGTAAAGAAGCTTGTGTGTCTGTTTCTATATTTTTTTACCAGCTATTTTTAAATTAATTAAGCTCGCCTCTCAATCTGGCCGGTATCCAAATGCAACTGTCCCTGCCACCTAGTAGCCTACACTAAGGATGTTGGCTGCAGCCCATGGCCAGTCAGAAGGCAAAGAGTTCCAGGATGTGTGTCTCTCTCTGTAACCCTTTCCTCCCTCACCATCCCCATCACCAGCAGCACCCAGAGACTTTACCAACCCCAGAAACAATCCAGCCTCCTTAAGAAAATTGTACCTTTCTCATCTCTTGTAAATTTCATACCCTCAAAAAAAAAAAAAAACAGATGAAAACTATTTTTTTCTCTCCTTCCAATTTCTATTTCCCTCCCAAGGGAAGGATGAATTTTGGCTTCATGAAATAAGAGACAGCAAAAAGTGAAGTCACAGATAGGCTTTTGTTAAATGCTAAGAAGATCATTAGATAATGAGCCTCCCTAGCCTCAGCTGCAATTTGTTCATCAACTACACTCTCTGTTTCAAGACAGAGCAATCATTCTGCACCAATGAGTAAATGATAGAGCAGGGGAGAAAGGGGACACTAATCAAGAAAGGTCTGTGAGAAACAAGGAGACTATGACATGCTCCAGGCAATAAAGGCCGGAAGAAACCCAAGAAGAGGTTTATGGAATATGGTGAAATATGGGTGAAGTCAATATGCTACAGGGGTTCTCATTGGGGTTGGCATTGGGAGAGCTGAAACAGAAGTGAAGATGCTCTGAGGAACAAGAAAGGGAGCACACTAGAAATGGGGGAGGTCAGGAGGGAATGGCTGAGTCTGTAGCCATATAGGGCAGCACAGTGAGGTCAGCCAGCCTGCTTGGCAGCATCCCGCTGGCACCGTGTGCTCACAGCTCCTCCACCATTGCACAGCCTTTTTAGGTGGTAGTTCTTCTTCAGAGACAACCTGAAAGCCAGAGAAGTCATTCCAAAGTATCATTTTCATCCTGCTGCCTCTCTGCTCAAAACCCTCCAGTGGATCCCCCAGAGCTACAGAAGAAGCCCAGCTCCTGCAGTGGAGTCTTCACTGGAGACCCCAGACCAAGCTCAGAGCCCTTATCAGAACCACTCATTGCATACATCTCTTCCTGGTTGACTGTTGTTAACTTTAAAATGTTACAGTGAATAAACACTGTAAATAAACACTAAACTTCTTGAGGGCAGAATGCTAGGATTGACTGCCTTAGCCAAGAAAAAATTCAAAGTACCATAAAGTCTTGGAATCCCCAGCTGTGCCAGGAACAGGGTAATCCCAATGGCTTGGGAGGCTGAGGCAGGAGGATCTCGAATTCAAAGCCAGCCTCAGCAACAGCGAGGGACTAAGCAACTCAGTGAGACCCTGTCTCTAAATAAAATACAAAATAGGGATGGGGAGGTAGTTCAGTGGTTGCGGGCCCCTGAGTGCAATCCCTGGTGCAAAAAAAAAAAAAAAATCCTCAGTTTCCTCTGCCATTACTAGCACACCCTCCCACCTCATGGCATGTCTAGGTCACACCAGGACCTCTACCTATAAATAGCAGATTAAGTGGGCCAACAAAACCCACCATGATAGAGATCAAATTCAAGATCAGTAGAAGGGATGGGCTTATGTCCCTGTTCCTCAGTAGCAACTGTGGCCCCAGTCACAAGGTGAGGATATGATACTGCAGATTTATTGTCACTTCTGGAATACAAATTAAAAAGCACTTGCTGACCAGGCTGCTCCATAAGACCTCTCTGTGCACCTGCCCCCGCCAACTTCTATTGATTTTAGAGACAACTCAGGTCAGGAGGGGGTCAATGAGGAAAAAAAGAAAGAAATTGTTCACATTTCATCATTTTTTAAGGCTCAATTTATCAGCATTGTTAAAAGCAAAGTGTATTGAGTAAGTCTGGGTCTGAGATTAATTGTAAGACTGGTGTTAGTGCCCAGGAGGAACTGTAAACTCTCCACCGAGGTGTTCCCACCAATTGCAGGGTAGCCATTAAGGACGCTCAGACTATGTGGGTTCCAGCCTGGCTCAGCACTCACCAGCTCCGAGAACTTCCAGCCCATTTCCTCAGCCATAAAACATTTCAAATTCTGCTCATTCTAGACCCCCATATGCTTCCCTGTTTCTATGCCTTTGCAAGCTGTTTATGAACTGCACTACCTCAGGCTGGGGGCAAAATTCGGCCTTCTCATGGCTGTTTATAATAAATCCACTCCCATAAATCATGGGCTGAGTTTAGTAGACTTGGCCTGGTGATGTCAGCAAAGTTCAAGCCATCAACTTTCCACCAGCTCACTGCCTGCTTTCTAGCTGCTCCTCTCTGCTTTCTCCCATCTTGCCCTAGGAACTCCAAATGCCTCTCATTCTTTTAAGTAGCGCAAAGTTTCTTTCCAGCTCCTTCCTTCACTCAGACAGCCCCACAAACCAAAGTGCTCAACAGGACTAGGAGTCTGCCTTTTGACAAGACCTAGTCTCTGTAGAAGAACTTAGAAGGAAACCCAAATGACAAATTAAACAAAGACCATGTGTAGGTACTCAAAGGAGGCCACATTCAGACAATGAATTGGAAGAACTCCAGGGATTTCTGCCCTTGCCTGGGTACCGGCAGCCCTGGAGGACACTCCATCGTCCTCAGCCTACCAGCACCCGCTTCTCCATACCCTCTCCACACGTGCATCGTGGCCAGAAAACTGGAATCCCCCCTCCCTGCTCCAAAACCTTTTAACACCTTTATCTAAAGTTTCACTGTTTTAACCCTCAGCTAACTGTTGGTGTGGGTGCAATGCTGCACACCCAATTATTCATTAATGTTTTCATTTCATGCTGAACATAAAATGACTTTTAATAGATTTCCGAGTGTACAGCAAATAGCTTTTGGAAAGTCACTTTTTCAACATGTAACAGGCCCGAAACAATAAGGGACTCTTGGTGATTATTCATTCTTGGAAAAATAGGAGTTATAGCCCCAACCAGGAAGAAGAAATGGAATGACCTCAAACTCCATGATTTTACTGCACAAGTGGGTGGGGGTTTTTTTGGTTTTATTTGTTTTGTTTTGTTTTTTGGGTTTTTTGTTTGTTTGTTTTTAATAATGCCTCTGTTTTTTCTTAAACATATGTATTCTTCAAGGGAACTTCCTTGCACTGAGTGCATTTGACCTTGCATTCTCATGAATGCAGCTGTTATTGGTTTTCTTCTTACACAATCTTTCTTCCAAGGAGGATAATCTGTTTCATAAGTACACAACAGCAGTGACAGCATTGCTTGTGATTATGTAAGTCTAGAGATACTTAAGACTCTGAGTGTATACTCCAAAATACAACATCAGTAAATTATATAGTCCTTAAAAGCTCATTTTATCTTTATTTTACTTGCATTGCCACCTCATCACATGCACAAAAAGAACATCAATAGCAAAAGCTAAGTAGTATAGCTATTGGCCTACATACAATGCAATGATGAGTGTTTGATAATTTAGTGAGAAGAGTGTGGATTTTATTTTAATATGATTCAAATTCTGATTTTGTTCCCGGCTAGTTTGTAGCCTTAAGCAAAATACTTAACCTTTCAGAGCCTCAGAGACAATAGTACCTACCTGAAAGGATTATTGATAGGATTACAGGAAATATTTCTGTGAAAGGACCTAGTGGAGTGATTTGCACACAGATGGCTCAAAAGGTGTACTATTGTTCCCCCCAAAGTGGTGTCATCCTACTAAAAAGGTATTGACTGCCCTATTATCACCTTTTGACCAAAAGATTCTATACTTCTATATGGTAAATATTTTCAGAATATATTTGTTCGGTATGTGACTAGTTAATAGTTAATAAGCCAGCATAGTATATGCTGATCCTCTCTGATTCTCCACTTAACTTGTCTAGATACAAGTACACAAGCAGAGGGAACCAACGACTGGCCCATGCCTCTGTCAAGAGCTATGGGCAAAATTCTTTATGCTTATATGGTCCCTATGTTTGAACCACTCAAAGCATTTTTCCAGAGATTAAATCGGGGCTTTCATATAACCCTGCTTAATAAATGTCAGATCTTCTATGTGAAAACTCAGAATATCCTTTTGAGGAAGGTGGCTGACAACCTTATCTTCCGTACAAATAAACTGAGGCATGGAGGGGATAAATCAGAGGACTAGCTGCAGATTCTTCATTCCTTATGTGTGCACTGTCATTTATATATGAAGACCAGAGTTTCATGGGAGCCCCGGTGTCAACAGAGCTCCCCAGAGACATGGCTGTGCTTTCTTGGAAACAGCGTCCCGCCATTCTCCTAGCATGGCTGGGAAAGTTCAGGCATTGGGGAGGGAGGGTGCTGAGGCAGAGGTTGCCTTAACTGGGTAAAGAGTCGGAGTCAGTGAGGTCCGCACAAGCAGATACACCAGAACTCACCCAAGGCGCGCAGTTATGGCACCCATCATGGGAAACTCAAAGTCCCCGTGTGGGGTCCAGTTCCTGTGGCCACTGGAAGCCTTTGCTCAGAAAGACAGAAGCCACTTAAGAGGGGGATGGAAAAAGGCCTCTGTAAGACTAATCCACAAAGTTACAACTATCTTATATTTGATAAAGGGGCTAAAAGCATGCAATGGAGGAAGGATAGCATCTTCAACAAATGGTGTTGGGAAAACTGGAAATCCATATGCAACAAAATGAAACTGAATCCCTTTCTCTCGCCATGCACAAAAGTTAACTCAAAATGGATTAAGGAGCTTGATATCAAATCAGAGACTCTGCGTCTGATAGAAGAAAAAGTTGGCTACGATCTACATATTGTGGGGTCAGGCTCCAAATTCCTTAATAGTACACCCATAGCTCAAGAGTTAATAACAAGAATCAACAAATGGGACTTACTTAAACTAAAAAGTTTTTTCTCAGCAAGAGAAACAATAAGAGAGGTGAATAGGGAGCCTACATCCTGGGAACAAATTTTTACTCCTCACACTTCAGATAGAGCCCTAATATCCAGAGTATACAAAGAACTCAAAAAATTAGACAATAAGATAACAAATAACCCAATCAACAAATGGGCCAAGGACCTGAACAGACACTTCTCAGAGGAGGACATACAATCAATCAACAAGTACATGAAAAAATGCTCACCATCTCTAGCAGTCAGAGAAATGCAAATCAAAACCACCCTAAGATACCATCTCACTCCAGTAAGATTGGCAGCCACTATGAAGTCAAACAACAACAAGTGCTGGCGAGGATGTGGAGAAAAGGGTACACTTGTACATTGCTGGTGGGACTGCAAATTGGTGCGGCCAATTTGCAAAGCAGTTTGGAGATTTCTGGGAAAGCTGGGAATGGAACCACCATTTGACCCTGCTATTGCCCTTCTCGGACTATTCCCTGAAGACCTTAAAAGAGCATGCTACAGGTATACTGCCACATGGATGTTCACAGCAGCACAATTCACAATAGCTAGACTGTGGAACCAACCCAGATGCCCTTCAATAGATGAATGGATAAAAAAAAATGTGGCATCTATACACAATGGAGTACTATGCAGCAATAAAAATGACAAAATCATAGAATTTGCAGGGAAATGGATGGCACTAGAGCAGATTATGCTTAGTGAAGCTAGCCAATCCCTAAAAAACAAATACCAAATGTCTTCTTTGATATAATGAGAGCAACTGTGAACAGAGCAGGGAGGAAGAGTAGGAAGAAAAGAGTAACATTAAACAGAGACATGAGATGGGAGGGAAAGGGAGAGAAAAGGGAAATTGCATGGAAATGAAGGGAGACCCTCATTGCTATACAAAATTACATATAAGAGGTTGTGAGGGGAATGGGAAAATAAACAAGGAGAGAGATGAATTACAGTAGATGGGGTAGAGAGAGAAGATGGGAGGGGAGGGGAGGGGGGATAGTAGGGGATAGGAAAGGTAGCAGAACACAACAATTACTAATAGGGCATTATGTAAAATTGTGGATGTGTAACCGAAGTGATTCTGCAATCTGCATTTGGGGTAAAATTGGGGGTTCATAATCCACTTCAATCTAATGTATGAAATATGATATGTCAAGAGCTTTGTAATGTTGTGAACAACCAATAAAAAAAAAAGAAAGAAAAAGGCCTCTGTACACAGGGAAAGTAGAGAGCTCTGATCAGCATCTGAGAGAGAAGATGGGTCCAGCCTGCTGGCTCCAGATAGCATCAGCAACTATGAGAGAAAGAAGCTGGAAGAATCCCACCTCACAGAACCCACCTTCACCCCTACACACACCTCCAGTGGACACTTGGGGTCCACCACCTTTCTTCCTTCCTGTTTCTGGTTTTCTCAGACCAGAGACTCTCTTACTTTTTCTTTTTGTGATTCAAAAATATATTTTTGTTAATATTTATTATCACTTTAAACACATTATGGTGGCTTGGTAGGCTAAAAGATGGTAAAGCTAGAACCATATCTCCCAGATTGCTTCCCTGAATGATTCCAGGTCTCCACAGGCCACAAATCTTGCAGGAGATTTGAAAAGTGGAGACAAAGTAGCCTCCCATACTTTTATGCTCTAAAGGACAGTGGGAGGCACCAGACACCACAGTACTTATTCACATCGTCACTGACAGTTGCTCTCCTTCCCACTCTGTCGGCTCCTTCAGCTTCTGCACATGCACATGGTGAAGGGTGCCAGTTTTTCCTTGTGTCAGCCACTGCACTGGGCTCCAGTTCATTTTCCTGGGTTCTGCTTCACTTTGTATCGCCTCATCGAACCCTCACAACAGTCCTAGAAGGGAGGCATTATCACCATCCCTGCTCCACAGGTGAACAACATGAAAAGCAAGGAGGTTGTCCTCTGCAATGAGCTAGTCTGTGGTGCTGCTAGAATTGAACTCAGGCAGTCAGATTCCAGAGCCTGAGTTCCAACTCTTTGCTCATTTCTGCTCTAATACCATGCAGTCTGGCTCCTGTTCACATCACTTTTTTTTTTCCAAAAGAAAAGAGTTTCTCAACATTTTTTAAACTTTTCTTCAGAAAGTCTTTTTTTCCATCCTCCTTCTGGACTTTTCTAAAGCTGGTAGTATTTATCTGTTTCTTTCCTTTGACTACCCAACGCTTTCTCTTCCATGTTTTGGTTTCCTTGACTAGCTTCTCAGCTTCCATTTGTCTGACACACACTTGTGTACACACCCACAAACATAGTCTGGCCATGTCGCTATGGCTGTAAATCATATGCTGTCCTCTTTTGACCATCAGCCAGTCCATCAGCCTATTTTGCTGACCTACACATTCTTCCACTGGGAGCTGCCAGTGTCTCACCTCTGCTACCCTCCAAAGGTAAAACAGAAGCAATCAAATGTGAAGCAAGAGAAGGACACAGACCAGATGGGGAAGAGGCAGAACATAGAAGGAAAGAGGGGAAGCTGAGAAAACCATCCAAAGCAAATTCACCAGAGGAGCAGGGAGAGAACACAGTAAAATCTCCTAAAACAGAAATAAATTTCCCTCAGGGAAAAAAAAAATACCCAGGATGTTTTTATAGATTTTATAAAGAGAAAGGGTCAGGTCATAAACTAGAGAGATAAGGGAGGGAAAAAAATGTATTTCCCAGAGAAGAGAAAGCAAAAGGACCCCAGCAGGATTATTGATGGAGTCAACTAGGAACAGGAAGAACAGTTTCAATATGAAGCTGATTAATGGATATAAGACTGAGAAAAGCTTAATGATCCTAAAACCAGGATCTGGATCTGGGGAAAGCCAAAAGCCCAAGGATGGATCTTCTGTCAAGACCTACAAACTCAAGAGAAGTGTTCCCCTACCAAGGAATTAAGTTCTTTGAAACTTTGCTAATTCAAAGAAGCATAAATTAGTATAGTATAAATGATCTCAACAACACATAGTTTCTCCCCCTGCTGGGAAGAGAGTAAGAGATGAGCAGCCCAGAAATCTGCCTTTAATTAGAAAAGCTCTTGGGAATGAGAAACTGCAATTTTCCAAGAATGAGCTAGGCCCTTGTGTCTATTTTTCCACATACTTACTAGCATAAGAATTGTAAGCCCAAGAAGTAAAACAATAAAATTCAAAACAGATCTAGAAATAAAATGTACCTTTTTGAACTCAGTAGATTCAGTAAACTTCTGCAGAGGAAAACTTTGCTGACATGCAACTTATGAAAGCATACCCCCAAGAGAGAAAAGAATGAGAAAAAAAAATAAAATAAAATGAAGTGGAACTTAAACCATGAACCCAGTGGTCCTGAGCTCAGGAATTCTATTTCTGAATCTCATAAATGGAAAAATACTAAACACAGAAATGGGGTTTTGCCCAAAATTATTTAACTAAGTACTACTTATAATAGCATAAAATTTGTAACAGTCTATATATGGGGCAAAAAGAAATGGCTCCATAATAATATAAACAAGCAGTGCAGTATGTCTCTTCTATGAAATATGAGGCTGGCTTTTTTTTTTTTTAGTGAAAGTGTTCATGGAGACTGCAGAGGCATACACAAGGAATGCTAGAAAAAAATACTGATGAGTAAAAGTAGAAAATTGTACAATGCTATGTGGAGCTGCACTCATTTTTGCGGGTCTTTCTGTGGAAGCTGGTTGCCTATGATTGTATGTGTAAATGCTTAGAAAAAGTGTGGAAAGAAATACTACAAACCATTCACAGTGGTGACCTCAAACTTTGGGAGAATAGAGCAAGAAAGCCAAGGCATTTCTTTTCTTCTTTTTAACACTCCAAATTGCTGAAAGTTTTCTTAAATTTCAAGTAGAAATCTGTCCAAAAACATCTGTTCCCCCTGTTCATCTCAGAGGCTGCTCCCTCAACAAGGACCACATTTCCCAATCTTCCTTGGAGCTAGGTGTGGCAATCCACATTTGCCACTGAACATGAGCAGAAACGTGGGTCACTTCTAGATTCAGGCTTTTCAGAGACAGTGGGCCACCCCCATGCTCTCTTTCTCCTTCCACCAGGTGTTGTCCTGGATGAAACAGCTCAGCCTCAACCATTGGCAGCCAGACCCCAGTGGCTGTCAGAGCCACAGGCACAAGACAGAAGGAATGCACATCCCTAAACTATCATGTAGAGAGGGTCCAATTGCCCTACTGGACACCTACTTGAAACATGAACAAGAAATTAACTTCTATTGTGTTTGAACCATTACATTTGGTTGTGTGTCCTTTCAATGCAGATTAGACTAGCTAAAACTTACAGTATTTTAAGGGATTTTTCAAATTAAAATTCTTATTTTGAGATAATTATAGATTTCCATGAAGTAAACCATATAAGAAATAATACAAAGAATCCCATGTATGCTATCCAATTTCCTCCAATGGTGACTTGTCCAGCTGTAAGACAATATCCCAACAGGATGTTGACTTTGATAGAGTCAAGACAGGAAACATTTCCATCACAAGAATCCCTCTTATTGACCCTTATAACACAACCACTACCCTTCAGCCCCAACTCTCACCTTAACTTCTAACACCCATTACTCTGTTGTCTACATCCAGAATTTGTCATCTATAAAATGTTACATAAATGGAATACCTCCCAGTATTGGTTTTTCACTATTTTTTCACTCAGTTTAGCCCTCAAGAGATTAGTACAGATTGTTTCACTTGTTGACAGTTTGCTCTTTTTTATTGCTGGATAGTGTTTTAATGGTCTGGAGGTACCAGTTTGTTTAACCATTCATCCATTGGAAAGCATTTGTTTCTAGTTTTTGACCATTGTAAATAACAATTCTATAAACATCCATATAAAGTTTTTATGTGACTACAAGTTTTCTCTAATATAAATGCCCAGGAGTACAATTGCTGGCTCATTTGGTAGTTAGATTTTTAGTTTTTGAAGAAATGTTTCTTTACATTTTTGTCAGAATTTGAATAAGTCACCACTCTCTAGCCATTCTGATAGGTATCTAGTGATATTTGTGGATTGTATTGGTATTCTCAAATAGGTAATGATATTGAATGTCTTTTTATGTGTGTATTTGCCATTGGTATATACACTTTGATGAACTGTCTCTTCATGTTTGTTGTTCATCTTCTAACTGAATTGATTTATTTTCCACTGTTGATTTTTAAGAGTTCTTTATATATTCTAGATATTAAGGGCTTTGTTGTATTTGTCATTTGCAAATATGTTCTCTCATTTTGTAGCTTATTTTTTCAACTTCTTAACAGGGTCATTTCCAGAACAAAAGCATGTAAATTTTGGTGACATTTATTTTACCAGTCTTTTTCTTTTCTGGATCATGCTTTTGATGTCAAATCAAGAACTCCTAACCCAGCCTCAAATTCCTAAGATTTTTTCTTGTGGGACTCTCTAAAATTTTTCTTGTTTAATATTTTACATTTAAATCTAGTTTCCATTTTCAGCTAATTTTTTAATCAATTGTGAGATTGAAGAAGCATTTTTTTGTTTTGTTTGATGTTTTGTTTTTGCTAATAGAATGTCAAAATGCTCCAGGATCATTTGTTATAAAGACTGTGACTCCTCTATTCAGTTGCTTTTATGCCAATATTGCACTGCCTTGATTACTGTATCTATACAGTAAGCCTTTAGAATTGAGTACACTGATTTTTCTTATTTTATTCTGCTTTTTCAACATTATTTCAGCTATTCTAGATCTTTATAAATTTTGTAATACTTTTATATAATTACAAAAAAAACTTTCTGGAATTTCAGTGAGAAAGGGATTAAGTCTATATACCTACTTGTAGAGAACTGATGTTTTTACTGTTTAATCTTCCAATTCATGAACATGGTATACATTTTTCCATTTGTTTAGATCTTCTTTGATTGCTTTCATCAATGCTGTATCATTTTCAACATATTGGTCATTTACATGCTTTGTTAGATTTATGCTAAATTTTATATTGGGGATGATTTTTAAATACTACTAATTTTTTATTTCAGTGTCTACATATTGATTTCTAGTAAATACAAATACAAGATTTATATGTTTGTTTTGTACCCTGTAACCTTGATGAACTTACTTATTATTAGATTTCTTATGATCTTCTATGTAGACAATCTTGACAATCTTGTCATCTATAAATTTTTCTTTCTTTCTGATCTGTATGCCTTTTTTATCCTTTTTGTTGTATTGCACTAGCAAGAACTTTCAGCTCTATGTTGAACAAAAATACAGAGAGTGAACATCTTTTCCCAGAGATAAAGCATCATTTTTTCATTAAGTATAATGTTTGGTTTAAGTTTTTTGAGTGTGCTTTTGTTATGTAAGAAGTTATCCCTCTACTCCTACTTTTCTGAATGGATGTTGAATTTTGTCAAGTGCTTTTCTACATAAATTGATAGGATCATGTGATTTTTTTCTTCTTCAGCATGTTAATGTGGTAGGTTACTTTGATTGGTTTTTAAATATTGAATCATCTTGAATACGGAAATAAAAGTAAAATAAAATGGTATTTTTTTTTTACCTATTGCCTAATTCTACTTACTTGTATCAGTATTTTTATTAGAAATTTTTGATCTATATCCATAAGGTATATGGGCCTACAGGGTTTTTTCTTTGTATTGTATTTATCTAGTTTGGGTGTCAAGATAATACTAACTTTAAAAAAAATGAATTGGAAATTGTTCTCTCTTCTATTCTCTCGAAGAGATTGTACAGCATTAGCTATAATTTTTCTTTAAAGATTTGGTAGAATTCTCCAGTGAAATTATTTGAGCTGGGAGATTACTTTGGGGGAATATTATAAACTTAAAAACACTATTTCCTTAATAATTATAGATCACTCAAATTATTTCAAATGAGTTGTCACAATTTGTACTCTTTGTACTTTATATGATTTTATTTCTTCAAATTTGTTATTTATCAGGAATAGCTAAAACAAAAAAAATTGCTTTTCATCACCATTGTCGTCATAATCATCATGAAAATGGCTTTAAAAGAAGAAAACTGGTCAGATGAATATTACTGTTTCCCATTTTCAATGAGTAAATAGTTACCATTGCTAGACACACAAGAATCTGTCAAGATTATTCAAGATATATAATACAACATGACCAATCACAGGGACAATAAAGCTAGAAAATAATTTATGTGTCTTGATTCTTTTTCTACAAGCAAAATACAAAAGCACCACTTATGCCTCTCAGAACAGTGGCTCATGCACTGTTGAAAAAACTCAACTTCCTTCATCACCAGCTGTCAAGAATGCATATATATATAGGTTTCTTTGTACACTAACTGTAGCATGATGTGGTAAACAGATAGGAAGTCAACTCAACAATGGCAGTGACGGACTGTGTGATCATAAAGCTAATAAAGATGTAGGTATTCTTGGGATCTGGAAGCATTCTTTTTGCAGCATCAGTGATACCAAAGTAGGCAGCTCAGCAGATGACAATACACTGCACAGACACATTCAGGCCTTTCGACAGGCACTGAAGCCCTGCAAGTTTGTAGATCTTAATCAGGCTGTCACTAAGGCCTTTGAATTCCCTCTCACCTTCAGCTTTACCCACATTAGCTGCTAGACAGGTATAGGTAAAATCAAGAAGGTACACAAACACCAGGATCTGGACCCTTTGGCACCACTTAATGTCAGATTTCCTGCAAAGTAGTGCCAAAACCAGTTTCTCTTGTCCACACCACCAGTGAAGATCTACCTATGTTTATGTTTAAAAGGAATCTTGAGAATCTGGGTGAGTATGTATCTGATGACATTGTCTAGATCACGACATCAGAAGGACAGGACTCCCTATTTCTGGGAACATGAACCATGTAGACTATAATACCTTTGCGTTGCTTGTTTTTGTTGTTTTGCTTGCTGGAATGATGTACTGAAAAGCAGCAGCTTGATGCACTCCATGGGTACTACCATAGTCTTGGAGATGAAAGTTACAATTGTTTCATAGAAGACTGTAGATGTTATGATTTCCTCACATTCATGTGACAATATCTTAATTTTGCCTTCACAATTGATAATTGTGTCCAAATACAGGATTATGGATTAAAATTTTTTTTCTTACACTCAAGTGTTTTAATTTTTACTTCTGATAATATTTTAAACTTTCAAAAAATTGGAATGAAAATACAAAAGACTTTTATATTTCCTTTATGCATATACACCATTGTTAATGTTTTGTTGCATTTCCTCTTTTATCCACTTTTTATCCAATTGAAAGTAAGTTACTGACAAGGTGTCCTTCATCCCTAAATACTTCAGTGTGTATACCCTCAAAACAAGGACATTCACTTCGATAGCCAATACGTTTTTGTCAAGGTCAAGGATGTCAATAATGTTAACACACTCTATTATTTTATCAGACCTTATTCAAATTTTACCACTTGTCCTAATAATAGCTTTATGGCTTTATAGCTATTTGCCTTTTAGCACTTGGTGTTCTTATAGCCTGATGCCAGTCTATTTTTTAATTCCTCTTTAGTTTCCCCCCCCTCTGGAAGGATTTTTCCTCCTTCCCTTTAGAAGTACAAAGTTTCACCGGATTCTGACCAAATTAAATTTATCCTCCTTAACATCAACTAGGAAATTGCAGTCTGCAAACTTCTGCCTTTATTCAGCCAGATGCATGTTTTACTTTCATTTCTTATATTATTTTCTCTCCTACACTTTTTCTATTCTCCTCAAATTCCTGGTCTCTCCCTCAACCAATACTTACTAGGTGCCCTCTGGGTGCTAAATACTGCTTAGTGAAAAATAACTTGGAACCAATTGAGCCTCTGACCAAGCAACTAGCTGAACTGATCATTCACCAGCCAGGACACAATGCGTGAAAAATTGCAAGGCTGGATGCCCACTCTTCCCAGGAGTCCTGCTTTTAGAACAGAAACAATGTACCCCCAAAACAGAAGGGAGGCCATTCAAATTTTCTTGCAAATAAATGGGGCATTTTGAAACCTGAAGACTGATAATCCAGAACTTTGACTAGCACTCTATCCATTGAAAATAACCACTTATACAGAGAGGCATCAGGAATTTCTCTCCGTAACTAGCTTTGGCATCCTTTATGAGAAAAATATATTATTCCTTCTGGTGCAGACTGTCAAAGTAAATACTGGCACTATGAATTTGAAGCTTCTGTGGATTTGAAGACAAATAACATTTTTCTTCTTTCAAAATTTTCCCTAAACCGCCCGCCCATTACTTGCTGCAAGGTATATGATTTTATACCACAACCTCTGCAGCTCCTCTCTGGAAGTTTGTGATGTTAAAACTGAAGAGAGGACAGGGCTGGGGTTGCTTCTGGTAAATATGGGAGCAGGCAGGGAGCTGAGAAGTGTCCCTTGGCCACACCTCACATCTCAACTTTACACACCCAGAAACTCAGCTTTGTCCTGATCCCCAGAGTTGATCAATCTCACGTGCACTCAGACTAATCAACATTACGTACTTTACAGAAAGAAACTAGGATAACTACTTTCTAGTGAACAGTCAGAGTGTCAAGATATGAGAATTCAGACTTTGAAGAAAAACAGACCTGATTTCAACTTTCAGCTCTGCTTCCTGCTGAAGCATGATCCTGAGGTGCAATTTAACCCTTTAGAACCCTCGTATCCTCATTAAGGTGAAATGGGGAATAGTAATAAGATTATGCAATATAAAAAAAAAAAGCAGAGAAAAGAGATTTGGGCAGATCCCAATGCTTGGTACATTGGCAACCTAAGAGCAGCACCAGCCGACTAGAACAACTGTGCTTTGGTAAAGCTTCCTCCTGGATCCTCTTTCCAGACCACATCTGCAGACACCCTGGTTATCTCTTTAGATATGTTACTATGGACAGGTATGCCAACACTAAGCCACCTTTGGTTCATTACATCCATGCCCCATTTCTCTATCTGCCCCCTCAGAGCATCACAATGTTCCAGGCTGTGAACAACCCCAGTGATGCTCTCATTCTTAACCCATAGCTAAGTGGGTTTTTTTTGTCCACTGCCACATTCTCATTTTTCTATCTGATAAACACAGTTTCATTCACACTCAATCTTTAGGAAGAATAAGGAGCATTAAAAATAGGTGTTTCATAACTCAAGGAAATTTCAAGAAGTTTAGGATTTTCCCATCTTTTCTTTCTACGTTTCTGAAATAACTTTAATTCTTCTTGGAAAAGATCAATTATCCCCTCCTTTGGAAAGATTACCCTGTATTCCTGGTGCTTTAAAAAAAATAGGATGCTGGACATGGTACATGGTGGCACATGCCTGTAATACCAGTTGCTCAAGAGGCTGAGGCAGGATGATCGTGAGTTCAAATCTAGCCTCAGCAAAAGCAAAGCACTAAGCAACTCAGTGAGACCCTGTCTCTAAATAAAATACAAAATAAGGCTGGGGATGTGGCTCGGTGTCTGAGTGCCCCTGAGTTCAATACCCAGTACTCCCCTTCAAAAGAAAAAAAAAGGCGATTTTTTTTATAACTTAAGTAACAAAAGAAAGAAAAGTTGAACATGCAAACACAATGAAAACTATATTTTCTTAATTTGGAATCTCAAAAGTATCTCTGAAACCTATAATACAAGTTTAATAAATGTAGATTATTATAATCATTAAACATGAAAAATGAGTTTTCTGTATGCAATTTTGTCAGAAATTTATATACAACATTATGTATATACAAAAGAAGTACAATGGTTATTTTTAAAATAAAGCTTTATGACACTTTTCAGCAATTCAGATAGAATTCACCCACAAGTAAAATGTAAAATTTGTTCCCAAAGGTATAATCACATGATAATCTGTGTCATAAAGGCAGAAAAATGTCTGCCCTGCCATTGGCTTTTAGAAGTTTATTTTTCCAGAACAATGCAGAACTCTATGAAAATGGAAACTCAGTAAGCCGATCACATTTCTGTTTTCTTTCCTAAAATAAATTATAATACACAATTTATGCATTTTGTATGCCATAAATGATGATATCTCTCATTTGCCTTTAAAAGTGTCTATATGTACAAATGTAAAAAATCACTATGTTCCTATTTGCATTTAGTTGCCTACAGTTGGACTTCCTGATATAAAAGTTACTTCTATTTGTATAGTTCTATAAATGAAAATATAGTATCATATTGAACTTTGCTTCAACTTTGACCTAAAGTGATAGACCTCCAAACCCAAAGAGGACCACTCTGGGCTACTAAGAAGAAGGAGGTGACCAGGGAGAAGGTCATAAAGACAATTTCTCCTTGCACTCCACCAAGAACATGAGGGGCCTCATTTTCCCATGGGTAAATCAAGTTACTAAGGTTACTTTCAACCCATTCTAATGTGATATGATTCTAAATTATTTTTTAAAACAATTTCATGCAAAACTAGGATCTTCACCACAGCATTCTTTAGAGGGAAATAATGACCACAAAAGGGGGGAAACTGTTTCCCACAAACTTCATCTTTAGCGCAAGTCAATTTTTTGGAATCTTCTACCTTTAGTTGAGGATTTGCAATCACGGGGACCCTGAACTAGAAGACATAACGCCCATCATGTAGGTCATTCACACTGACAGCCTTTTATGACGGGCAAATTCCCTTTTATTCCTATTCATGATGTGCCAAAACATGGAGGGAACATTGACCTAAATGTTTGATTTCTGTTTCATGTGTGAGCTCAACTCTTGTCAAGAAGCAATCAAGACATTATTGAGCCAACTCTTTGGAGTTGAGTGGTTTTCATAGATCAAAAGGCATAATAAGGTTTCCTGTGGTGTCATATATTGAAAATCTATATCCTGTTTTGGCTCCACTTCTCCTACCATGGTCCTTCACAGAAAGAAGTGAGATTGATGGAAATATCAGGAGCCTGATTTTGCTCTGAACAGCTTTTAGTTAGTTACTTCCATTCAAATAACTTCTTTAATAAGAAAATATGGACTACCTATAAACCCAAAGTTTTCTAATTAAGAAAGTTCCACTATTTTCATGAGATCACATGACTTACAAGCTAATAATCTCTTTTAGACTCTGGGGCCCAATTAGCACAGTACCATGTTCTGCTATTTTGATTATTAGAAGGAAAAACCACTCATACGTTGTCAGTGGGATTGCAAATTGGTGCAACCACTTTGGAAAGCAGTGTGGAGATTTCTTAGAAAAAATGGAATGGAACCACCATTTGACCCAGCTATCCCACTCTTCAGTTTATACCCATAAAACTTAAATTCAGAATACTACAGTGACACAGGCACATCAATGTTTACAGCAACTCAATTCACAATAGCTAAATTATAAATCCAACCTAGATGCCCTTCAGCAGATGAACTGATAAAGAAAATGTGGTACATATACACAATGAAATATTACTCAGCCTCAAAGAAGAATAAAATTATGGCATTTGCAGGTAAATGGATGGAACTAGAGAATATCATGCTAAGTGAAATAATCCAATCCCCCAAAACCAAAGGCTGAATACTTTTTCTAATAAGCAGATGCTGATCCATAGTGCAGGGAGGTAGGGAAGAATGAAGGAACTTTGTATTGTGCAGAGGGACGTGAGAGGAGGGGTGAGGCTTTGGGGATAGGAAGGATGGTTGAATGAGACAGACATTATTACCCTATATATATATGTGTGTTTGGTTATATTACTTGAGTGACTCTGTACCATGTAAAGTCAGAGGAATGAGAAGTTGTGCTCCATTGGGTGCAATGTGCATTCTGTTGTCATTGTGTAATTAGAACAAATAAAAAGGGGGGGGGGTGGAGAAATAGAAGGAAAAACCAGAACCGACAGACATGGGAATGCTGACTCTTCTTTAGAATGCAACCCAGCAAAACCTGCAGCAAACCTGCCAACCCCCAGGAGCAGTGCCAAGCCTAGGTTGTTTCCCATAAGGTGCAAGTCTTTTTCTTACAATTCACAACAGGATTCTCTTTCAACATGTCCATATGATCTAACTGCAATGTTGAAGAGAATGTATCAAAACTTGATATTTTTAAAAGGCCAGCTTTCCTTAAATATGATAAAGTTAAAAAAAATTCTATAGTTGTAATATTTATTAAGAAAATAAATTGATATACCTTAGATGTAGAAGTTATATTTTTATAAAAATAACAACCTCTAAATCACTGAATATGTATGTCAGAGCCCTTAATCTGATAGAAGAATAATACTCTTTGGAACATTCCCCCCAAAAAATCCCTAATTTAGGTTTATTGTCAATCACAAAAAGAGTACCTAGTAATTTGTCCAACAAGTAAGTTGATGCCTTAAAACCTGATGTCCGTGTCTTTATCAGCATTTTCTAATAACTGAAAATTATAGCCATTCTACATCAAAATGGGTTCTATATTCTATTTCATTTTTCATGTGTCAAATGGCAAACTAAAAGACCTTAACATTATGGGAAAGCTATAGACTGAACTTTCTTTAAGTTTCTTGCATAACTGAAACTAGGCTGAACCCAAGGACACTGCTTCTCCTACAGTCTTTTCAAGAGGTGACTGTTTTCTCCCACACCACAAGTTCTGCCAAGAGAAGGAGGTAGGTATCCTTTCGGCTCCTCATTGCTACTGCCTGAACTTTTTCTCTCCCTTCAGTGGTATAAACCTCAGCCCTTTACAATGCATACCCAAAGTCTACGCCATCTGCCCCTCCTGCTTCCTGTAGCTATCTCCTGAGTTCTCAGACATCTACCCCCATTCATTTTTCTCCCTCTCAATTCTTGTCATTGATTTTGGTTACTTCAACACCCATGAAGACATTCCAGTCAATGTCATGGTCACACCATTCCTTGTCTACTTTCAATGATATTTTCTTCCATTACTGTCTTATGAACTCATTTCTTGTCCTGCCAAAGGTCAACATCAACCTTCCCAAACTCTACACACTAATCTTATCAAGAATAACCAGCTAAGCTTGTTGTCTTAACCAAGTTATAATACAAGAATACTCTCAAGATGGAAGCATGGATTAGAAGACCAGAAGAAAAGATGGATGAAAGATAGTAAGAGGGATCCTAACTGAAATCAAGATACAAAGTAAAAATCATAAAAAGAAAAAACAAGATGGCAGATGCTAGCATGAAGGAAAAAATTCAGATTCCCTTTTCTTGACATGCCATCCGGATCAACAGCTTTCATATGTGTGAGTCTTGGTCAATAATTGACTAGGCAGAAAAAGGGGGAAAAACTGGATAGATAGGAAAGATGGTGTAGTGGAGCAAGGTGGTGTTTCCCAGCCCCTCCACAGCACAGAGAGGAGGCAGTGAAGGAAGACCTGACTGGAGAAGGGGGTGACAGAATAAGTGCTCTCACATGCCCTAGTAAAGAGTCTGAGACCTAAAGAGACTTGAATTTCAGTTACCAGAGCAGAAAACATTGACAGATTTCCTTATCCCTGAACCAGAGTGGGGTGGAAGAAAGGGGGAGGGAAAACAAAGAGAGAAAGATGAAGAGGAAAAGCACATAAGCTCACTTCCTTAACAACAGCTGGAAAGAAAAGCAGACCAAATTAAAACTCAACATAAACTGAAGGAATTCCAGCAGTTTAACCCAAATTGTGGACAGAAAGCCATGTGGGGCGTGGTGACCATTTTGTGGAGTTCACAGCTGAGTAGCTCAGCTGCCCTAGAAGAAACTGAATCAACCCATCACCTCCCCATCTTCAGAGAGCAACAAATAAAGCCAGAGGGACTACCCTTGTGGTGGGATGTCTCAATGATACATCCAGAAGGAACTCCTAGAGGGATTGCTACTTGCCAAGATTTGCTGAAACCCCCTCCCCTCACTATGAACTGGGGGAATGGGGTGAAGCAGACCTGAGAACTGAACACTCCAGGAAGTGCTAACCTAACCCAGTACTCTGAGAGGATTCACAGCAGGCAGCAGGAAGTAAAAGCTCAGAAGGAGGTGGGAAGGTCATCTCTGTCCGAGGCAAAGGGGAGCAACACCCCTGGTTCCCAACCTCAGGTAGCTGGAGCTTGAACCCAGGCAAACCAGCTGGGTCTCTTTCCTGATAGCAGAGACAAAGCCCCAGCAATATAGATGGTTGGGGGAGAAAAGTGGCTTGAAAAGACTTGTATGGAAGGCTGCTCCCTATTGTGAGATAAAAGACTACAAGATGTCTGATGGATTCTTCTCTTGATCAAGGGAGGGTGCATTATTCAGGGGTTCTACTTTCCCTTCCCGCCTCCCTCCCCCTGTTCCCTTTTCTCCACTCTACTGATCTTTCTTCTATTTATTTATAGCTTGTTTTAAATTAGTGCATTATGGATATACAAAAAGGTGAAATTCACTGTGTCAAGGGTCAAATGTTTTCTCTCCTATGCAGAAGCTACACCAAAATAAATGGGGGGAAAAGTGTAGAGGAAATCCCATGAAAATAGAAGACAAATCAGTGGAGTAGAGAAAGGGGACTGAGGTTGAGAGAGGAGGGGCAATAAAAGTGAGGAACAGTGGAATGAATCTGACCAAACTTTCCTATGTACATATATGAATATACCTCGGTGAATTTTATATATATATATATATATATATAATATATAAAATATATATTGTGTATTATGGATATATATATATATATATATAATATATAAAATATATATTGTGTATTATGGATATATATATATATATATATATATATATATATCCATAATGCACTAAAAAGAGAAATACTTGGGACTGAATTGGAGCAAATTATATTCCATGCTTGTATAATTATGTCAAAATGAATCCCAATATTATGCATAACTATAATATTTTTATTGATTGTTCAAAACATTACAGAGCTCATGATATATCATCTTTCATACATTAGACTCAATTGGGTTTTGAACTCCCATTTTTACCCCAAATACAGATTGCAGAATCACAACTGTTACATACTCACATTATTACATAATGGCATATTAGTGTCTGTTGTATTCTGCTACCTTTCCTATCTCCTACTATCCCCCCTCCCTCCCCTCCCCTCCCATCTTCCCTCTCTATCTCCTCTGATGTTGTTCAATTCTCTCCCCTTTTTCCCCCCTCCCCCTTGCCCCTCGTAACCTCTTATAATTTTGTGTATCATTGAAGGTCTCCTACCATTTCCATATGCTTTCCCTTCTCTCTCCCTTTCTCTCCCCCCATACGTCTTTGTTTACTGTTAGTCTTTTCCTCATGCTCTTCCTTCCTGTTCTGTTCTTATTTGCTCTCTTTACATCAAAGAAGACATTTGGCATTTGTTTTTTATGGCTTGGCTAGCTTCACTTAGCATAATCTGCTCTAATGCCATCCATTTCCCTGCAAATTCTATGATTTTGTCATTTCTTAGTGCTGCATAATACTTCATTGTGTATAGATGCCACATTTTTTTTTATCCATTCATCTATTGAAGGGCATCTAGGTTGGTTCCACAGTCTACCTATTGTGAATTGTGTCGCTATAATCATTGATGTGGCCTTATCCCTATAGTGCGCTCTTTTAAGGTCCTCAGGGAATAGTCCGAGAAGGGCGATAGCTGGGTCAAATGGTGGATCCATTCCCAGCTTTCCCAGGAATCTCCATACTGCTTTCCAAATTGGCCTCACCATTTTGCAGTCCCACCAGCAGTGTACAAGTGTACACTTTTCCCCACATCCCCGCCAACACTTATTGTTGTTTGACTTCATAATGGCTGCCAATCTTACTGGAGTGAGATGGTATCTTAGGGTGGTTTGATTTGCATTTCTCTGATTGCTAGAGATGGTGAGCATTTTTTCATGTACTTGTTGATTGATTGTATGTCCTCCTCTGAGAAGTGTCTGTTCAGGTCCTTGGCCCATTTGTTGATTGGGCTATTTGCTATCTTATTGTTTAATTTTTTGAGTTATTTGTATACTCTGGATATTAGGGCTCTATCTGAGGTATGAGGGGTAAAAATTTGTTCCCAGGATGTAGGCTCTCTATTTACCTCTTTTATTGTTTCCCTTGCTGAGAAAAAACTTTTTAGTTTAAGTAAGTCCCATTTGTTGATTCTTGTTATTAACTCTTGGGCTATGGGCATCCTATTAAGGAACTTGGAGCCCGACCCCACTATATGTAGATCGGAGCCAACTTTTTCTTCTATCAGACGCAGCGTCTCTGATTTGATATCCAGCTCCTTGATCCATTTTGAGTTAACTTTTGTGGATGGCGAGAGAAAGGGATTCAATTTCATTTTGTTGCATATGGATTTCCAATTTTCCCAGCATCATTTGTTGAAGATGCTATCCTTCCTCCATTGCATGTTTTTAGCCCCTTTATCAAATATAAGATATTTGTAACTTTGTGGATTAGTCTCTGTGTCTTCTATTCTGTACCATTGGTCCACCTGCCTGTTTTGGTACCAGTACCATGCTGTTTTTGTTACTACTGCTTTGTAGTACAGTTTGAACTCTGGTATCGGTATACCTCTAGATTCACATTTCCTTCTTAGAATTGCTTTTGCTATTCTGGGTCTTTTGTTTTTCCATATGAATTTCATGATTGCTTTATCTATTTCTACAAGAAATGCCGTTGGGATTTTGATTGGCATTGCATTAAACCTGTAGAGAACTTTGGGTAATATCTCCATTTTGATGATGTTAGTTCTGCCTATCCATGAACAGGGTACATTTTTCCATCTTCTAAGATCTTCTTCTCTCTCTCTCTTTAGGGTTCTGTAGTTTTCATTGTATAAATCTTTCACCTCTTTTGTTAGGTTGATTCCCAAGTATCTTATTTTCTTTGAGGATATTGTGAATGGAGTGGTTTTCCTTATTTCCATTTCAGAGGTTTTGTTGCTGACATACAGGAATGCCTTTGATTCATGTGTGTTGATTTTATAACCTGCCACTTTGCTGAATTCATTTATTAACTCTAGCAGCTTCTTTGTAGACCCTTTTGGGTCTGTTAAGTATATTATCATGTCATCCGCAAATAGCGATAATTTAATTTCTTCTTTTCCTATTTTTATGCCTTTAATTTCTTTTGTCTGTCTAATTGCTCTGGCTAGTACTTCGAGAACTAAATTGAATAGAAGTGGTGAGAGAGGGCATCCCTGTCTTGTTCCAGATTTTAGAGGGAATGCCTTCAGTTTTTCTCCATTTAGGATGATGCTAGCCTGATGTTTAGCATATATAGCTTTTACAGTGTTGAGGTAAGTTCCTGTTATCCCTAGTTTTTCTAGGGTTTTGAACATAAAGGGATGCTGTACTTTGTCAAATGCTTTTTCTGCATCTATCGAGATGATCATATGGTTCTTGTCTTTAAGTCTATTGATGTGGTGAATAGCATTTATTGATTTCCGTATATTGAACCAGCCTTGCATCCCAGAGATGAATCCTACTTGATCATGGTGCACAAGTTTTTTGATATGTTTTTGTATTTGATTCGCCAGAATTTTATTGAGAATTTTTGCATCCAAGTTCATTAGAGATATTGGTCTGTAGTTTTCTTTCTTTGAAGTGTCTTTGTCTGGTTTTTGGGATAAGAGTGATGCCTCATAGAATGAATTTGGAAGAGCTCCTTCTTTTTCTATTTCTTGAAATAGCTTGAAAAGTATTGGTGTTAATTCTTCTTTGAAGGTTTTGTAGAACTCCGCTGTATACCCATCCGGTCCAGGGCTTTTCTTGGTTGGTAGTCTTTTGATGGCTTCTTCTATTTCTTCCTTTGTTATTGGTCTGTTTAGATTGTGTGTGTCTTCCTTTCTCAATCTGGGCAGATCATATGCTTTAAGAAATTTATCGATATCTTCACTATCTTCTATTTTATTGGAATATAGGGTTTCGAAATACTTTCTAATTATCTTCTGTATTTCTGTAGTATCTGTTGTGATATTGCCTTTTTCATCCCGTATGTTGGTAATTTGAGTTCTCTCTCTTCTTCTCTTCGTTAGCATGGCTAAGGACCTGTCTATCTTATTTATTTTTTCAAAGAACCAACTTTTAGTTTTATCAATTTTTTCAATGGTTTTTTTTGTTTCAATTTCGTTGATTTCTGCTCTAATTTTAATTTTTCTTGTCTTCTTCTACATTTGCTGTTGTTTTGCTCTTCCTTTTCTAGGTTTTTGAGGTGTAGTGTGAGTTCATTTATTTGTTGGTTTTTTCTTTTTTTGAGGAAAGAACTCCAAGAAATGAATTTCCCTCTTAAAACTGCTTTCATTGTGTCCCATAGATTCCGATATGTTGTGTCTGTATTATCATTTGTCTCTAAGAATTTTTTCATCTCCTCCTTTATGTCTTCTGTAACCCATTGATCATTCAGTAACATATTGTTCATTTTCCATGTGATGTAGGATTTTTCCTTCCTTCTTTTATCATTGATTTCCAATTTCATTCCATTGTGATCAGATATGGTGCATGGTATTATCTCCACGCCTTTATATTTACTAAGAGTTGCCTTGTGGCATAATATATGGTCTATCTTTGAGTAGGATCCATGTGCTGCTGAGAAGAATGTGTATCCACTTGATGATGGTTGATATATTCTATATATGTCGGTTAAGTCTAGGTTACTGATTGTGCTGTTGAGTTCTATAGTTTCTTTATTCAGTTTTTGTCTAGAGGATCTGTCTAATGGCGAGAGCAGTGCGTTGATGTCACCCATGATAATTGTGTTGTGGTCTATTTGACTCTTGAACTTGAGGAGAGTTTGTTTTATGAATGTTTCAGCTCCATTGTTTGGTGCATACAAATTGATAATTGTTATGTCTTGTTGGTGGATGGTTCCTTTTAACAGTATACAGTGTCCTTCTTTATCCTTCTTGATTAACTTAGGTTTAAAGTTGATTTTATTTTATATGAGTATGGCCACACCTGCTTGCTTCCGAGGGCCATGTGAGTGGTATGATTTTTCCCAACCTTTTACCTTCAGCCTGTGTATGTCTTTTCCTATCATACGAGTCTCTTGAAGGCAGCATATTGTTGGATTTATTTTTTTGATCCAGGTTACTAGCCTATGTCTCTTGATTGGTGAGTTTAGGCCATTAACATTTAAGGTTACAATTGAGATATGATTTGTACTTCCAGTCATGCTTCTTTATTTATTTATTTTAGTTTGGCTGGTTTTACTTTTTGGTTATTTTCCTCCCCCTTTACTGAGATACCTCCTGCTGTTAGTTGGGGCACTATTTTTCAATTCCTCTTCTTGTAGTATTTTGCTCAAAATGCTTTGCAGTGCTGGTTGTCTTGCTGCGAATTCTTTTAGCTTTTGTTTATTGTGAAAGATTTTAATTTCATTGTCAAATCTGAAGCTTAATTTTGCTGGATACAGTATTCTTGGTTGGAATCCATTATTTTTCAGCGTTTGAAATACATTGTTCCAGGATCTTCTCACTTTCAAAGTCTGTGATGAGAAATCAGTCGTTAACCTAATTGGTTTACCCCTGAATGTAATCTGCCTCCTTTCTCTCGTAGCTTTTAATATTCTCTCCTTGTTCTGTACATTGGATATCTTCATAATTATATGTCTTGGAGTTGGTCTATTATTTAGAATGTTTGGGGTCCTGTAGGCTTCCAGGATTTGGCAATCCATTTCATCTTTCATCTCTGGGAAGTTTTCTAGAATTATTTCATTTAATATGCTGTCCATTCCTTTGGTTTGATTCTATGTGCCTTCTTCTATCCCGATGACCCTCAAATTTGGTTTTTTTATGACATCCCATATCTCTTGAATAGATTCCTCATGGGATTTAAGCATCTTTTCTGTGTTGACTATATTCTTTTCAAGTTGATAAACCTTGTCTTCATTATCTGATGTTCTGACTTCTACTTGATCAAGTCTGTTTGTAATATTCTCGTTTGAGTTTTTAATTTGGTTTATATTTTCCTGCAATTCTAGGATTATTGTTTGATTTTTTTAAAGATCTCCATCTCCTGGTAGAGCTCGTTCTTTGCCATTTGAATTTGTTTAATTCATTTTCAAAATATACTTTTATTGCTTGGACTTGCTGTCTCATGTCTCCCCTAATATTCCTTTCCATTCGAGTTAGGTATGCCTTGAGTTCTTTCCCTATCCCTGCTTCTGATGTTTCTATGTCCTCCTGTAGAATTAAGTTGTCCTGCATTGTTTGCATTCCTTTTTTCCCTTGTTTTCTCATGTTGTCCACGTTACTTTCTAGCTCTATTTGGTTGCCGTGTTTCTGCTCTCTTCTATAGATTTGTTTTGGTTATGTATTACTCTGTTGTTTCTTCTTTGTGTTGTTAAACTGTGCCTGCTAACGTGGATTCTGCTGGGAAGGAAGTCCAATGGCCGAGCTCCAGTGACGTCACTACTCTGCTATGACGGGCCCCAGGCTCCTTGCTGGGGTGTCCTAATGGGGCTGTGTGACTGGACTGTCTCTGTTTGGTTTCAGCTCCCGGTCGAGGTAGGCAGGCAGTCTCCAGTCGCCCAGTATCTCAGGCAGTGGGCGGGTTATCGGTCACAGCGGGGGAGTGGACTCCGGCCGCCCAGTCGCGCAGGCAGCGGGCCAGCTGTCGCCGGTGGGCGGGCGATCTCTAGGCACCCATTCCAGCGGTCTGTAGTCGGCGGGCGGGCGTTCTCCTACCGCCCAGTTACAAGGGCAGTGGGTGAACTGTTGCCGGCGGGCCTGCGGTTTCCAGCCACCCAGTCGCGAGGGCCTGGCCTCTAGTCCCCTAGTTTCTCCTGCTAGTCTTGGTTTCTCCTGCTAGACCAGATTTACCCTGAGTGATGGCTCTCGGCAGTTCAAACTGTACTCTGGACCTGCCATTTGTTGGGTGTGGAGGGTGTCTATTGGGGACCCCGGCACTCTATTGTTTTGTTCCCGTTGTGGGGGATAGAACTGTACCGCATCCTTCCCCCTCTGAAATCCCGTACTCAGCCCTGGGGTCAGTGCGGGCTCATCCGGCAGGATTCCACAGAATCGCAGCCACTTTTCTTCCTGCTTGCTAATTAATCACTTCTCTGTAGCGTCCCGCCTTCTGTAGCCGCGGGGAAGGCCGGGCAAATTGGTCAGCCCGGATCCCCGGGGTCGCACAATTGGCTATTGGGATCCCTGGCACTCTATCGTTTTGATTTTTCCTGCTTGCCCCTCCCCCAGCGCTGGCTAGACAGGTTTCGTTTTGGCTGCTGATGGGAGGGGGAGTTGAAGGTCAGGTGTCTCTAGTTTTCCCCTAGTCTTTATGCGGGCTCACTCTGATACTCCCTCCCCCAGAAAGCCTAGGAGAGGTTTTATGCGGATTCCCTGATGTATGGGGGATGGGCTGAGTGACACAGACCTGTTTTATTGTTGCAGTCTGTCGGAGAGTGGCGGTGGATACTTCAGCTCTCCACGATGGTGGCCGCTGATTGCCTTGGTGGAGTTTCCGTCCTCTATAATATATTAATAAAAAATAAAACTAAAAGAACTGACGATGCCCCTATTGGCCAGATGAGGAAGTGAACCAAAATGGCAGCTCATCTGGAGAGGTTTTCCTTTCATCTTTAAGACTCAGTGGGCTGGGGACAAGAGCTAATATAGGCACAAAAGGTGCCCACATGGGTCCAATAGAGAAGAGAGTTGTAGAAAACTAAAAGCACCCCTGAATGGGAGTCCCTTGCAGGGCATGTCATAGATGCCAGCTAAGGAAGAGGCTGAGCACCAAGTATGAGGGTGGGGAGTGGGAAAGAAGCCTTCCCAGTATTAGCAGCCCCTGGATGCTGTGGACATCCCTAATGTTCATAAGGTTATCTACAGTCTCTCAAAAGTTTTGATTATGCTTCTGTTGCCCAAGAACTTTTTTAAATTTTCACTTTTATAATTAAAAATAGTCATTTTAATTCATTTCTGTGGCATTGATAGTCTGGTGACACAATCCTGTGCCACTACCTCTTCTATCAAATTCCAAAATATTTTCATCACTTCAAAATGAAACCTCAAGCCCAATAGACAACCACTCCCCAGTGCCTCCTCACCCCAGCCCCTGGCAACTACCAATCTGATTTTTGTCTTTAAGAATTTAGTTATTTTGGATATTTCATAAAAATCAAACCGTGCAAAAATCTTATGGCCTTCTGTGACTGACTTCTTTGATTTAACATAGTTTTCAAGGTTAATCCACCTCTCTCTCTCTCTATATATATATATATACACACACACACACACACACACACACACAGAGGTTTGGTTTCTCTGCAGAACCTCTAATACCATTCTCCCTTTATCAAAAGAAGTACCCATCCCACATCTTATACTTTTTTATCTCCCAACAATGAGCAGCTTCCCACCCAAGTCTATTCCAGCAGTCTCTTTCTCCCCCAACTGTCCAATTCTGTTTCATTTCACCTTCTTCATATGGTGACATTTGAAGTCAGCATCATTGGATTATAGATCTGATAGAAAAGGTCAGCAACCATTGCAGGCTCCTACAATTAGTCAGTTACAGTGGCAGCATGAATCCATACCTGTACAAGAGTAAGGCCAATACTCTTTCTAAGGACTCTCTTTTCATCTTTCTAAGGCATGTTGTGTGTGGAACAATGCCAGACACCTATTAGCCACTTAAATGTGTACATTTGGGGTTATATAAAAACTGTAGTATTAATTCCTTCAGTGCATAGTGCCACTCAACAACTTATATTTATGGTGTCTTGAGCACCCTGAGCTGCAGAATGAGTTTGAAATTTATCCTCTCAGATAATTTCTACACTAGGTAAAAAAAAAATGCTTACACCTGTTGCACAGTTTGCAAATATCTTATTAATTATAAACAAACCCAAGGTTGATCCAGGCATTGGCAATAATGATCTACTCTACTTATTTACCTCCAAAGAAATAGCCATGAATATGATACATCAAAAACTTTAGAAATTTAAAAAGAAAATTAAACAAATAGGTAGACTGTTCATTCATGCATTGACCTTTGTTCTAAGTTATTTAATGAGTTTAGATTTAAATATATTCTGTCTTTCCTCTGAAGTAATGATGCAAACTCTTATAGGATTTACACTTAATGGGAAAATATGTCCCAAATCTGGTAAGTTTTACATGCTGTGGGCATGTATTTAATAAAGATATAATTCATAATTGGTTTTTTCCATGAAGGGATCCAATTTAAATTTTAAGTCCACTTTAATTAGTGGTTTTCTTCTTCAAATCATTGTTTACAATGGAAAATTATAAAAACACAAATTCTCACTGGCAAATGAATGTGTATTTAATGTCTGGGTCAAGTGTAGCTTCACCTTCTCTCTTTCTACCTTAATTGCAAAACCATGTTCATGTCTCTAATTCTTTTAATTGTGCCTTTCTGCCTGGCTGTAGGTTAAGCACTCAAGAGAAACTCCAAGAGCAGCTCTTCTCTATCTGGAGAACAAAGAGGCCTCAGGATCTGATAGAGACTATTTGTCTAATATGAGTCACTAATGGTCCATTATGATAAATACCTTATTCATGCCAGAAACTAAGCTCTATACCTACATGGAAGTATGCAGTCCCCTTGTCAGTGGGTGCACAATACAGATGGAGGGTTAGAAAATGATTCTAAAGGACAATTAAAGACAGGAATTATAAAATTGTCATATGAATGGTGCAGAGCAAGTATGTCATAGGGCTTCTCCTAACACTAGTGTTCTTGGAAGACATTGCTGCTAAGTATGAGAAGTGATAACAAAAGCACCTTTTTACTTGGTTGCTTACACAACAAACAAAAGTACCAGAAGAGCCAGTGTCTGTTCGGGGTCACTTCTTGGCTCCTAAACCACTACCTCACCTGATCCAGAGAGAGATCAGCTCTTTCCTGCACCCATTTCTAAGGACATTGATCCCACTTAGAAAGGTTCCATACTCATGATCTAATTACCTCCCCAAACCCCCAAATTCAAATACCATCATTGAGAATTAAGCTTCAATATATGTATGGGGGGGTACAACATTGAATCCACCCACTAGCTTTTCCCCATGAGTCTGGATAGGGCCTCATTTTCACATCACCTCAACACAACCTACGCGGTAGCCACTAACAACCAGTCAAAGGAGGCATATGGCAATGACATCCATTTGCCATCTTGTACAGAAAATGCCATGGGAATTCAAAAGAGTGTGAGGTCCTATAAGAACAGAACCACCAGGCAAGACTTCTTACAGATATTGGGACACGAGTATGAAACACGGACAAGACGCAGCCAAGAAGCAGGAAGAAAAAGAGAGAGAGGGAGGGAGAGAGGAAGGGGACAGGGAGGAGATAAGCTCTTCCAGGATACACCCTCAGTGAGTTACTTCCTCCAACTAGATCTCACCTCCAAGTAGTCCATTCATCTATCAGTGGATTAATCCACTGATAAAATCAGAGCCCTCATGATCCAATCTTTGCTGAGAATCCCCACCTTTGGCTCTTGCTGCACTGTGGATCATTTTTTTAATGCATGAGTCTTTGGGGGGATATTCCAGATCCAAACTTTAATGGGATGAAATGAAAAATTTTCAAACCACATCATAAACCTAAGTTGACATCACCAGTGCTGAAGAGCTTTGAGGAAAAAACAATGATGTTAGGTCATCTTCTTTTCCATTGCCTTCTGATAAGAACCAGGGACTGCCTTGTCATCTCGTGTCAACGCTCAGACTATCACTTATCTGATCCTGAAAATTCTCTCCAACCCCCATCTATACAATCTCACATGAACAGACACAATCAGATGACCAAGGACAACCATAAGACTTTTTCCCTTCTGACACCAGTATGGATGGTGGGGATAGATACTGCAGACCACGGAGACATGGTCAGAAAGTAGGAAATACACTTTCTCCACATGTCCTCCTGACTAGCCCATGATTGTCCTTTTTGAACTTTCCATGTACTCAACAAAATTCAAAAGACATACTATACGCTATTTAGGGCCAGCTTTTGTGTGTGTGTGTGTGTTTTGCTGGGGATTGAACCCATGGCCTTGTGCATTCGAGGCAAGCATGCTACCTACAAAGCTATGTTCCCAGCCCCCATACATATGCTATTTAGGACTGCACAAGTCCACCACCCAGACAGAAGTTGGCCAAGGTGCCTATTCCATTCTGCCCACAGAATTGTTTGGGAGAAGAGGGGTGAAATATAACATTTTACATTTACATTTTTTTCATTTGTTCATAATTTGGTATTCCCATCTATTTCTTCTTCCTCTTCTTTCACCCCTGCTCCAATTAGAAAATTCCACCGCACAAAATTCTACTCCACAGGAATCTATATAATAAATTTAGGAAGCCATTGGTATATAAAGAACCCTAACCAAGAGAGTAGGATAGAGCAAGCCATGTAATCAAAGGCAATTAAAGACATTTATGCAATTCATGCAATTGTGAATTTATACCCTTTGCATACACAATTATGGAGAATTGTTCAGAAGCTTACACACTGTGGCACTGAATGGTTTCCAAAAGTCACTTAAGGTATAAGAAGCACTTATTTAAGTCTTGGAAACATGAGTTTTGTTTGTATTCTTATGCATATTTGGCACATGCAACGCAGTCTCTGCTTTCAGAACATTTGGCCCTAAATAAAAAGAAACATGTCAGCAAATCCACCAAGAAATACAGTAAACCCAAAACTTCTTCTGTTGGATCCAGAGGGAGGTACAGGGTGAATCTATTTGTTTTCCCCTGAAAGCAACATCTGGATGTAATCGCCAAGAATTCTGGATGCTTTGGCACATATAGCCAAGAAGCAAAACATTTTACCCAGTGTAGTTATTGCAAAGTTGTCTAATGCTCACAGCAAACCTAGAATATGGTTAAAAGGGCAAAATGGGCCACTGGTTAAAGTTGTTCTGTTTCTATGACTGAATGTTCATACCTAGGAAAGAGTTCCCAACTAAGGAGAGGGACCCAGAATGACAGCATGAGAACAAAGGCAAGAAGTTCTCTGTTCAGAAAGGAAGGACATGTGCACACGATATGGTGGCCAGTGGCCACCAGCTTGAAAAGCCAAGTCCAGGCAGAACAGGTCAAGGTCAAAGTGGTTAAAAGGCAAGTGTTTCCTGCCCAGACATGGTCTTGACCAAAGACTTGAGGAGCTATCCCAATTCCCCCAGGTTCTGAAGTTTAAATCTAAAGGAAGAACACAAGGATTTTAATAAAGCTGACCAAACCATGGAATTGGGAAAAGAATCCCCAGACAAATCTAGGATGCTGAAAGGTATCCATCATTCCCAAAAATATGAATAAAAGGCTTTTGCAGCCCAATGGCAGCTCATTGGAGCTGGCCTGGGCCCATCCTCCCATTAGTTTCCAGTGCAGCAAGGGTACCATCAGAATTACTGGGATCTCCCAAACATTTCTGCTCTGACACTGAACAGGAAGAGAGTCAAAAACTAATATAAAAGTGTTTTGGGGTTTTTTGTTGTTGTTGTTGTTGTTTTTAGGATTTAGAGGTAAAATAGCTCTTTATCACACACCTCAAATCTTTTTCTTTTTTCAAAGTGTGATAACAAAGAGCAATTTGTTCATAAACAAACCATCTTTCTTCTACAAAGAGAGAGAGGCTAATGTGGGCAGGATATTCACCTAATATCTGTCCTTCCAGAAAATGATGTTCCAAAAGCTGTGGGTTATTGGGTTAGAGACTAGAAGGACAATGGCTGGGGACTAACTGAAGAGTTCTGTTGGCCCCATCAGTGTGAACTCCTGTGAGGCCCAGGTACACCCCATAGAGTCACATCTTCCCAGATCCCCACTCTTCAGGTCCCTAGAGACCTTGGGCTTACTTGGACTTACATAGGCGGAGGCTCCATTTGTCTAGGAAAATGATCTATGGTGGAGGGTGAGGGGGTGATTGTCCTTAACCTGAAGAATAAGGTAAATAAACGAACCAATGAGCATAGCCCCATAGGATTTCAAATTACTAAATAACAGCACTAAATTATAATGGCCGACACCTCTGAGTAATAAGTAAGTGCTAGCCAATGATCTAAAGATGCACAAAGACCAATAATTTTAATCCCCATAATATCCCTGAAGATAGATGCTATTAAAAGTCCCATTTTACAAGGGAGAAAATGAAGAATGAGAGTGTTTTGAGTAATAAATTCTTCCCAGATTTATCCTGAAAACATTAAGAGCGTATATAAAGAATTATCCACAGAATCTGAATGAAAATTTGCTCATCTATTAGTTATGGAAGAATCAGAGCACAAACTAAATTAAGATATAATCCCATGTTTTGGTGATTATAAATAAATATACATTTTAACTAATGAAAGGTTGTGGATGCCTCTGATAATCCCTTCACTTGCATAACCCTTCTAATAAAAAAAAGAATTGTTTTCCACAGAAGAAAAGCTGAATTAATTTTTAATATAAAAAAGTAAAATGAAGGATTATCTGGGCATCAAGCTGATCAAGTTTGTGAACAGCTTTTTCTATGTACATAGAAGCAAGTGGAATTGCTGCTACAAGCAGAATTTGTATAGTTCAGCTTTTCTCAAATGTGCGTTGCTAGGGAAAAAAGGTATTTCATGGTCAAATAAATTGTGAAATTCTGCATACTCTTCTTGAAGATACACAATGCATAAATTCTGTTAGAAAAAATAAACCAATTTAATTGGTTTTAACCCAGAATTTTCCAATCTTATTTCATCACAGGACTCACTGACACATAATACTTATTTATAGTATTATAAATTCCAGAAAAGCTCATACACTTTGAAAGTGGTGATTTTATGTATCACTCCTCCTCTGTTGAGCATACAACCCTTACAGAGCATAATATATATTTATAAATCAAGGGGTCTAGAAATATCAGAGTTTGAATCTGAGTTGTTCAGTGTTCATTGCCTGTGTGACCCTTGAACAATCTCAATTTTAAAGTGGAGCCAGTACCAATTGAATCTCAAGAATCTGTAATAAAGACTCTGGACCTCAAGAATCTGTAATAAAGATTCTGGTTCCATTTTTTTATATTTGACCATGGACCTCTTTTTTTTAAGAGAGAGAGAGAGAATTTTAATATTTATTTTTTAGTTTTCGGCAGACACAACATCGTTGTTTGTATGTGGTGCTGAGGATCGAACCCGGGCCCCACTCATGCCAGGCGAGCGCGCTACCGCTTGAGCCATATCCCCAGCCCGGATGGATCTCTTCTTAACTTCAGTTTGACTGAAAGGTTTCTCTTTTGCCCTTGACCCCACATATGGATACAGTAGGAAGAAAGCCTGTGCATACCCCCACTTCTACAGCATTGACAGAAAATTGAGTCCTGTCCCATCCCTAGCCCTATAATGATCCAACTCTCTCCTGCTTTGCCCAAGCCAGACCAGTCCTGCTAGTGGCCAACCAGCTGCCCCAGAGTCCCTTGATTGAATAAGCTTGCTCTTAAATTCTCTTGGTGCACAGTGTCACCGTTTTCTACATTCAAATCAAATTCCCGGTTTCAGGTGAGGATCCATTCTGATTCTTCAAGGTGACTACAAAACAGGCTTCTTCTGAAAATTAATTATGTCTGCCACAAAGTAGATGCTCCATGAATATTAGTTATTTTCCTTTTACAAAGTTGTACCACCCTAGAGGAACGGCTGCTAATTGGAGACAGGAAATTAGACTAAATGCCTCTGACGGCTGCTTTTCAAAGAACGCTCATTTAGATTTTGTTTTCAGTAGCCGAGTTGCTAACAGAGAAGATTAAAACTAATATTATGCATAAAAATGAATTTTTCACATGAACCATATTCCTGCAACATCAACCATTCTAGTCAAAATAAAAGCTAATTTCTCAACATAAAGATTGAATTTTTCAAACTTCCCAAGCATTACCTGAAACAATAAAGAAGGATTTCAAACTAATGATGGTGTTCTGAATAGAACAAGGAAAGGACCTAGGAGTAGAGATCAGATGGTCTCTAACGTAACAGGAGTCACAGAGAGGAACCCCAGTTCTCTGTAAGCCTTGTGTCATCCACTGGTCACCCTAGGATATTATAGTAGGGAATGAAGAACAGTGAGGAACAAGATAAAGGTGGCTCATAAAGTTGTTGATTGATGCTGACATTCAGGTCCCCCATTAACCCCCTCAGGTCTCATTAGTGCAAGAGCCGGAAAGAAGATTAAAGAAGGGGAAAATTGCTTCCATTGGGTTAGTATTGATTGAACAGGAAAAAACTGACATTTCTTTCTAGTAATCAGGGACTACCTGCAACTACATACATTGTATATATTGCTTACATAATTTGCGTAAGCAGTTTTCTTTCAATAGACTCTAGAAGATTCTCTGACGCTCTGCCCACATTTCCCATTTAGAACTGAGGTACTCTCTGCTGCCAGAAGTGCTGGCTACTGACAGTTCAGCTTTGTCCCCCAGAGGAATTGCCCTCAGCCAAAGGGCCTGACCTCTCCCCATATTGTGACCATTTTGATGACTGCATAGTATGCAGATACTATGTCTGTCCCCTTGTCCCATTTATAACGTCTGTCCCAACTCTACAGAGTTCCATAGGACCCTCTGAGGCTTGTGCTATAGCTGTATGGAAGTTCAACTTTGCTCCTGTCTAATATTAATTCCTACCCTTCTTTACAGGTGTTGTTCCCACCCCCAAGAAAACCTCCTGCATTCAAATCAGCAGCTCAGAGTACCTTCCAGACTATGACATCTGAAAGGACTACATAAAAAGAAGATACAGGTTAATTAGAAAAAATAAAATTTGCACTTGTTTATTAATTGTTCTCATGTCCTTTAAAATATCAAACTTTAGATGTGAACTTTCTTTTAAAAGATAGTTTCAAATCTCTAGTTTCAAAATCTCATGAGAAGTAACAGCACAGCATGGTTGCAAAACTAGATGTCAACTTAATTTCTTAAGTAGTCTTTACTTTTCCTGTGACTGAACTTGAGATTCACTCTATTTCTATCTGCATCATTTTTGTGGCTTTCTAGCATCTTTGAACATCCTTTCTACAGGTTGGTGATTTTCCACACTGAGACCCACCTGTGTGAGATGGAAGGCAGGGAACTTGCTTCCCCTTGCACCCTTGCAATCAGGAGACAGGGAAATAAACCAGCCCATACCTCCACACATATTTGAGTGAGGGGAAAATAAAGTCAAGAAAGAATGCAGCACTGAATACATTTTATTGAAATGGAAGAGAAATATCAAGCTTTCAGAATCTAGAATGTGAGAAGATTTAGCAGCCATGTCTCAGGTCACTGTCCTCTGTGAGAACAGTGTCTGCCCATCACCAGATGGCACCTGTGAGGAGCTTTAGAAAACACCGTGTTGATTTTCTTCCTGACTGCATGGCCTCCAAGCCTCATTCTCTTGGTATTCTCTGTTTAAACTAGTTTCAGTGGGTAAGCAATGCACTGTTCCAGACTAGAACTTCGGACACATCACATCTCCTAAACCCACACTTGACTGCTCTACCTTCAGACTAAAACCATTATGCGACCTATTCACACAGGATGAATGAGGGATGCTAAAGATTTGGGCAGGTTAATTTTTTTTTCTGATATTCCAAATGCTAACTAGATGGTTGCTCACTTTATTCCATCCTGTTCACATTCAATTTTATATTCAATTTTATATTTTCTGGGTGAATTTTCCTTACTCTAGCAGATCGAGATTGTCTGAATGGCTAATTTAATGCTACGTCTAAATCAATAAAAGCAGCCTTTAACATTTCTCTTTCTTGAATTCTGTAATATATCATCTCCTAGTTTTCCTCCTAATTGGTCCCTTCTCTGCTTCTTTATGCACTTTCTCTTCCACTCAAAATCTAAATGTTGGCATTCCTCTGACAAGGTCTTTTCTTTTTTATCCATACCCTCACTTGATAAACTAAGCACTGCAGCTTTTGATAAGACCCATATATAGATGACCACCGCATCTACATCTCTAGCCTTAAAATATCTTTTGAGTTTTAAAAGTGATATGTCATCAGAGAATTGCCTAAAAGATATTTCAAACTTAACATGTCCAAAATGGAATATCCAACTGTCCACATCATCCGTCCAGTTGGTCACACCAAACATCTAAGAACTATTGTTCATTCATCTTTTCCCCTGTATTACCTACATGATTCAGAGACAGAGCTAACATCTGAAAAAAAGCTGATGAAAGACATCAAAGAATTTATTATAATGAATCTGATATCTGATTCCATTAAAATACCAGAACATATCAACTTTATTTTTAAATGTAAAATAAGTTAGAAAATTATCAGGGTAAAAATATAATTGCAAGCTCACAGGAAACAATGAAGAAACCGTTATCTCACATAAGGAAATAGTCCAAAGAATGAAAACACAAAATCAGGATTGAATTCTGTTTTGATGGCCCTAAAGAACAAGAGCAAAACTACAGACATATACTGTATGGAAAATGACTCAACAGTAAAAATATTCTGATTTATAGTCCTGAATTAGAGTATCAAAGATCAGGAAACACTGTGGAGAAGAGGGAAAATATGAGCAATCTTAATCTCAAGAATGCATGAGAAAAATGTATAATCGTTGAATTGATCTTAATTTTAAAATTAAGGGCAGTAGAGATTGATATGTCTCAAAAAAGCTAAACAACAAGTACAAAACTTAAAGCATGACATATTATTAACAAGTGACTGGGAAATTCAAAGTAAAGAAAGTTGTAGGCAAAACTGGGAATGGAACCACTATTTGACCCAGCTATGCCACTCCTTGGTTTATACCCAAAGGACTTAAAATCAGCATACTACATAATGCAGCCACGTCAATGTTTATTGCAGCTCAATTCACAATAGCTAAACTATGGAACCAACCTAGGTGTTCTTCAATATATGAATGGATAAAAAAATGTGGTATATATACTCAATGGATTATTACTCAGTTTTAAAGAAGAGTGAAATTATGGCATTCACCAGTAAATGGATGGAGTTGGAGAACATCATGCTAAGTGAAATAAGCCAATCCCACAAAACCAAAAGCCAAATGTTTTCTCTGTGTGGATGCTAATTCACAATAAGGTGGGGGGGGCACTAGAGAAGCATAACATTACCTTAGATTAGGTAGAGGGAAGTGATGGGAAGGGAGAGGAGGGAATGTGGGGATAGGAAAGGTAGTGGAATGAAACAGACATTATTACTGTATGTATATATGTGACTGCATGACCAATATGATTCTGCAACATGTACATTCAGAAAAGTAAGAAATTATATCCCATCTAAGTATGATATATCAAAGTGCATAAATGCATTCTACTGTCATGTATAACTAAAACAAATTTTAAAATTAATTTTAAAAATCTGCTTAAACACTAAATATTTCACTTAAACAAAAATGACATGAGTTAAATTTCCCTCTTCAAGAGGAGAAAATTCTCAGATTGAATTAAAATGTAAACCCACCTGTATCCTGTGTGTAGGGAGACCTAAAATAAAATGGCACAAAAGGCTGAAAAGTCAAAACTATGGAACAAAGAGATAGATATGTGTATAGATAAAGATACATATACAGTAAAGAAAATATGTGTTGGTAATATAAATATCAAGTTAAACAGAATTTTAAAATGAAAAAGGTCATTTTCTAAAGCAGAATCCAGGATTGAAATTAAACAAAATTCAGAAGATTTGTTAATAGCCTCAGGTCTAACAAAACGAATTTTGCTTTTGCAATTGGGGTCATGTGCCCACTGCCCTCAAAACTCCCACCTTCCTCAAGATCTTTCTATATTTAATATAATCCTGAAACAATAAGAAAATAACTCTAGAAGAAGAAGGGAAGCTACTGGCAGTCTATGGAGGCAAGGTCTCAAAAGACAACGTCTTAAATGCTGTTATAGTGGGTAATGGAGAATAAAGATTGTCATGAACTCCATTTACTTAAAAAAGAAATGTTTCAATTTTCATTTTTTAAACTTCAATTAAAAGGGCACCCAGGATGAGCTGGGCTAGGTAGGAACTATTCATATCACCCTCCAACGGCAGAACCTACACGGACTTAGGATCAACTGCATTTGTTCCCATCCCAGGTAAGAAGTAAAGATCAGATCCAAAGGTTTCCTTATTCCAGCAATAAAAAGGGGGAAAAGCAGTACTGTGAAAAAAAAAAAATACTGCAGATCTGTATGAAAAGGATAAGTAAATTTTTACTGAAAACAAAACTCCAAGATAGTCCCTAAAGAAGAAATGGAAAAGAAAGTATGTGTGTGTGTGTGTGTGTGTGTGTGTGTGTGTGTGTGTGTATGTGTGTACATGCTTACGTGTTCTGAAACAAAATCCCAGCCTCATTTTATCTATACTTATTTGGGTATTTTAGTCAACTTTTCATTGCTGTCATAATATTCCAGAGAAAACCAACATCAAAAAGAAAAGATTTATTTGGGCTCATGGTTTCAGAGGTTTCAGTCCATGTTCACCTAACCTTATTGCTATTGGCCTGCTGTGCGGCAGAGAATCATGGTGGAGAGGGCATGGGGGAATATGATTACTCACCTCATGATGATAAGAAAGCAGAGAGAGCCAGAGATAGGAAGGGGCTGGGAACAAGATATACCCCATATTTCCTCCAATGAGAATGCCCCCTCCAACAGTTTTCACCATCTCCCAATAATGAATCCACCAATGGCCTAATCCGCTGATGAGGTTAGATCCAAACATCTTCTCTAAGGCCCCCTCTGCTTCACTAGGGACCAAAGCAGCTCGCCTTCCACACATGAGGCTTGGGGGAACATTTCATATCTAAACCATAACACTGGACATTCTAATGATTCTGTAAGTAGAACAAAATTTAAAATATAGTCCTAGAAACTAAAGTTTAGCTCTCCCGCTCATGAACACAGAGCAGTAGCTCAGATGATTTGAAGTAGTTCATGACATTCTTTATGCAGGCCTCTCCAATTTCACCTTGTTTATAAGAACTTATTACCAAGAGCCGAGTGAGCCTCTAGAAAGACATATAAGGGTGGGTGGTTTTGGAAGCAGGAAACAGGATTGGGAATGGGAAATGAGCAGGACAATAAATAGAATGTTAAAAGAGAAGTAATGCATGGATAAAAATGATCGAGTGTTATAAACTAAGAAGTAGAGATGGTCATTCCAATTCTGCATTCCTAAGAGGAGAGAAGTGCTTGCTTGAAAGCCTAGCTAACTTTCTCTTTTAATCCCTGTAATGCTCTGAGGTACACATCACCCTTCTGATGAGGAGTGAAACAGATGAACTCAACAAGACAGGCACTTGTCCAAGTTCACTCCCATGGACTAGGAGACTGAAATCCACCCCTGCTTGGCTCCATGGCCTGTGTCTCAACCATGATCCATTTGGTTTCTCTGAATCTTATGCTGGATGTATTTTTCTATAGATGGAAATGAATAGATGTGCAAGATCAGGGTCATGCTATGGTAAACAGTTCTTCCCAGAGGCCACGTACTTTCAATTTCTTTTCTACATCTTAGTTGAATTCCTTTCATTCTAGAGACAAACTCCAAAAAAGTTTCTTTGGAGGCTGGAAAAAGGCATCTTGGCTCAGACCTTTTTGGTGGAGTCTATGTAAACCTACATAAAATCAATCCCAAAAAGAATATCTGGAAAACTCAAGTCATCACTAACACCTCCACAATCCACCCCACCACGATGTTGAGAAACACGCAGAAACCTTGACCACAAGCTGTTTGTCAGAAATCTTCACTGTTTTTTTTTTTTTTTTACATCTCACTATGGTTCTTCCAAAAGAAATAGACATTTGAGAAGTCTTTGGGTGATCCACAATGAACAAGTCCTACTCCCCCTTCATAAATCTTGCTATTGTGTATTGATACGCCATTGAGACAGGCCACATTTATCTCCCCAAAGCAAGCCTGGCAAGAATATGTTCAGAAAATATTGGTCATGTTATCTTTCCAAAAGGTTAAGAGAGGGATTTGCTTATCTCTGATGATTTATGGAACTGACAAACAGGTGGACAATGTGACCAGGAAATGCCGAAGAGTAGACAGAATGGCTTAAAACAAAATTATGGTGTCAGGACACAAAGCCGATAGCTCCATTCTATAATGGGACAAAGGAACTGGGATTCATAAATCACATTTGTCAAGAATAAATAAAAAGAGTACCAGATGAGGCCAGGGGCCCTTGTTGTTTCTCTCTGTCTCATAATTTGTTGACCTGCCCGGCCCTGCTCTGCCTCTGTCAGAGATAAGAGTCTCGATTGCTTTCTTGCTATCTCCAGATTAGGTCTAAACACCAATAAACAAGACTCACTGGCTCCTGTTAGTGTTTCCTGTCTGTATCTGACTTTCCTGGTGACTGCTAATGATTTTCTATGACTTAAGCGGTGACCATGTGTATCTGAGCAAGACCCAGGGCAATCCATCCTGTGAATAAGCTCTCGGTAGCTACCGTAGCAAGAACACCTGAATTCCAGTTCAGGCTTCCCACTACCTGCCTGAGTGACTTTGGACACATTTCCCATTTCTCCTTCTTTCATTTGCAACACCATTTAAAAATACATCATCACGCAGCTTGAAAAAGTGAGAGGAGAATGCAGACAGATGGAGAGCCATCATATGAAGTCATGCCAGTGCCCCCAGCCCCACAGCTATTTTTGTTGCCAAGTGCATTGGGGGAGGAGGGCATGATCAGGTAAATATTTATAAAGTTGACCTAAAGTCTCATTTCTCTAAATGAAAAAAAAAATGAAATAGGTATTTGCCAGATTTGTCAGTCTTTTTTAATTGTAGAGTTGTAGCATTGAACTTAGAAGAAGAGCTGGCATCTGTTGATGCGCTTGACATTTTAACATCAATTGAACTGTTCTGGAATAAAAAAAATATACTTTATGATTTCCTGGTTTCTGCAAAACATTCCCTCCTGTGTTTTACTGTAGCCCTGAGAAAATTCAAAGACAAACAAACTTCAATACCACTCCCCCTCCTACCCCTTGTGCTATTTTAAACTCTAACTGCACCGTGGGTAGCAGTTGGCATAAGCACCTCGCCAGAAACTGTTTATTTTAATTCCCTAGAGAAGACAGCTAACCTCCAGGTGTTCCTTTCAATGGATCCTGCACATGCTGTGATGCACATACACATGTTTTCATCCATCCTGAAGCCTGGGTTTAGAACAAATATCATTCCAAGACCATTTTCAGGCTTGAAATACGGAAGGTATCACTCTCTCGGGCTCTTAGCCCTGTTTCTTCTCCCACCTCTGCTCCATGTGCAGTCCGGGCACGTGCAAGAGGCCAAGAAGCAGCACTGAGTATCTCAGCCCTCATCCTCAGGCTTCGACTTCATCCTCACCAGCTCTATCTGTGCTCTGACCTGGTTCCTAATTTGCTGGCTTTGACTCCCATGTCCAGATTCCTGCTTCCCCTCTAAACCTGAGTCAGCTTCTCCCATTTGGACTTTGCTGCTCTTCCTAGGACCAAAACTGGTACTTGCTCTGAACGTTCAACCAATTTTCAACAAAGCCACCCCAATCAAGACCTGCCCCTCTCAGCCTTTCATATGTTCCTCCATGACCTACCAGAAGGAAATATGTAGCAGTTTGTATGTTGCTGTGACACCCATTCTCAGCCTCCACAAAGCATGGACACTCTGACTCCTCTACTTTCAAGCAAGAAAACAAACACAAGAGAATGAGAATTAAAACTGCTAGAAAAGACTGATGACCCCAGGACAGGGAAAACCCAAGAGGTCTGGAAGTCTATAATTTTTTAATAATCATTTTATTGAACTAGAGTGTGTATATATATATATATATATATATATATATATATATATATGTTCATAATACATGTGCACATACATTGCTCCTGAAAGTAACAATTAGTACAATTTTCCCTTTTCCTTTTCATGTATTATACCCATAAAAATAAGGAGAAAGTTCTACTTTGCTTTCACAGCTGAATTCTAGTCTAATAAATAGGCTAGTTTTTGTTTTTGTTTTTGAGTGAATATTTTGGTAAGTAACTTCAGCTTGGTGGACCTCCAACGGGCAAATTTTAAAAACATTGAATGTTCTCAAGTCTGGCCACACTGGAGTTTTATTTTGCTGAGTAGAGAATAAAGTAGATAGGGATTGATTGATCAAGACAATAAGAAAGGATTTGTGTAGAAAGAGGAATACAAAAGTGGCAGAGAAAGGAACTTGAGAATGAAGATATCTAATAGGTATGTTTTGCTAAATTCGTGCCACATTTGTGCAACATATGTAAATCCACTTCTCTATTCCTCCACAAAATTTTAAACAAAATACCTCTCATAAACATCTTGTGAAATCAGATCTGTTTGAAGAATGCAAGAAATTGCAAGTAATGGCCTTAAGGTTTCCACCAGGAGTCAGCCAAGGAAAATCAAGCCACTCTTGGCTTACACATAGTTTGAAAGTCACTCCCCCAAAAAAATTGTTTTAAGACTTACTGAGCCCAGAGAGCCAGGAGGCTGCTGCATGGCTCCAAGGGCAATGATTTTGTTTCACAATATATAAAAATGAGAAAATTGAGAAGACCCAGTTTAAGGAAGAATATAATTTAATTCATTTTCAGATACATTTTTTTATTCTGCAGGAGCTCACTGCCAAAAAAAAAAAAAAAAAAAAAAAAAAGCCACAAGAGGGTCACAATGTTGATTTGAGCCAGTCATTGAAACTGTCAAGGAAAATGAGCCAATCATATTAATGAACACATTACATTGCCCGTGTGCACACCTGGCAATTAACCTGCCAAAAATCCATCATGATGGGCACTTAACATTATCCAGAGTCACAAAAATAAAACTGAAAGAATATGATTTGGGAAAATTTCCTGTTGGTTACCATGTAGGCCTTTGTTCTCATCTAGAATAAAGTAAAGGCATTTTCTGAGTAAAGCCATTGAGGATTTCTGTAGGCTTCAGGATGATTCTGCTTTTCTTTGTCCACCAACCCTCCAAGATTCCTAAAATACAAATGGACCTAGTACAGAGTTTGTCATATCCTAATTGCTATTTATTTTCAAGTCCTTCTCAAGTTTAAGGAAGACTCTGAGTTCTCGGGGCCACTTGTTTAAATCCCTCTCTTCAGAGAGTCTACTTTAGGAAACCTTCATCAATACCTCCAAGGTGAGGTGGATGGTATGTGTTCCAAAGAGTTCCTTTTGAGAAATACTACAATCACTTGTAGAATTGCTACTCCATGTGGGGTGGATACCCAGTTTTTCTTTTATTTCCAATCCATGACAGATTTGTAGTTTTATAAAAATATAACAAAAAATGAAATTAAAAAATACAGAAAAAATGAAATTAAAAAAACAGAAATGTTCGCACAAATATGAGTCCTAACATTTTATTGTTAGATTAAGCAGGTACAAAATTACAAATTAACAAACATATCAATTCAGCAATAAATATAATCATAACAAAAAATAGGAAAAGAACAAAACCTCTGCATCTTGTTCATTAGACATATGCATAAATAGCTGGGCGCAGTGGCACAGGCCTGTAATCCCAGTGACTCGGGATGCTGAGGAAGGAGGATGGCAAGTTCAAGGCCAGCCTCTGCATTTTAGTGAGGCCCTAAGCAACTTAGTGAGACCCTGTCACAAAATAAAATATAAAAAGGGCTGGGATTTGACTCGGTGGTTAAGTACCCCTGGGTTAAATCCCCAGTATCAGACCAAAAATGAAAAAATAAAAAAGTAAAGTATGCATAGAGGCAATAAATGTAGAGACTCTTTATTATACTCATGACTTTTGTCATTTCACACTCATAACTAAAGTAAAAATTATGGGATAGCAATTCCCCATGTTTTAAGTGAACACCATGTATATCAGCATTTAAAATCTTCAATGTAAATAACACATTTGAAACCCAAGTTGTATTGACTCTATTCACGAGGAATATGTATACATAAATGATTTCTGTGTTTTTGTTTTAATAAAGCTCATTGTAGATAACCCTACCCCAGAGAGGTATGTTGGCAGAAATGAAAGAAGAAGAGCAATTTCAAGAAATTCAGTTATTCTTTTTTAACTTTGAATACAGCCTTACTGGGCATGACTGGCTTGCATCTCACACCAGGCAACTTCACCACCAGAACTGGTCTGCATTCCACTCAAAGACAAAGCCACCGATTGCTCCTTGAATGTGGTCGAAATGGAAAATTGCAAAGTCCTCTTCATTTCTGTACTCACCTCCTGTAGACCAGTCACAAACAATTGGCTGACTAACATAATCCTCAGACCACACTTTTTTTAAATTGTTAAATGATAGAAATTTATTTCTCATAGTTTGCAAGGCTGGGAAGTCCAAGGTCAAGTTGCCTGTAGGCTTGGTTTCTGGTTAGAGCTGCTCTCTGCTTCAAGATGGCACCCTGAACACTGTGTCTTCACATGGCCAAGGTGGAAGTGTAAAAAAGGCCACACTCTGCGTGAAGCCTCTTTTGTAAGAGCCTTAATCCCATTCAAGAAGGACTCCCCATATTACCTAGTCACCTCCTAAAGGCCCACCTCTTGATACTCTTCCGTTGGTGATTGTGTCAACATAAATTTTGGAGGGAAGCAAACATTCTTGCCATAGCCCAAAGGAATGGGGGAATGGGCCTATTTTGCATGAAGACAGTTTGATTAAACTGTTTTGGTTAATCTTGGTGTCCTCTTTTAGACATAGTAATGAGGAACAAACCATACCTTGAATAGCACTGGCCTATTCTGGCAGCTGATTGGTCAGTTAGTGCTTCATTTTGCAAAAACTCAAGGTAAACAGACACAACCCCTTTTAATCAGAGATTCACTCCAAGGTTTGTAAAAATTTAGCATATTTTGGAGCAATGCATTAAATTACTTGATGCCTCAAAACCATACAGATGGCAAAAGAGCTGACAGACATTTGTGTCTTTCATTTTTAAATTATGGTGTTTCCAAACAAAATTAACTTTACATTCATTTACATGAAGTATGTTTTTGTTTGAAGTCCTTGTAAATAATAGTTGTCATTTTATGCTCATTATGATAGTAGAAAACAATCTCAATCATACAAATCCATTTTGCCTGAATACACTGTGATTTTACCAGCAAATAAAAGAGAGCCACAGGGATACACTCTGGTCCTCTAGAAAAGAGGACAGGCATGAATTCTAAAAATTCACTTTAACTCATGCTCTAACTACTAGATCCAGACCCACTGGCTAGAGCCCCCCGGCACTGTTGAGAACCCAACCAATACATGAATGTATGAAGTTAGTCCATGCATAGGGCCCATAATCCTACCCTACAAGATGTCAGCAAAGCAAGAAAGAGAGGCTTTAATTGAGCTTGGGAACCATTTCCAATTACTAACTTCTATGAAAAAAATTTTTCATAGAAATATTTTTGTTCTGCCACTAGCACTGGATGGGTCCAATCTGTTTATGGAGTTCAGGTTCCACTTTGGGGTTCTGCATATCCCTCCCTCCTCCATCAGTCTAGGCCAATGGCTCTCAACCTCCACATTCCAGAAAACAGCTGCCCAACTGTTGATTGTTGTTCAATATCTGTTCTTGCTAAAATAGATACACAGTGCTATGGTCCAGTCCAACAGCTATTGCCTTAAGCTACATAGGAGACATGGCTCAATATAGAGGGGAACATAAGGTGCTAGAAATAAGAGGTAAGAGGCAAAGCAAAAAGTCAAACAAGACTCAAAGGAAGATTGTAAGAAGTTTGCCTCCTGGAAATATTCAAAATGTAGTCAGACCTGGTCGTGGCGGCCCACGCCTATAATCCCAGCAGCTCCAGAGGGTGACACGGGAAAATCTGGAGTTCAAAGCCAGCCTTGGGCAATGGGGAGGCACTAAGCAAGTCAGTGAGACCCTGTCTCTAAATAAAATACAAAATAGGGTTTGGGATGTAGCTCAGTGGCTGAGTGCCCCTGGGTTTAATCCCTGGTACCTGCCACCCCCCAAAATGTGGTCAAAGCAGTAATAGCTGAGCTCAAATAGAAGCATGATTCAAAGGAGCAGACCAGAGACAAGTAGGGCAACAGGATGCTCTTAAAGGCAGCATGACATGTTGTATACAGTGGGGGATCATGCTGGAGTGCTTGCTGCCTTGCCGGTTCCAGATCAGATTTTCTGATCCCTTATAGTAGCTTCCAAATGTTCATGATGGTCCTACAAATGCCAAAAAAAATGAGAAAAAAAAATTCTGCCTCCCACCCAGGATAGTATTTCTTGAGATATGGACCAGAGCAGAAGGGAAGGTCAAAGGAAGAGGGACAAGGGGAGTAGAGAAGGATGTTGTAAAATGCAGATTCTCAACTCCCACCCTATTTCAAAATATCTGAGAGTGAATCTTCAAAAGTGGATGTTTCTGTGTTGGCTGGAATATGGAAAAAAGCTCAGTCCCAGCTTAAGCAGGTCTCTGCTGCTGGCCAAGACATTGAAGTCCAGCTCTGTTTGCCTACCCCTAGATGCTGCAGGAAATGAGCCATTCTACCTGCAGCCTCCACTGCCTAGGCCTGAGCCTCTATTGTCAAAGGCAGGAAGGGCCATTACAGCCTCATATTCCTACTAGGGACATGAAGGCTCGACCACACTGCTGACTGCTACACAGCACATGAGCTGACCCGAGTCTGACTTCCTAATCAGCTCTGTAAGTTCAGAGAGAACCAGGACTCCAGCCTCTAATGGTTATAATAACCACTCCAGTATGTTGGAACCTAGCCAGATGCTTTGAACCCCTGTATCACCCTCACCTCACTACTTTAAAGTAGGAATTATTATCCCATTTTACAGGTGTGAAAAATGAGGGCCTGCAAAGTTATCACACAGCTAGTGATAAGTGGTGTAATACCCTGCCATGTACAAAGTTGGTCTATGGCTGAGACCTTAGAACTCCATATAATTCCCTCTTGGTGACTTTCACCTCATTTCATGAATCCCCAACTGTTCAAAGTCCTGCCATACTATCAAGAGCCATATTAGTGCCAGCCTTGTCTGTTGGACCCAGTTACCTGACCAAGCACCTAGGATGTCAACCTGGGCTGTGTTTCCTTTTGGAGCCTGCCACTCCCTGGCAGAGAGTGCAGTTAGATGTCCAAGTTTGACCTCCTCCACACAGTCCTTCACCCATTTCCTGCTGATGCGGACTCAGGAAACCTGATGGGGAAAAATACACGTTTTCAGAATTTGGGCACCTCAGCCCAACCTTTCTGTTTAACGACAGAGTGATGTTTCTCAAAGCATGATCCTTGCATTGGGCTCATGATCAAGTGTGGCACTGCCTCCGAATCACGGGGGCTGCTTTTAAGATGAAAACTCCCAGGTGCCTCTGAGAGCTGCCAAACCAGATTTTCCAGGTCGTTCCTGAATTCCAAGAGCATCCTCATCACAGAAACAGCCTGCCACCAATAGCCTTCAGCGCTGAATGGGTTTATATTTGCTTTTCTGACATGGTTTATGACAATACTCATAAAAACTTCTCAGTGCAGTCATGTTAAGAGCAAAGAGGGGAAATTTTAAGGATACAGAGCGGCTAGGAAGGATCAGGCACCTTGTATTCTTTCCCACAGTTAATCCTCCCAGAAAACTATTAATGGTGGTTTTATTACCACCTGTCTTTTAAATTAAAGACATTGAGAAAGTACTCTAAAAGGTTAAATGCCTTGTCCAAGGTAAAAAGGTTAGATAGAGGTCAATTTACAGACAAACCACCCAAGTCCATCTGAGACCAGTCCCCAGGCTCCTGCCTCCATACCTCTCCAGCCTTCCCCACGTCACATATTGCAGATCATGCACACATCACTGGCTGTTTTATTCCTTCTATCACTTAGTTACTTGGCTCTTTTGCCATAATGTAGAAATCACTCGTGCCTTGAACACAAGAAGTTGTCAATCATTAGTTGGCAAATAAATGAATGAATTCTGTGTGACCTTTTAAATCTGTAACTAAATCATATATTTCAAACTGCCATGAAACCTGCAAACAATGTTTATTTAAACTCTGAAACTTGACCTTTATTTATGGTTACAAATCAGGGAGTCAACAAACTATGGCATGTAGGTCAATCCAACACACGGTCTGTTCTTTCACCCAGTAAGCCAGGAAGAGCTTTATATTTTGAAAGAGTTATTTAAGGAAGGGAGGGAGGGAGGGAAGGAGGGAGGGAGAGAGGGAGGGAGGGAATGAAAGAAAGTAGGTCCGTCCCAGAGATAACATGTGACCTGCAAAGCAAAAAATATTTACATCTAGCTGTTTACTGAAAAAATTTTCCAGGCCTACTCTAGATGATTTCAAAAATTATTATGTATTCTCAACAGAGGTAATATACTGTGATACAATTGATTTTTAGAGGAATGAAAAAAATTTAATTATTTCCTGAATAAGTAGATATGTGTTCATAGCATACACAGCTATACAGTATATTGTATAATGGGGAAATTTTATATATGAAATTTTATAATAGCATTGGCAATTATGAAAACTGTCTAAATGGCTTCTTAATGGAATAATAATGAAAAAGTTGAGAAACACTGTGCTAAACAATAGCTAAAAGTTAGGGGTATGGCCTTGTGCATGGGATGTGCTCTCAAGCATTCTCTTTGTGGACTTCCTCTAGGAAGTCTTTAACCCACTTACCTATGTAAAGGTGTAGTATCACATGGCAATCCTTACCAGGGCAGCCCAATGTGTCTCTCATAACAGTCACCTATTATTAAAATAAAGCCAAAAGTTTTTGTTTTTCTTTTTCTTTTTTATTTGTTTGTTGCTTATTTGTTTGATATTGGAGCTTGAACCCAGGGATGCTCTATCACTAAGCTACAACCCCCAGCATTCTTTATTTTTATTTTGCGATAGGGTCTCACTAACTTGCCAAGGCTAGCCCTGAACTTGTGATTCTCCTGCCTCAGCCTCCTGAAGAGGTGAAATTTCAAGCATGCCTCTCCACTTACAGCAAGAGATTTATTTTTTTGAGATGAGAAATTCACATATATTGTCCCAATTTTGACGGGACCTATCGTCCCAGAGAATCAAGTAACAAGCTGGAGAAGTGTAGCAAACATTCACAAAATAGTTAATTGTGTTTCTCAGCCTACTCCAAATCCCCATCCCTCCCATAATGCTGGTCTTGCCAAAGTCATCGAAGTACTACTCCATGCTGACAGATCCAGTGGATATTTTTTCTTCTCATATGACTTGATCTCTCATTTTCCTTTGTTATACAACTCTCTTCTTTCTTGCAACTACAGATTTTGACTTTTTTTTCCCTTACCTCTTTGGACAATTCTTTCCTATTTCCTCTTCATTTCCTTTTCCTCTACCTAAATTGTCAAAACTAGGCAGGGAAGCCCAAGACCCTTCTTCTTTTTCTTTGTTCCCTCCCTAAATTACCTAACCCAGTCCTAGTTTGAAGGGCCCTTCATATGCTTTTTGGCCACCACTTGTATCTCCTTACTCTTCCTTGAATTCTGGATTCATGTCTATCCACCTTGTTGATATATTCATTTGATATCTAAAAGATATCTCAAATTTCACAAAATCCTTGATCCCTCCTCTCTTTAAAACCAACTTCATCCTAATCAGGTGTATCAGTTAAATTCCAGTCAAGAAAACAGATTCAGCCAGCCATGGTGGTATATGCCTGTAATTCCAGGTACTCGGGAGGCAGAGGCAGGAAGATCACAAATTCGAGGTCAGACTCAGCAACTGAGTGAGGCCCCGTCTCAAAACAAAAAAATAAAAAATGCTGGGATGTAGTTCAGTGGTAGAGTGTTCCTGGTTCAATTCCCACTACCAAAAGAAAGAGAAGGGGGTGGGGAGGAGGGAAGGGGAAGGAGGGAGGGAGGGAGGGAAGGAAGGGAAGGAAGAAAAATAAAATAATCACTTAGTCTTTCTGACAGAAAGAATTTAATACCAGAAAATTTTAACACATAATAGAAACAGGAAATGGTAGGGCAGCCTGCTATGGTTTGAATATTGTGTACTCCCCCACCCAAATTTCTATGTTAAGATGCTACCTCCAAAGGAGATATTATTAGGAGGTGAGGCCTTTGGGAAATGATTGTCATGAGGGTGGAACCCTCATAAATAGGATTAGTGGGCCTTATAAAATAGACCCCAGAGAACTAGCTAGCTTCTTCTACCATGTAAAGACAGAGCAAGAAGGTGCATCTATGAACCAGGAAGCAGGCCCTCACCATATACACTTGCCACTGCCTTGACCTTGGTCTCCAGAACTGACAAAAATAAATTTCTCTTCCTTCAAAGCTACTCAGGAGTTTTGTTGGAGCAGCCTGAATGAACTAAGACAAATCCACAATTTAGACACAGGAAGTCATCACCGCCTGAAGGGCTGGAAGCCAAGGACAGGTGAAAACATCATCAGAGTCCAGAAGCCAGTACCATCTGAGAGAATTCAGGGCTGTGAAAGCTAACAGATGCTAGAACCATAGAAGAGAAAAACACCTGCTAGAGACGCCTAAGACAGAATAAAGAGGGAGATTTTCTCTGCCAATCCATCTTCTACCACCACCTCCATTCACCAAACCTCCCCCCAAACCAGCTGATTAAGGGATCTTATAACAGAGACAAGTACCGGTAAGATGGGGAAAGACTATGAGAAAGATCAGGAAATGGCCAGTCTTCTCTTTCTTGGTAATTGGCACCATCTCCAGGGAGTTACAAAAGCCCAATTTTGAAAATCATCCTTTACTCTGCCTGTTTTAGTCAGCTTTTTCACTGTTGTGACTGAAAGGCCTGACAAGTACAATTCTAGGGGAGGAAAAGTTTATTTAGGAGCTTGGAGTTTCAGAGGTCTCAGTCCATAGACAGCCAGCTCCATTCCTTGGAGTTCCGGGTGAGACAGAAATCATGGCAGAAGAGAGTGGCAGAGGGAAGCTGTTCATGTGATCATCAGGAAGGCGAGAGTCCATTTGCTAGATACAAAATATATACCCCAAAACCATGCCTCCCCCAGTGCCCACCTCCTCTAGCCACACCCTTCCCACCTTCTGTTATCACTCCTTAATCCCAGCAGGGGATTCATTCACTGATAGATTTAGGGCTTTCATAATGCAATCATTTCTCTCTAAACCTTCTTGCACCGTTTCCCACATGAGCTTTTGGGGAACACCTCACATCCAAACCATAACACTGCCCTTTTATTGATCACTATTTACAGTCTAATATACAGTCCCATCAGTTCTATCTTACAAACAAATCTGTCTGGTTCTCTCCACCACCCATCCTTGTCCTAATAACCCTTCTCCTTCACCCAGTCCTCAGCAAGACCTCCTGAGGGTTCTCTCTGTGGGGACAAGAAGGAGGCTTAAAGGTTCATCAAAAATTTCTCCATATCATCATCCAGTATTATTGTGTTGTGGTCTATTTGATTCTTGAAATTAAGAAGGATTTGTTTGGTGTAGGTAGATGCTCCATTATTTAGGGAATAAATATTTATGACTGTTAGGTCCTGTTGATGTATGATTCCCTTAAGCAGTATAAAATGTCCTTTTTTAAATCCCTTCTGACTAAATTTGGTTTGAAGTCCACTTTGTCTGATATGAGGACGGAAACCCCTGCTTGTTTGCACAGTCCATGTGAGTGGTATGCTTTTTCCCAAACTTTCACCATCAGTCTGTGGATGACTTTTCTAGGAGGTGAGTCTCTTAAAGACAACATATTGTTGGGTCTTTTTTTATTTTTTAACCCAATCTGTCAGTCTATGTCTTTTGATTGATGAGTTTAGGCCATTAATATTCAGTACTATTATTGTGATATGATTTGTATTCCCAGTAATTTTGGTTAAATTTAGTTTTTAACTTGACTTAGCTTCTCCTTTGATTGACTTTTCCTTTAGTGTAGCTCCTCCCTTTGCTGTTTTCATTTTTTTTTTCATCTCCTCCTTGTGGAATATTTTCTGAGAATGTTCTGTAATGGAGGCTTTCTAGTTGTAAATTCATTTAACTTTTGGTCATCATGGAAGGTTTACCTTCAAATATGAAGATTAATTTTGCTGGATGTAAAATTCTTGATTTGCATCCATTTTCTTTTATACCTTGATATGTATTATTCCAAGACCTCCTGACATGGAGGGTCTATGGTGAGAAATCAGCTGAAATCCAAATTGGTTTTCCCTATACTTAATTTATTTTTTTCTCGCACAGCCTTTAAAATTCTATCCTTATTTTGTATGTTATTTATTCTCATTAAAATGTACTTTGGTGTGGGTCTCCTTTAATTTTGTACACTTGGGGTTCTGTAAGCCTCTTGTATTTGATTTTTCCATTTTATTCTTATATTTGGAAAATTTTCTGATACTATGTCTATGAAGAGATTGTGCATTCCTTTGGTTTGTACCTCCATCCATTCACCTATTCTGATAAATTTTAAATTTTTTTTATTGGTTGTTCACAACATTACAAAGCTCTTGATATATCATATTTCATACATTAGATTGAAGTGGGTTATGAACTCCCAATTTTACCCCAAATTCAGATTACACAATCACGTCGGTTACACATCCACAATTTTACATAATGCCCTATTAGTAATCATTGTATTCTGCTACCTTTCCTATCCCCTACTATCCCCCCTCCCCTCCCCTCCCATCTTCTCTCTCTACCCCATCTACTATAATTCATTTCTCTCCTTGTTTATTTTCCCATTCCCCTCAAAACCTCTTATATGTAATTTTGTATAGCAATGAGGGTCTCCCTTCATTTCCATGCAATTTCCCTTTTCTCTCTCTTTCCCTTCCATCTCATGTCTCTGTTTAAAGTTAATCTTTTCTTCCTGCTCTTCCTCCCTACTCTGTTCATAGTTGCTCTCATTATATCAAAGAAGACACTTGGTATTTGTTTTTTAGGGATTGGCTAGCTTCACTAAGCATAATCTGCTCTAGTGCCATCCATTTCCCTGCAAATTGCATGATTTTGTCATTTTTTAGTCCTGCATAATATTCCATGGTGTATAAATGCCACATTTTTTTTATCCATTCATCTATTGAAGGGCATCTGGGTTGGTTCCACAGTCTAGCTATTGTGAATTGTGCTGCTATGAACATCGATGTGGCAGTATCCCTGTAGCATGCTCTTTTAAGATCTTCAGGGAATAGTCCTAGAAGGGCAATAGCAGGGTCAAATGGTGGTTCCATTCCCAGCTTTCCCAGGAATCTCCAAACTGCTTTCCAAATTGCCTGCACCAATTTGCAGTCCCACCAGCAATGTACAAGTGTACCCTTTTCTCCACATCCTCACCAGCACTTGATGTTGTTTGACTTCATAGTGGCTAACAATCTTACTGGAGTGAGATGGTATCTTAGGGTGGTTTTGATTTGCATTTCTCTGACTGCTAGAGATGGTGAGCATTTTTTCATGTACTTGTTGATTGATTGTATATCCTCCTCTGAGAAATGTCTGTTCAGGTCCTTGGCCCATTTGTTGATTGGGTTATTTGCTATCTTATTGTCTAATTTTTTGAGTTCTTTGTATACTCTGGATATTAGGGCTCTATCTGAAGTGTGAGGAGTAAAAATTTGTTCCCAGGATGTAGGCTCCCTATTTACCTCTCTTATTGTTTCTCTTGCTGAGAAAAAACTTTTTAGTTTAAGTAAGTCCCATTTGTTGATTCTTGTTATTAACTCTTGTGCTATGGGTGTCCTATTAAGGAATTTGGAGCCCGACCCCACAATATGTAGATCTGAGCCAACTTTTTCTTCTATCAGACGCAGAGTCTCTGATTTGATATCAAGCTCCTTGATCCATTTTGAGTTAACTTTTGTGCATGGAGAGAGAAAGGGATTCAATTTCATTTTGATGCAAATGGATTTCCAGTTTTCCCAACACCATTTGTTGAAGATGCTATCCTTCCTCCATTGCATGCTTTTAGCCCCTTTATCAAATATAAGATAGTTGTAACTTTGTGGATTAGTCTCTGTGTCCTCCATTCTATACCATTGGTCCACCCGCCTGTTTTGGTACCAGTACCATGCTGTTTTTGTCACTATTGCTCTGTAATATAGTTTGAAATCTGGTATCACTATACCGCCTGATTCACATTTCCTTCTTAGAATTGCTTTTGCTATTCTGGGTCTTTTATTTTTCCATATGAATTTCATGATTGCTTTATCTATTTCTACAAGAAATGCCATTGGGATTTTGATTGGCATTGCATTAAACCTATAGAGAACTTTTGGTAATATCGCCATTTTGATAATGTTAGTTCTGCCTATCCATGAACAGGGTATATTTTTCCATCTTCTAAGATCTTCTTCTACTTCTCTCTATATAGGGTTCTGTAGTTTTCATTGTATAAATCTTTCACCTCTTTTGTTAGGTTGATTCCCAAGTATTTTTTTTTTTTTGAGGATATTGTGAATGGAGTGTTTTTCATCATTTCCGTTTCAGAAGTTTTGTGGCTGATATACAGAAATGCCTTTGATTTATGCGTGTTGATTTTATATCCTGCCCCTTTGCTGAATTCATTTATTAGTTCTAGTAGTTTCTTTGTAGATCCTTTTGGGTCTTCTAGGTAAAGAATCATGTCGTCCGCAAATAGTGATAATTTAAGTTCTTCTTTTCCTATTTTTATGCCTTTAATTTCTTTTGTCTGTCTAATTGCTCTGGCTAGTACTTCGAGAACTAAATTGAATAGAAGTGGTGAGAGAGGGCATCCCTGTCTTGTTCCAGATTTTAGAGGGAATACCTTCAACTTTTCTCCATTCAGAATGATGCTAGCCTGAGGCTTAGCATAGATAGCTTTTACAATGTCAAGGTAAGTTCCTGTTATCCCTAGGTTTTCTAATGTTTTGAATATAAAGGGATGCTGTACTTTGTCGAATGCTTTCTCTGCATCTATCGAGATGATCATATGGTTCTTATTTTTAAGTCTATTGATGTGGTGAATAACATTTATTGATTTCCGTATATTGAACCATCCTTGCATCCCAGGGATGAATCCTACTTGATCATGGTGCACAATTTTTTTGATGTGTTTTTGTATTTGATTCGCCAGAATTTTATTGAGGATTTTTGCATCTAGGTTCATTAGAGATATTGGTCTGTAGTTTTCTTTCTTTGAAGTGTCTTTGTCTGGTTTCGGAATCAGGGTGATGTTGGCCTCATAGAATGAATTTGGAAGAGCTCCCTCTTTTTCTATTTCCTGAAATAACTTGAAAAGTATTGGTATTAATTCTTCTTTAAAGGTTTTGTAAAACTCCGCTGTATACCCATCCGGTCCTGGGCTTTTCTTGGTTGGTAGTCTTTTGATGGCTTCTTCAATTTCATCCATTGATATTGGTCTGTTCAAATTGTGTGTATCCTCCTGACTCGGTCTGGGAAAATCATATGACTTAAGAAATTTATCGATGTCTTCACTATCTTCTATTTTATTGGAATATAGGTTTTCAAAATAATTTCTAATTGTCTTCTGTATTTCTCTAGCATCTGTTGTGATATTGCCTTTTTCATCCCATATGTTAGTAATTTGAGTTCTCTCTTCTTATTCTCTTTGTTAGCATGGCTAAAGGTCTGTCGATCTTATTTATTTTTTCGAAGAACCAACTTTTAGTTTTGTTAATTTTTTCAATAGTTTCTTTTGTTTCAATTTCATTGATTTCCACTCTGATTTTAATTATTTATTGCCTTCTGCTACATTTGTTGTTGTTTTGCTCTTCCTTTTCTAGGGCTTTGAGATGAAGTGTGAGCTCATTTATTTGTTGGTTTTTTCTTTTTTTGAGGAATGACCACCAGGAGATGAATTTCCCTCTTAAAACTGCTTTCATTGTGTCCCATAGATTCCGATATGTTGTGTCTGTATTTTCATTTATCTCTAAGAATTTTTTGATTTCCTCCTTTACGTCTTCTGTAACCCATTGATCATTCAGTAACATATTGTTCATTTTCCATGTGATGTAGGATTTTTCCTTCCTTCTTTTATCATTGATTTCCAGTTTCATTCAATTATGATCAGATAAAATGCATGGTATTATCTCCACCCCTTTATATTTACTGAGAGTTGCCCTATGGCATAATATATGGTCTATTTTTGAGAAGGATCCATGTGCTGCTGAGAAAAAAGTATATCCATTTGATGATGGTTGATATATTCTATATATGTCAGTTAAGTCTAGGTTATTGATTGTGGTATTGAGTTCTATGGTTTCTTTATTCAACTTTTGTTTGGAGGATCTGTCCAATGGTGAGAGAGGTGTGTTGAAGTCACCCATAATTATTGTGTTGTGGTCTATTTGATTCTTGAACTTGAGGAGAATTTGTTTTATGAATGTCGCAGCACCATTATTTGGTGCATAAATATTAATAATTGTTATGTCTTGTTGGTGAATGGTTCCTTTTAACAGTATATAATGTCCTTCTTTATCCCTTTTGATTAACTTAGTCTTGAAGTCGATTTTATTCGATATGAGGATGGCCACCCCTGCTTGCTTACGAGGACCGTGTGCGTGGTATATTTTTTCCCATCCTTTCACCTTCAGCCTGTGTATGTCTTTTCCAATCAGATGTGTCTCCTGGAGGCAGCATATTGTTGGATTTGTTTTTTTAATCCATGATACCAGCCTATGTCGCTTTATTGGACAGTTTAAGCCATTAACATTCAGAGTTACTACTGATATATGGTTTGTACTTCCATCCATGTTTGATTATTTATTCTTTTTTAAAAAAATTTAGTTTGTTTCTCCATGATTATATTTCCCCTCGCCCTCTGTCTTTACCGAGGCACTTCCCACTGATGGTTTTGGTTATTGTTTTTCATTTCTTCCTCGTGTAGTGTTTTGCTCAAAATGCTTTGCAATGCTGGTTTTCTGGCTGCAAATTCTTTTAACTTTTGTTTATCATGAAAGATTTTTATTTCGTTGTCATACCTGAAGCTTAATTTTGCTGGATACAGAATTCTTGGTTGGCATCCATTGTCTTTCAGTGTTTGAAATACGTTGTTCCAGGATCTTCTCACTTTCAGGGTCTCTGATGAAAAATCCGTTGTTAACCTTATTGGTTTACCCCTGAATGTAATCTGCCTCCTTTCTCTTGTAGCTTTTAATATTTTCTCTTTGTTCTGTATACTGGATATCTTCATAACAATGTGTCTTGGCGTTGGTCTACTGTGATTTTGTGTGCTCAGTGTCCTGTATGCATCTTCAATTTGTATATCTGTTTCCTTTTTTATTTCTGGAAAGTTTTCTGTAATTATTTCATTCAGCAGATTACTCAATCCCTTGGTTTGAATCTCTGTACCTTCTTCTATCCCAATGACTCGTAAGTTTGTTTTTTTTATGTTATCCCATAACTCTTGGATGTTTTTCTCGTGATTTTTTACCAGCCTTTCTGAGTTGGCTAGACTGTTTTCAAGATGATATATTTTGTCTTCATTATCTGACGTTCTGGCTTCTACTTGCTCCACTCTATTAGTGATACTCTCAATTGAGTTTTTAATTTGGTTTATCATTTCCTTCATTTCTAGAATTAGTGTTTGATTTTTTTTTATAATCTCTATCTCCTGATAAAGATGCTTAACATCTTCTTTTATCTGTTTATGTAATTCATTCTCAATGTGTTCTTTCGCTGCTTGTATTTGCTGTCTCGTATCCTCTTTAAGGTTCCATTCCATCTGTCTAAGGTGTTCCTTGAGTTCTTTATATGACCATTTTTCTGATGACTCTAGGTCCTCCTGAATATTTAGGCTGTCCTGCATTGTTTGTACTCCTTTTCTTCCTTGCTTTTTCAAGTTGCTCATGTTACTTCTTGTTCTGTTTGACTGCTGAGTTACTGTTTACTCCTATAAATTTATTTGATGCTTGGAGGAAAAGTATTAGAAGGGAAGGGAAGAAGTCACTAAAGAGAATTAGAGTAAGCAGGTAGAATTCAAGGAAGGGGGAATAAGAAAATTGAAAAGAAATGAAAAGACAAAAGAAGAAAAAAATAGGAAATAAAAAAAGAAAAAAAAATTTTTTAAAATAATAATAATAAAAACTAACATTAAAATTAGAAGAAAAAAATTTAAAAAAATAATTGTAAAAAAAAATTTTAAAAAACAAGAAAAATGAAAATGAAAGAAAAAACCCAAATCAAAAAAAGAGAAGAAAAAAAAAAAACTAATAAATGCAGTCTTAGAGTTTGATTAACTTCTCTTCCAGTAGGTGGCGCTGTGCCCACCAGGCCAAGTTTCTCCTGTCAATATGCGGGAACCAATGACTGTGCAGCAGCTCCTCCTCCCAGACTGGGCGAGTCTCCAATCCTGAGGGCCTAGGGCCTCCTCTTGTGTCTAGTCACTTCCCCACTTTTCCTCTAGCCAGGCCCCTCTCACCACAATACTGGCTACATGCCAGGTCTGCTGCTCCCGAGAGCCCTCTTTTCATGGACTACTGGGCACACTCTCCCAGTTTGCCATTCCCTCAGACCCTAAGTTTGTAGAGCTTGGGGCTGAGAATCCTCAGCGAATTTTTCTTGCCCTCCGGTAGCCACGCCCCCGGTAGCTGGTGCAAGAGACCTCAGTTGTCAGCACTGGTGGGAGCGGTAGCCGGGAGTTCCGTGCCGCAGGACCACACCACGTCTGATTCCCTCAGTCTGGCTGTCGCGCTCACGGGAGAGCTGGGAGGGGCCCTTACGGGAGAGCTGGGAGGGGCCCTTAAGTTTTCCCCGATGTGTGGAGAGGGAAGGCTAGGGAATTACACACCTGTAGCCGCAGGTTTCAATGAAGTTATCTCTTCCGCCGCAGTCTGGTGACGTCAGTTCTCTGCCATGGTGGTATCTCTTGCAAATGGCAACAGTTCGTTTCCCTTTGCCGGGTGACCAATGCAACGGGTGGGTCCTTACTCTCTCTCCCAAGCCCCATTTCAAACCTGTGGCCACTACCTATGAAGGCTCGGTTGGCATTTACCTCCGTAGGAACAGAAGGGCCGACCAGTTATTTCAGCCGGATGGATTAGTGCTGAGTCACAGCTGTTTGTCTGCGGGAAGCAGTCGAACGGGAGCTTGAATTCAGCCAATCCGGGCTCAGTGTGTGTTCTGAGAGGCCCAGATTGATGGCCCCAGATCCACGTCAGTTCAGCTTTGCCTAGTGATCATCATACTCTGCAATTCTGCTACAAAGCTTATAGCCTTTCCTGTACTTCTTGCACTACCTGAAGTGGCAGCAGACATTGGGCTAGCTGCAGTATTATTCATCTCTGCTTTAAGGACACTTGTAGGCACGGCTGCGCGTCCCTCGTGGAGAATGTAGGAGTAGAGATGGCGCGGTTTCTGCTGCTGAGGCCTGGGACACGATTGAAAAGGGACGGAGTGGGGGACAGAGAGTGTAGAAAGGGCTAGATTTTAAATTTTGTCTTCTCATATTATTCCATATTTCTTAGAAGTTCTGTTCATGGTTTCTTACCATCTGCTCTGTGCAGTTGACTGTATTTTCAAGAGTATATGTTTTGTCTTCATTGCCTGAGGTTCTGTCTTCTAAGTGGTCTAGTCTGTTGGTGATATTTTCCATTGAAATTTTAATTTGGCTTATTTTTTCCTTCATTTCGAGGATTCTGCTTGATTCCTTTTTATAATCTCTGCCTCTTTATTGACGTGATCTTTCACTTCCTATATTTTTTCTCTAATATCATCCTTTAATTTGAAGATCAGCCTAACTATGTATCTTCTGAACTCCTTCTCTGACATTTCTTCAACTGTGTTGTCTATGGATTCTATTGTTGGGACATCTTGGTTTGTTTGAGGTGCTTTATTCCTGTGGTTTTCCCCATCTAGTATGGATCTGAGGCAGTACAGTTTCTATCCTGTAGTTTTATGGTGTCCCTAAAGGCTTCTGGTACCTCACCTTTAAGGTGGAGACCAATATTAACAGCACCCAACACAAACAATATACACCTTTAAACCAAAGAGCTCCTATGAAGGCTTCTATAGTTTTGTCTCAATAAACGGAAAGGTTATGTTCAATTATTGTCTACAGTATAATGATGGACAATGAGAGAAAGTAGTGCAAGATGTGGTGTTTACAAGAGAAGGAGAGAAGATAAAGGTAAAAATCTATAGTAAAGAGTGAGGGAGTAATTAATAGAAGTTGGCTGTTAGTCTGAGAGAACTGAGAAAGAGAATCCAGGGAGAGGAGGTGAGAAAAAAATATATATATATACACAGATTTTTTTTAAAAAAAAAGAGAAAAAATTAAAATATAAGGATACACAACAAAACTGTAATATACTATTCAGATTCCCATTCCTTGATATATTGAGGCATGAGAAATATTTGGATTCAAAGATCCTATAGATGTGAGAAAAAGGGCAAAAGAAAAAAAAGTAAAACCTTAATGGAAAATTGTACAATAGCTTCTGTTGGCTTTCAAAAATTTTCTCAGCTTCCCTTCTCTGCTGATAGGTGAAGTTATCTGAAGTTTGATGGATGCTCCAATCAAGTAGGTGCCAGACCAGTTGGGTGGGTGAGCTGATAACAAGATGCTCTCACACCCTTTTCCAGTCTTCCCACCCATTGGAGTCGGCCCCTTTCCACCCATGCACATCAGGATTCACTGAGCTGAAGAGAGCCCAGTTTTCTCCAGTTTATCCAACCCGAGCCAACCTAGCTTACTGGTTCAAAGACATAAAAGAAAAGTTTAAAAGTTTGGTAAAGTAAGTAAAAACTATAAACAGTGACATAGCAGTTTTTTTTAAATAACCAAATAGAATTTAAGACTTTTTAAAATGCAATAAACAAAAATTTAATGCAAATTAGACTCAGCTATAAAGAGGAAATCATGCCATGATTTATAGAGAGAATGTTATTCAAAATGCAACACAGAAATAAAAGGTAAAAAAATTAATGGAAAAGAGCAGAACAAATATAAAAAATACAATAAGAGGATCTAGTATACCTTTACGTGAAGTCCTAAGAAGAGAAGAGAGAATGAGTGGAACAGACACAGGACATAAAGAAAAATGTTAAAAATATTTCCGAACTGAAGAAAAACCTCAATTCACAGATTCAACAAGCTGAATAAACTGCATGCTGAATAAATTATTCTTCAAAAAAATTTCATACCTGGACCTATCATTGAGTTTCTACTAAAAGGGGAAAAATCTTTTTAATAACACAGCTAAAAGAAAGAGGAAGAAAATATGACAGTCAATGGCAGATGACTTCTTACCAGCAACAACAGAAACCAGAAGAGAAACAATATTTTCAATGTGCTCAGAGAAAGTAACTGCCAGCCCACAATTTTATATGCAGAAAAACACATTCTTCAAGAACAAAGGTGAAATAAAGATTTTTTTCAAACCAAAACTCAGAGAATATATTGCCATCAGTCCTCTATCAGTTACAAAGGATATACTCAAAGCAGTAGGAAAATTATTTCACATGAAATGCTACCTTTGCAGAAAGAATGAAGAGCAAACAAAGAGGTCAATGTCTAAGATTAAGATATATAACTCAACTACCTGGTGTCTTAGTCCATGACCCCTCTCGAGAGCCAAGCCTGACACAAAAACTTGCATAGTATTTTTTTCCCGAGGGAGAGGAATGGAGACCAGGACAGGAGCAAAAGTCAAAAGCAAGTTTATTATTAAGCAGATCTCTTCTAGGGACAACTGGACCTGGATCTCACCAGGCCTTTTGGGAAGCCAAGTAAAATGAATGCACTGAAGAACTGTCCACTTGAAGGGCAAAAGAGAGGAGGAGTTACTTACCAGCTTCTGTCCCCTCCTGCTCATTAACCACTTCACATCCATGCATTCAAACTGTGAAAAGATGGGTATACCCTATAAATAAAACCCCTAAACCAAAAAAGCATTTTTGCAGGGGAAGAATCTGAGGCTCACACAGATTAGCAATTTTACCCCAAAAACAATTGTGCTAAAGCTCAATTGTAGTTCAGACTCAACTCCTGTTACAGAGTTCAGGTCACACCCTATATATCACAGAGCAGGTCAAACATAAATTGAAGTATGAGAGATAGCCTTGCTTGATTAAAGATTGCTTTCCTTTGGTCAAAGAATTAGCAAAATATTGACGTAATGACAATACAAGCAATTGTCTCTGGCAGAATTCTCCCTTGGGTTTCTCAAATCTGGTCTTAATCTGAGACATAGCACAAACTTTAAGAATTGTTCCCCCTGCCCCAATAATATTATAAAGCTGTAATTGTTCTTATTTCCTTTGGAACCCTGAGGGATTTTTGCGCATCTTTGGCTATTATGCTTAGTTTGGTTTGCATCTATTCACTTTTTGATGCCGATTTTGGGGCTGCTCAATATCTAACAGACTGCCACATCAACACAGAAAGATACGAGTAAACAAATTTGCCAAGTCTTAAAAATTACCAAGATTAGTGGTGATGATGACGATGCTGCTTCCCTCCTCAATGTCAGAGTATGACAAGTATTTTACCAGCTTCCTACAGAAAGAAAAAAAAAAAAAACAGAAAACTCTACAATGGGATGTTTCTTCAGGAAGTATGCTCCCTGCTCTCCAAATGTAAACAAGCCCTGGAAAAGATGAGATGGAAAGTGTGTACAGCCAGCAGCAAGCTCTTGCAGAGGAAAGAATGAAAGCTCTATTTCAATACCATCAAATATGTCTGTTCAACAGGTCCCATAGAGGCTGCACTGTTCATCCTGAACTTGGGCAATAGATTGCCAATAAACGGAATGTGAAAATGAAGAAGAAAATTATTCATTTAGACATTCACAGTGACCATCAAGGAAACTACTTACATTTTTTTTCCATGTTTGTCTCAAAGATATCCCATTGTAAACTAAATATTTTCCAGGGTATTTAGGTGCAGAATACAGTGCTTTTCACATAGTATTATACACAGCTCTTGGCTATGTAGATTTAATGGTTCTTCACTATACGTTCAAAAAGGTTCAGATTCCGCACATCATCTTGTATAATCAGTTTATCATGCAAAATTGACAGATGCAATTATATGAGTTCAAAGGAATCTTATAAAGTCATAAATTTCTAAATCTCTACCTACCTATCTCATGCATCTCATTTTTTCTCCCTCTTAATTGTCTATCTACGCTTCATATTAAAAATAATGGCAATGAGAGAACCAAACTGTGCCTCCCATGCAAAAACAAACCCATATTTCTCTTCTTATTAAGAAAGGTGAAGAACTGTCTACCTCCTTGGGAAACAGAGCCATTCAAGTGAATTACTAAGCTCTAAAAACCCTGAATCCCTTTCAACCTTTTCAAGTTGATCATCTGCGTGTGACTCATTCACAGTAAATCTACGTCTGAACATTTTTAGTCTTAACCAAATGTTGCCTCATTATCCTCAAGCTGAAACTATGCTAAAAGCTCAGCCAACTTCTCTCTTTCCTTTGACAACACACCTGCCAGAAAATATAGTCACTTCTGAGTAATCTTTTTATTACTCCTTGGATAGTGATTTCCTTCAAACTCCTCTGCCTTTGAGATTGTGTTCTTGTTTTTAACATTTGTTCTCCTTTCCTCTTTGGAAAGCCCAGTCTGAGTTCCATCCTTAAAATCAGACAAATCCAGAGACCGTCAACAGCTGTTGTGCCATTGGAGTAGGGAGACAACTTTTCCAGATTTTCATCGTAGGGTAGGAAGCCCTTGATTTTAAACAAAAGGATGGATGAAATCCACTCCTCCACCAAAAGCCAGCCTACCCATCTTGTTCCCTCTGCCAGGATCTCTTGAGCATCCCATTGTGATGTCTGGAACCAAGAGAGGAATTCTGTTCTGGCCCAAAGCAATAGACTGAGCCCTGCCTTCCAGCCTCCTTCAAGGAAGCCCTGTGTGTCTACACAAGGTTCTGTTTCTGCTCGTGCCATCTGTGACTGCTGCCAGAATGACTAACAGACCTTCACATCACATCTGCATCTGCATTGCACTTGCTTCATTTCCTAGAACAAACCCTCTTACTACAGACATGACTGACTACAGTGGCGTTGGTCATGTTCTTGCTGGGACAAGGCTGTGTAGGCTGGTCCTCACCAGGTCCCAGGCCACTTCCCATGAGTCGTGCCATTTCCACACTCCCCCTGGGAACAACCCCTCGTCTTCCTTCTTCATCCACTCTCAAGTTCTACCCTCTTGTTCCCAACATGTCACAGAGCTGGTGTTACCACCTCACTAGGAACTGCCACTTCCTCAGAGACCATCAAAGCAACTATTTCTAAATTTCAGTAGCAGAGAGGATGTCTAGCTAAAGAAGAAATTGCACCCAGCTCCAAGCTTTAAACTGGAGCAACTCTTTCCTTAGTAGAAGGCTCTGGGTGCCACATAGCCCAGGATAAACATGGTACAGCTTCTTGGGCTCCCTATCTTACTTAAGAGCGGTAATCTTCAAATTTCTTAAAATAAAGGATGAAGTAGTACAGAGTAAATGCAGGATGTACTTTAGGATAATAATTATACATATTGATTTTAAGCACAAAGCCTAAGACACTTAGGAAATTTAATGCAGGTGGAAATATCAGTATGATTCTAGACCACTGCCTTCATAGCACCCCATCATCTCACAGGTGTCCACTCTTCTGAAGAGTGACTACGGAGAACCCTCAAGAGACCTGCCTCTCCTGGCTGTTTCCTATCACTCAAGGTGGTTCCTGTTGTACCTGGAGTAAATTTCATATTTTATAGATAGGATCCTCTACCCCCTGACTCTGCCACCAATCATTTATTTTCTTGAGACCATTCCAGATGCTGGACTTGAGAAAAGTTTGAAGGACTGATGTAGCTTCAGAAGTTTATCACCCAGACTGACACTGAGAAGTGAAAATTATTTCTTTTTGGCATGGATTGCAAAGCAATTGCCTTCTCGATAATAATTATATATCATTGAAATTTCTTTTTCTGCTCTCATTATAAACAGAGATACAATGAACATTCTTATCATCATCTCCTCTTTTTGTACCCACCTTGTTATTTTTCTGAGCATGAGAGAATAAACTTAAGGATATATATTTTTTAGAATTTCTTTCAAAAAAGGATAAATCGGCTAAATATTTCTATTTTTATAAGTCCCAGGACTAGGTCATGCTGGAAAGAAGAATATCTACAAATACTGAGGTCACACTAAGGTTTGTGAAGTATTTTCTTAAGATACCCAGGCTACATCTGACCCCAGACCAAATCACTCTAACATCCCAAATGTAGGTAACGAGAAACAAAAGGGATGAAGCAGATGTAGTGGGAACATAGGACTGAATTCCAATGCCCACCCCACCACCAGTATGAATTCTGGCTATCCATAAACAGCATTTTCAAGACACATCTTAGCCCTACTTCTAACATGTGGCAAAATCATAGAGATAAAACACTACAAATGAACTTGAGAGCCATAAAAGTAGCTGATAATTAGCAGACAAAATTATATCTTTCTTCCTTCAAATATGGATTTTAAATGAACATCAAGAGAAAACATGTGCATAACCCATGCAACAATGGTATGCAGAGGGTACTTGTCTGGTTCTCTTGATGCTCAATGTACCCTCTCATACCCTCAGTTTGATCAGCTCTAGCCATCACCCTCTCCCCAGTCATAAAAGCCAAGAGAATCAAATGTATGAAATATGATATGTCAAGAGCTTTATAATGTTTTGAACAACTAATAAAAAAAGAAAAAAAAAAGCCAAGAGAGCCTACAGTTAACCCAATACCCTTCCCTGCCCTGAGAGAACCTGCTGGATATGTATGCTGGTGAGGGGAAGCCACTCAAACTGACTGAGCTCCAGTGTGCTGGTGCTTCATATCTGCTTCATAACTGGCCATTTATTCCTCATAGACTCAATAAAAATTAATATGGCTACACCACCTTCCAGATAAAAAACACTCAGGGTCACAGTAGGTTTGGGTTCTTTGAAAATATATATTTTAATTTGATCTGCAGAGCCAAATATCATAAGGATATGTGAATATGAAAGCTAACATGGAGTCCTTTCTAAGGTGGTCATATAGGAATAAAAGGGCGATGGGCACCATGGGTGACCCACTGCAATACAGATCAGTGGAGCCAGAGATCACAGAAGGATTGTGCCCCACTATGGGAAATGATGGGAAACCCCAGTCTGTAGACAGATGCTCTGTCTGAAGTCTTGTTAAGAGACAAATCAGAGTTCTTCATTTAGCTGATGAAAGATAACTCAAGTAATTTTTCAAGCTCAATACAAACAGTCCACTCAAAGCCACAACTCCGCTGCCCATGAATTGCCACAAAAATAATTGCACCACCGCTATCAATTCTTCAGAAAATAACAAAGATGTAAACAAAGCTGAAAAGAGTGTTATCCTTTCTGCTCCCCAAATCCATTAGACAAGACTAAGAACTTGGGGAATGTTACATTGTGAAGAAAAGAAAAATAACTCAAATAGTGTAATTTATAAAAATAAAAAAAATACTACAGTTGATTAAAAACATCACCCTTGCCTCCAAAAACTTCAAGAACTGCCCAGACAAATCTTTTTTTTTCCTGATTGCTTATAAATTACAGTTTGCTGAATCTATAATTCACAGAAATATATCATGGGGACCGCCTTGTAAATGTCAATGCCAAGCCGCCAGTTCCTTTCATTACAAGCTGTGATTATGGATTAAATGATTTCATAAACATATTAGGTGTTTCACATTTGGCATGAGGCTATCTTAGAGCTCCCACAATCTGTCATTGCTGTTAATGAGATATTGACCTCCTTATACCCAAGTGAAAAAGTTCCTGTCTGAATGTCAGCCAAGAAGAAAACCCTCCAAAACTTCTGTAAAGTCTGCAGGCTCCTCTCAGACACTGCACCCAGCTCAGCCTCAGAGAAAGAGCCAGCACCTTGAACAGACAATAAGGACCACATCTGTGCAATGGGAAATATAATCCCTGACGTCCAGGATCCCTTCTCTCCTCACGTTACCAAGGACCACCTTGAAAGGTGAAGCCCTTGGAACAGGTTTCTCAGTTTCATTGAATACCCTCTAACAACAGAGGATGGTGCACTCACACATTCAGGGGTTCTGAAACCACTACCACCATTTCAAAATGTCCTAGAAGTCTGATGTCTTTAAATTTTTATTATATATCTGCCGCAGTCTGGCTGGGCACAATTCACAAGCCAGTTATCAAGCAGAAACTAACTTTATTTTTAGAACACACAGGCCGCACCACACGAGCTCTTCAGGGATTCCCTCAGAGCCCAACTGCCACCACTGGCTTCCCACAAGCCTCTCAACCCCCGACTCCTCCTGCTCTTGAGGCTGATTGGCTGGGTCGCGTGGGCGGAGCCAAAAGAGTCCCCCAATGAGCAGCTCCCTGGTCTGAAAGGGCGGGGAAACAGCCCAATGAGCATCACCAAAGAGGAGCCAATCAGCTGGCAGCTAGAAGTTTGCTGGGGCCACGGTGAGCCAATTAGCTGGAAGTTTGCTGGGGCCCCTTTGGCTGTGGCTCTCAGCATATATCTTCCATCCTATTCCACAATATTTTCAGGCTTAATTTACTATTTAAGGAAACTTGGGGGCAAGTAAAATTGATATTTTAAAAAAGGAAATCATGTTTATCCTGGACATTGAGTAGACTATATGACATTTAGCCTCACAAAAGCCGGAGGGATTCACATATACCACTACAAGAAAATATCACTTTTAGGGAGTTTTCTAAATGGAGACAATTTCATTTAATATCAAGAGTGGGGAAATTGATGAGTAAATGTGGTTTTAAGTTACAGAATATTCTAAAATGACTCTTTCCTTGGATAAATTAAGTAATTTCTCCATATTCTTTCCAATTCCATAAGAAATGTTTATGTTGCTGTTGGTACATTATAGGCCAAAGATAACAGCCAATTATAGTTTTATTCATATCCTTTTCTTAACAGTGAAACTTTGGGATGGAGGGGACATCATGGAACAAGCCCAGAAAGTAGATCAGATGCCTCATATGTAGGACAAAACTTGAATTTGAGACTTTCAGGTCTTTAAGAGTCTTTGTTTAAAAGGGTCTTTAAGTTACCATCTTGCTGTAGTTATCTACAGTGATGGTCTTCAAACTTCTTGTTCACATATATCCTAAAACGAATGTGAAAACTGATGTGCCTAATCAACATTTTTCTTTATAATTTTCAATAATTGCAAAAAGGCATACAATCTATCACATAATAAGTACTGACATTTTAAAATCAGATTTTATATAATCCTCATTTAAATATTTCCAGTAGAAATTGAGGATTTGATATTAAACATCATCTCACTTTTAGAAAATGTATGAACAATCTCTTGTTTTTTGTTTTGTGGTACTGGGGGTCAAACCCAGTAACACTGACCTATATCCCCAACCCTTTCAATTTTTTATTTTGAGTCAGGACCTCTCTAAGTTGCTGAGGCTGGCCTCAAACTTGTGATCCTCCTCATCAGCCTCCTGAGTTGCTGGGATTTCAGGGATGCACCAAGGCATCAGGTTCTCTCTTGCCTTTTGATGTCTTTTTTTTTCTCAAGTTTATATTTTCACCCTGTTTTCTCCACTGGATTTTATCCAAATGTAACAGTTTATTTATGAAAGTCTTATTATTATAATGTTCTCTACAGTAAAACAGGTGTACATGTAGGATTTTTAATTTATTTGCTTCATTTGTCACACAGCTCTAAATTCATTAGATAGGATTTGCTATAATAATGTTAAGTAAACAATCCCAGAATCTCAGTGGTCACAATGACAAATATTTATTATTATGACTCCAAAGTCTCTGGGTCATGGAGGTGGCTCTGCTCAAACAGGAGGTCAGGTCAGCTGGACTTGGTACCTCTTCCTTCTTGCAGGAGAGTCATCTAGACGTTTTCTCATTGGGGTGGATGACCTAACTTCAAGAGGCAATATTAAATCACACAACACATTTTTTAATATCTTTATTTGGTTTATTTATTTTTATGTGGTGCTGAGGATCGAACCCAGTGCCTCACAAATGTGAGGCAAGTGCTCTACCACTGAGCTACAACCCCAGCCCTCAAATTACGCAATACATTTAAAGCCTCTACTTGGGTCACATTTGCTAGGATTCCATTGGTCACAGTAAGTCATAAGTTCTGTCCAACATGGATGGAATGGGGAAATTAACTATAAAAGTAATAGTGAATAATTGAGAAGAAAATCATTTAAGTTTTAAAAATTTTTCTTCTGATTGATCATTTAAGTTTTAGAACCTTGATAAGCTGCTGAGGCTGGCCTTGAACTTGCAATCCTCCTGTCACAGCCTTCAGAGTCATTAGGATTACAGGCATATGCTGTGATAGTAGGAGCAAATGTGACTCCATTTTCTTTTATGACTTCATCCTGTAAAACAACCATGCCACGTAGAAGAGTCATGACTGGGGCAAGATGTTCTTTTCCTTTTGCTATAGAAACCTTTAAGAACACGGAACTACCTATTATGGGGCATTGTTTCTGTAACTAGGGTAACGGGGCTCTGTTTCTGTAACTGGGGTGACTGGGCTAACTGTGATTGGTTAGGCTTCCCTCCGCTTGACTGCACTGTCCCACTTCTGTAACCTGGCTTGCTTGCATTGGCTAGACCCCCCCCCAACATCCCTTTTGCGGTTTTCAGGCTTATAAGGAGTGCCCTTGCAATTGTTCGGGGCTGATCAGGGGAACAGCTTTATGTTCTGGTCAGCCGCCACCGGTGTGCTTCAATAAAGGCTTGATTGGATTATATGTGAATGGTCTGGAAGTCAGTTTATGAAACCCTGGGACAAAGCTTTAACTATAACATGCCACTGTGCCCAGCTTAAAAATCTACTACTAAAAGTGAATTTTAATGACCTAGATGCTGATTACTTTCAGCAAAATTGAAAGAAAACCGAATCAAATTAAGTATTCGAAACTAGGTGTTTTCAAAAGATTTTTTATTATGTGTTCCTTCTATTTATTTACCTTTTTTATTTCTAGGAAGTATATTTAAGAGACAGAGACTTTACCAAGATCTATCAAGAAACTATTAATTATACCTGCCTATATTGATACTCTCATTTATGAAAACCTTGCTGAACACAATTCACTCAGAAAGGAATGGGAAAATGTAATATTTCTAATTTTAACACAACTGCTAAGCGATATTTATGGATAAAATATTCTTAGTAATCAAAGATGGAGCAGGAGATACACTGTTACAGATGATTTTCATATAACCTAATGATGATAACAGTCCTCACATCAAACCAATCACCAAATCAGAGTTCCTTTCAATCAAAGGAACTTTTAATCTTTTTTCACCCAAAGAGTCTGACTTCAATTTTTCACTTCAAATAAATATGCTAATAAAGACCTTATGACACTCATCTCAATTTTGAATGTAACAACAGTCTAGAATTATTTGATCTCTTTCTTCAAAGATCAATTTTAAGAGACATAAGTTGAGCATCCTGCACTTATTAATATTGACCAATGGTACATTCCAATTTTGATTTAACTTCTGAGAATCTAAGCTTGTTTGCGAATAAAACGATGTTCCCATATCCAAGGATTATTTAGGCCACAAAAATGAAGAGTAAATTTGTCATTTGTTCAGTCATTGAAACAGCTTGTATGTGGAAAAACTTACATTAATTTTCCAATATAAGCCCAAACCAACTCCATCAGAGGACTGGGCATTTGCCTACCAGATTGGGAAAAAAAAAAAAGGAACACCTCAAATCACACTGATAAGAAGCAATGAATGGATCTGAACACATAAAAATGGTACACAGAGATTTTGTTCAGCCTCTATTGGAAGTGTAAAACTCTGATTATCTTATAGATACCAGCAAATTACTTTCTTTCATTCTTTCCCCTACATTCACAACTTGTGGCCCTCCAGATTTCCACCAAATAAAACAAGTAAATTAAGTGGAATGATTGGCAGCTGGAAAGATGGGTGAGAAAGCAGAGGGTTTAAAAACTAAGGGACCTGAAGGCATATGGCAAGAGAGAGAGGGACTCTTGAGCAGACAGGATTCACTAGGGGCTGACAGAAGGAAAACAAGTAAGGAGGAGATGCAAGGAGAGAGCTCTGATACCCACTTCCTCTCCCTGTTCTCCATTCAAGAAGGATTCTGGGTTAGGATTACAGCAGATGATTGAAGTCTGCAATAATTCACTGCTCTGAATACTCTTCTGGAGGTCTTATATGTAATTGGTGAACAAAAAAATTAGTCATCTTCTATTAATTTTGTTGTCTTGACCATCAGATATTAATGACTTTATAAACAGACTTACATTTAGGTTGTTATGGTTTGGACATGGTTTGTCCCCCAAGAGTTTATGAGCTGTAGGTGTGGAATCTGATTAAAAGTATTAAGAGGTGGTGTGTAGTAGGGGGGGGGGGTTATTCATTGGGTGCTCTGCCTTCGGGAGGGATTAATGCTGGGCTCACAAAGTTATTAATTCCCATGAAAATGGACTGTTATATAAAAAGCAAACCTACCTGTGAATTGCTCTGTTTTCCTGTCTTCCCAAATGTTCTCTTGTGCACACATTCACAACATTTTGATGCCACCCACCATAAAACCTTGACTAGAAACCAAAAAGGTGAAACTGCCCAATCTTGAACTCTCACTCTCCAAAACTGTGAGTTAAATAAACCTCTTTTCTTTATAAAGCAAACAGCTTCAAGTATTTTAGTATAGCAACTGAAGATAAACTAGTACACAGGTTCTGCTTATTTGCGAAAAGGAAGAGGGTAAGTGGTCTTCCACCTGTGGAAACTGTTACAGAACCAAGAACAGGCCACAGGGCCAGTTAGTTTCCCACACTAAGACCTTGCGAGGAAGCACAATATGCATCTGTTAAACATCCTAAATGTTTAAAATCTTCACATTTTCAGCCTTCACATTTCAATCCACATTGTCTGTCTTTAGGAAAGTTCACTGTGATTATCTTCATGAACAAAATGAGGACCAGTTTTCCAGGGGTAAAAAGCTAAGAAATAAGAGCTAAGAGACTAGAATTCAAGTTACCTATCTCAGCTCCAAGAAGTAAGCAAAAGAGTACAAAGTAGACATGGATTCCTTTTGTTAAGTTCCAAGAGCAGCAAATGATCATGGAGGCATCTCATATCTAAGCTTATTACTCTTTCAGCAATTTATTCTTTCTTCCATCTTTCCTTTCATCCTCCACATTTTTCTGTACAGGGAATTGTGATGGTGCTATAACCTTCCTATTTTATAAAAAATGAGCACTTTTATTCCTATTATCAGATTCTGTGCAGCTGTTTTAGGTACTCCAAAGAGGATCTTTTTAATGCACACAGAAGCTGATCACTACGCTCAGTTGTTCCCACCACTTATGGCTGGAAGGACTCTACGATGATCCTGCAATCGCCTTTACCTTCCATCAGGTCTGCCCTCTCTGAGTGGCACAATCTGTGAATGGGATGGGAAATTAGTCCATGATTAGGGTTTCTTATATGGTATCTCTAACTTTAAAAAAGGGAGATGGTCCAGATGAGCCTAATTTTATCAGAGAGATTTTTTCCAGCTGGTGGGCAAAGGAGAAGTCAGGACAAGGATTCCCTGGGTAACTGCTGATGGCTTTGAAAATAGGGAAAGCCATGGGAAAAGGACCAAAGAGTGACCTTAAAAAGCTGTGAGTGATCCTTGCTGACAACCCACAGGAAAATAAAGACTTGGACCTTAGGACCACAAGGAACTGGATTCTACCAAGAGACTACCCAAATGAGCTTGGAAACAGATTGTTCCACCAAAGCATCCAGATAAAAATGTGCCTTTGAGACTCTCCACAGAGAACCTAACCATGGGACTCTCGGGACTTCTGACCCACAGAGAGGGGAGGTAATAAAGGGTGTTGCTTTAAATTTCTAAACCTGTGGCAATTTGTTACACAGTGATAGAAAATCAACACATGAGTCTTATATTTAAAGTAAGGTTCTTCGCACAAAGAAAACAAGATCAAGGGGAAAATTTCCAAAAATGTAGTATCTCATGGTAATTGGGTGAGGGGGACACAGGTTTCTGCACATAGGCTGTGGCTGGCTTGGTGAAGGGGTCATCTCTGTGAAAAGCTGCTTGCTTCCAAACACTGCATGTAGTTAAGAATCATCCCCTCTGATTCTTACAGTTACACATATTAAACTTTTTTTTGAGAGAGAGAGAGAGAGAAAGAGAGAGAGAATATCTTTTTTGTAGATGGACACAACACAATGCCTTTATTTTTATGTGGTGCTGAGAATGGAACCGGAGTCCTGTCCGTGGTAGGCGGGTGCTGCACCGCTGAGCCACAATCCCAGCCCCTCACATATTAAACTTTTAAAGGAAGAATCAAAACTTCAAAAAGGAGAGTAAATTCTTCTGGAGCCAAAGAGGACAAAAGATAGGTTTCTCTTTATATCAAATTTGCATTTGAAAAACAAGGGGTCATAAGGGGCATTCATCTTGTCAAGCTTACACTGAAAACTCACACACCAACTCCTCTAAAAGGTGCTTATTACTAAAACAGAAAGCTTAATATGTAAAAGCCAGAAAAAATAAGATGCCAAATGTAAACCTACAGTTTTAGCAGTTGAGCAATGGATGACAGGGAGACCGAGAACATCTTCTGAAAAATAACTTTAACTGTCACTACTAGGATAATAAATTCGACTATAAAAATATTCCTCTGAAAGAACCAGCTTTGTGGGCTGGGGTTGTGGCTCAATGGTACAGCGCTTGCCTAGCCTGTGTGAGGCCCTGGGTTCGATTCTCAGCACCATATATAAATAAAATAAAGGTCCACTGACAACTAAAACAATATTTGAAAGAAAAAAACAACTTTGTGGAATTATTTTCCTGGAAATGTGAAACTTTATACATTCACACCATTTAGAAGAGCTGTTAAAACTACTCATGTTACCAGCTTAGAGACAGTGAGAGGTGAAGGTTTTGTATCAATAATAACAAAGGTGTTGCTAAGATCAAGATGCTTTCACATTGGGAGTGCAAAGGAGCCCGGTGCCAGCTCCCCAGGTCCAGACACATCATAACAGCAGCAAGGTGGCTGACTCCTGAGGCAGACAACCAGCTGGGCCTGCCTGCAAAGTGGGGACAAGAATCTTTGGCAGTCGGCTTGAAGGAGACTGTAACGCCTTCATTCTCCTCTACCTTGACCTTAACTTCCTTCTGCTAAAGCCACCTACTCATAAAACACTAGCAGAAATCGATGTCATGGGACCACATTGTTACATTTATGTTTGAATTTCATCCAAGTAAAGAGCAAAAAATTCATCATGGCATATTGAATGAATATGCCTCAAATGTTTCTAAATATTTCCTGACTCATATCCCCTTCCCAGTGAGCCAATGTCTATGCCTTACCACATGGATGATGGCCTGAGAAGGAAGAAGGGCACATGTTTCCTAAAGGAGAAGATGATGGAGGGAAGTCTGAGCCCAATGAGAGGAAAAAGCAGTGCACGCAGTCAGCCCTGGAAGATCTGGGCATCTGGTAGCCCCTAACAGGGAGAATGCTCTGGAGAAAAGTTGATCTGTAATCAGTGAAATTAACAAGCTAACTTTTTTATTGGTGGATTATAATTATGCATAATAGCAAGATTTATTGTTATATACCCACACATGCCCACAGTATAACAACGAAATTTTTCTTTTGGTATCTGAATATGATGAGTAAGTTTGAAACCCTTTCATGCAAAGCTTCCATAGTACTTTGAACAGAGAAAAGGCCAGGAGGCAGGGGGACTGAGGCATCCTACTGCCCACAGCAGCAGAGTCAGAGGGAATTCAGAGATTCCTCTGAGGATTCAGCGCCTCACTTGCATTTTGATGCAATGTGCTGTGTGGTCCAAGCATGACCAACTTGTCCTGCTTTGCCTGGGAATTTTCTAGTTTTAGCACTGAAAGTTTCATGGGTCAGGAAAACCCTCCATCCTACATGATCCCGTCTTTGAACATATCTGTTGGCAACCATTAATTACAAGTAAGTATAGTAATGCATGTAAAATGGAGAAATTTAATTGGCTTGGAAAACCCTTTTAACAGTGTGACATCACTAACCTAAATCTACAAGGAAACATACAGAATTTATAGTTATCAATGGACACTCATTTAAACAGTCTTTTGAGAACTCTTTACTGGCAGAGCTTGGGCATGAGGACTGATTTCTTAAAGTCTCAAACTGATCCATAATATCCTGCACAAGCATTTGAGAAGTCATTCTTTGTACTAGAGTTGTGCTGGGATTGTATACACATATGTTAATTTGTTTTCCTTGTAACTGCAGCAGAGTCCCTGAATCATCCATAGGGGCAGGGATACGGTAAGCAGTAACACAACAAGACAGGGGCCACAAACGCATCTCTGATGTGGACATGTTGGGTAGAAGTGGATGGTGGAATGGATGGGTCAGCCCGGCCACCTCTGACAAGGTCCTGCCTGCCTGGAGGGAAGAGCAGGTAGAGGGTAAGAGAGACCTGAATATCCTGCTGTCTCCACTCCAGACAGAAAGGAGCCCTGTGACCTCTGCCTTCAGCTGCTAATTTTAGCATCTAAAATTGATGGTGCTCATCATTGAAAATCAATAAGAAAATTACTAATGACATCATTGCACATTATGACCACTTTTAAGGAAATGTATCCTGTCTGAATGAGTAATGGTAATGCAAACACCATGTGGAAAGACTCAACATTATGGTAAGGGGACCTGTACTAACCAGGCTCATTTGAATTTTAAGCCCTCTTGAGTTTCTGCTTCCTTTTTTCCATTCAGTTCCCTGATGGATGTAATAATTAAAAGTAAAATGCTATCGAACTTCAGGGATAATTGAAAAACTAAATCATCACCTTCCAGGAAAAAGAAAGGTGGCTATATATATTTAAAAAAAAAGAAATAATGCTCTTCTGCTATAACCTAGGGCTCTGCTATGGTTTTCATTGAGTGTCCCACTAAAGGTCTATGTGTTAAAGGCTTGGTCCTTAGGGTGGTGCTACTGGGAGGTGGTGAGTCTTGTGGGATGTCCCTAGGTTATTAATAGAGTGACCCTAAATGGGATGGTAAGACCCCAGTCTTCTTCCCCTTCCTCTTTTTTTGTTTCTTGACTTATGAGGTGAATGGTTTACTCCACCATGTTCTCCTACTGTGATAGGCTTCCTCCCAAGAGCCCCAAAGCAATAGAGCAATTTATCATGGACTGGAACCTCCAAAATCATGAGTCCAAACAAAACTTTTCTCATCGTAAGTTAATTATCTCAGGCATTTTGTTATAGTATCAGAAGCCTGCCTAATACAGACACAGTGAGTGATAAAATGGCAACCCTATGACCATGTAAACAAAACGAAGCAGTGAACTGATAATCTCTCTCCAGGGGAAATATACAAAGCAAAATACACTAAGTGTATCAGTATGGGGAGAAGAAGGGCTGTGGACACAAACTCAGGTAGGAAAGAGAAATGAAAATGGAAAGACTATTAATATTCAACTCTGCTGTAGCTTCCTCAACCCATCACGCATTCTCCCCTCTACGAGGCATTTGCTATCATGCTCTGTCCAGATGCTGGGATTCTTTCAGTGGTTAGCCACAACAGTCTCCCAGCCTCTGCATTCTGGCTCCTAATAATTCACATCTGCAACATCTTTGAAGCACTATTGTTGGTCTGCTAGAGAGTTTATTCCTCCCAAGGTGGCCAATGACCACAGACTGGCAAATGCCGCAGTAAATAAAACTAGGCTGAAAAAACCCTGCAGTGTGGTTTATACCCAGAGCTCCCGTGCAGAATTGGGCTCAGATGAGGTCTTCCCCTGAAATTTCACCTTGCTCAGCTTTCCCCTGCCTACTTCTCCAGGGGGCCATTCTGTATGAATCACTTGTATCTGAATCTCTGTCTTGAGATCTATTTCTGGGGAAGCTCACACATTTCCCATCCCATTGTCTTTTGGGAAATGGAAAGTTAAGTGATATAAGCCAGCATAAATCTCAGTGTCGTCTCCAGTGGGGAGTCAAACTGATGGAATTCTGTTTGCAAAATGTGGGGCCTGAGAATCCGGACATCAACAATGAGCCAGCTGCTACCTTCCATGTAGTGCTAAAGTTCCATACCACTGATAAGGATTAAGGAGAAAAAATTATCTCTACAAATTCATAAGAAGATGCGAAGGTGATAAAAGGTGAACTCAGGTCCAAAGTGAAGATGCTTTCAAAAGGTGCAAAGGAGGAAGCCACCAACCTTTCCTGTTGCCCTAAGAACACTGAAAACATCAAATGTTATCTTCATGTCTATGAATACAAACTCTTTTGCCCCAGATGCTGTCCAGACATCTAGGTTCAATGGAAAAAGCATGGGATTAACTGAAATCAAAATCTATGTTGTATACCACCAATGAGCAAGTTGAATTTGAAATTAAATAAATGATACTGTTTACATCACCTTCCAATGTAATGAAATACTTAAGTATAAATCTAACAAAACATCTACTACATATACAGAAAACTTATAAAACTCTGATGAAACAAATCAAAGATGGTTTAAATAAATGAAAAGAGATTTGTGTTTGTGCATTGAAAGATTTGCTATTAAAATGTCGATTCTTACAATTTTATCTATTAATAGAATGCAACTCCTGTCAAAATCCCAACAAGCTATTTCATAGATATCAACAAACTTACTCTGAAGTTTAGATAGAAAAGCAAAACAGAACAACAACACAATACTGAGGAAAACTGGTCAACTCACACCGTTAAATTTCAAGAGGTATTATAAATCTATAGTAGTCAATACAGCACATTATTGGTGATAAAATTCAGGTATAGATCCAAGGAAGAGAATGGAGATTCTGGAAATAGTTACACATAAAAGCAATTCTATTGTGAGATGAGGTGAATAAGCAAAGCACATAGTATTTTTTAAGGTGGTGAAACTATTCTGCATTAATGATGTGATGGTTAGCATATGACATTATGTATTTTCCAAAACCTATTAAACTATACATCACAGAGTGAATTTCAATGTATGTAAACTTGCCAGGAGTCGGGGAGTAATCATCTAGGAGGTCAGGCAAATCCTAGAATGGAAAGTAAAATACAGTTTAAAAAGACTAACTGTACTTTTCAACTGTAAGAAATGACTACAACTTCACAAAAATGATTGTGGGAGGAACCATGTTGATTCAGGTATCTGTGAAAATTATTGCCTCTAAACTGGGAATTAGCTGATGAAAAAATACACTACATAACTACTATACTCTGGTTGATGAAGTTGTTTCCCGTGGGGATTACAAATGAACGATTCTGATGCTGCCATACACACACAGTAGATTTGAACAACTGAGTAAATGATGGTGGATAGTGAGGGCCAGGTTTCTAATTAGAATGGGATGAGGTTAGAATGATATATACAGGAGTAGATCAGACGTGAAGGCATCAATACAAACCTGCTTTTCTTAATATAAAAATGGAAGGCTTCATATAGAAATAGTCATAGATATGTATATATAAGTGGATTAGGATATACATATATTTTTTTCTTGGTCTGTCAACTGAGAGGACTAGAAACAATGACACTTCAGTGACAACAAGCATACCTACAGTCAGGAAACAGAATCAATAGGAGGTGTGTGTGTAGAGAGAGAGAAAGGGCAGGGAGGAGAGGAGAGATGTGATTAGATTAGATTAGATTTATTGTGAATTGGCTCATGAAAATATGCAGACTGAGAAGTCTCATGACCTGCCATTTCCAAGCTGGAGACCCAGGAAAGGTGGAGGTGTAATTAAATTCAAGTCCACAGGCCTGAGAACCAAGTAAAACACTGGTGTAAGTACAAAAGTCTGAAGGCCTGAGAACCAGGTGATCTGATGTCCAAGGGCAGGAGAAGAGAGATATCCTAGCTCAAGTAGAATAAAAATTCATGTGGTTTAGAGCCTTTTGGTTTAAAGGCTCTCAATGGATTAGATGGTGCCCACCTCCATTGGTGAGGGTATATTTTCTTTACTTATATTAATCTCATCCAGAAACAACCTTTGGATGCACCCATAAATATTTTACCAGCTAACTGAGGATCCCTTAACCCAGTCAAGTTGGCATAAAAGTAAACATCACGGTTTCTAATACCATTCTCCAAGGAAAGAAAACAAGGATCTTTGGGAAAATAATAAATATAGAGCATCCAAGAAAGAAATTGAAGACCTCAGAAGATGGAAAGACTTCCCATGTTCATGAATAGGCAGAATTAATTTATTAAAATGGCCATGCTACCAAGAGCAATATATAAATTCAATGCAATCCCCATCAAAATACCAATGGTATGCTTTGCAGAACTAGAAATCATAGTCCTAAAATTTAATTGGAAGAACAAAAGACTTAGAGTAGCCATAGCATTTTTAAGCCATGCTGGAGGCCTCACAGAACCTGACTTCAAATTATGCTACAGAGCTATGGTAACAAAAGTGCATGGTACCGGCATGAAAATAGACACATAGACCAATGGTACAGAATAGAAGGTGCAGAGACAAGCCCACACAGATGCAGTCATCCGATCCTTCACAAAGTTCCAAAACATACATTAGAAAAAGGACAGTCTTTCTAACAAATGGTTATTAATATGTTGAAGAATAAAACTAGGGCTGGGGTTATAGCGCAGTGGTAGAGCACTTGCCTAGCATTGGTGAGGTGCTGGGTTCAATTCTCAACACCACATATAAATAAATAAAATAAATATCCATTAACAACTGAAGAATATTTTTAAAAAAGAATGAAACTAGACCCTTATCTCTCACCCTGCACAAAAATCAACTCTAAATGGATCAAAGACGTTATAATTAGACCAGAAAATTATAATGCACCGATAAAAATGTGGGAAAAAATAAAATACTTAGAAATAAAGTCAGCAAAAAGTGAAAAAAATGAATAATGAAAACTACAAAACATTGCTAAAAGAAATAAGACAATTAAATAGAAAGACATGTTTATGACTAATATTGTTAAAATGTCCATCTGACAAAAAGCACTCGACAAATTCAATATAATCCCTATCAAAATTCTAATGGCATTGTATGAAGAAACTTAAGTCCCCAAATTCATGTGGAATCTCAATGGACTCCAAATAGCAGAAATAAAGTATAAAAGAAGCATAAAAGTGTGAAGTAAAAGTATGAAAGAAGTATACAGCTAGAGGCCTCATATTTCCTGACTTCAAAGCTATAGTAATTGTATCGGTTTGATATTTTCATAAAGACAGAAATATAGAGACAAGTGGAATAGAATAGAAAACCCAGAAGTAAACCCCATGTATATGAACGATCCAATGATGGCAATGGTGCCAAGATTTCACAATGAGGGCAGGATATTTTCTTCAATAAGTCACGGTACAAAAGAATGAAGATAACCCCTTATCTTATACCATTTACAAAAAAAAATTAACTTAAAAATAATTAAGGACCTAAATATAAGACTGGAAGCTATAAAAATCTTAAAGCAAAGGAGAAGAGCTTCATGATCTAGGAATGGGCAATGGTCTCTTGGAGAGAATGCCAAATTGACAGGTAAGCAAAGCACAAATAGATAAATGACATTACATCAAACTTAAAAACTTGCACAGTAAACAATGAAGTAAAAAACCAACCCACACAAGATGATAAAATATTCTCAAACCATATTTTGAATCAGAGGTTACTAAAGAGATAAAGAACTCCTACACAACTCCGTGGAAAAAAATAATAATGATTTTTAAATAGGCAAAGAATTGGAATAGACATTTCTACAAGGAAGATGTACAACTGGCCAAGGAGCATATGAAAGGATGTTCAACATCTCTAGTCATCAAGGAAATGCCAATCAAAACCACAAGATCACCTTCTACCTATTAGGATGGCCTCTATCAAGAAGATAGAAAATAGGGGCTGGGGTTGTAGCTCAGTGGTAGAGTGCTTGCCTTACACACATTCAGCACGGGGTTCAATCCTCAGCAACACAAAAATAAATAAATAAAGTTTTTTTTTAAAGATAGAAAATAACAAGTGTTGGCAAAGATGTGTAGAAATTGGAACCCTTGCATAGTGTTAATGATATTGTAAAACAATGCAACTGCTCTCTAAAGCAGTTTTAATTTCTCTCAAAAATTAAAAACAGAACTATTGCATGATTCAGCAATCCCACTTTGGGGCATATATCCAAAAGAATTTAACAAAGGGTCTCAAAGGTATATTTGTACAAATATGTTTCTTATAGCATTATAGACAATATCCAAGATGTGGAAGCAGCATAAATGCCCATTGATGGATACATGGGTAAAGGAAATATTGTGTATACATGTAGTGGAATATCATTCTAATTTTAAAAGAAGGAATTCCTGTCATATGTCACAACATGGATAGACCTTGAGGACACTCTCATATGTGATATAACCTAAACACAAAATGACAAATACTGAATGATTCCACTTTATATGAGGTATCTGAAGTAATTAAATTCAGAACAGAAAGTAGAATGGTGGTTGCTAGGAGAGGAGGAAATTAGGATGCCATTCAATAGGTTTTAGGGTATCAGTTATTCATGATAAAACTTTCGAGGAATCTGTTTTATAATGCTGTTCATATAGTCATATAGTTCAATACTGACACGCACACTTCAAATAGTTAAGAAGCAGCAGACCAATGAAAGAAGGGTAATTTCAAAATAGAAGAAAGAAAATAAAATTAAAGGAGAAATCAATGAATTAATAACAGTAAATCAGTAGAAAAGTGAAGAAAACCAAAAACTGTTCTTTGAAATAATCAATAATATCAATAAACCAGGCCAACTAGCCAGGCTAAGGAAAAAGAAGAGAAAGAAGACACACATTTACTAGTAGCAGAAATAAAAGAGGACACATTTCTCCAGACCTCATGGAGATTAGAAGAATAATAAGGGAAAGCTATGAAAAATTCTCTGCCCAGAAATTTGATAACCTAGGCAAAATGGACCAATTTCTGGGAAGATACAATTTTTTTAAAAATCATACAAAAAATAGATAATTGGAATAGCCCTATATCTATTTAAAGAAATTGCAACAATAACCAAACCAATAACCTTATCAAATAGAAAGCACCAAGCCTATATAAGTTCACTGATGAATTCTACCAAACATTTAAGGAATAAATCACACCAATTCTCCACAGTCTCTTTTAGATGATAAAAGTAGGAGAATTACTTCCTACCTAGTTCATCCTAAGAGCATTACCTTAATACCAAAACTAGACAAAGACTTAACAAAAAAATACAAATAAAAAAACTACAGCCCAACTGCTCTCATTATTTTAATGAGATTTTTTCATCACTGTGACAAAAAAAAAAAAGGAAGAACAATTTATTTTAAGGAGAAAAAGTTTACTTGAGGGCTCACAGTTTCAAAAGTCTCAGTCCATAGACAGACAACTCTGTTACTCTGGGCTGGAGGGAAAGCAGAACCTCATGGCAGAAGTGTGTGGCAGAGGAAATCAGCTGAGGACATGGCACTAAGAAGCAGAGACAGCTCTACTTAACAAGCACAAAATATAAAACACAAAGGCAGACCCCCAGGAACCTGTCTCCTCCAGCCATACCATACCTGCCTACAGTTACCAAGTTAATCCCTACCAGAGGATTAATACACTGACTAGGTTAAACCTCTTATAACCCAATCATTTTATCTCTAAACTTTCATGCATTATCTCACACATGGGCTTTTAGGAGACACCTCAGAGCAAAACCATAACACTCATGAACATAGTTGCAAAAATCCCCTACAAAATATTAACAAACCAAATCCAATAATACATAAAAAGAATTATATACCACAACCATGTGAGATTTATCCCAGGTATGCAAGGCTGGCTCAACATTAGAAAATTAACATAATCAATATATCAGCAAGCTAAAGGAGAAAAATCACATGTTCATAGTGATCAATGTGAAAAAAGTATTTGACAAAATCCAACATCCATTCAATGATGAAATATCTCAGTAAATTAGAAGCAGAAGGGAACTTTCCTCAACTTGATTAAGAATATCCAGCTTATGTCATATTTAATGATTATAAAATAGAAACTTTTCTACTAAGATCAGGACCAAGGCAAGGTATCCTCTCTCTCCATTCCTTTTCAACATGATAATGAAAGTCCTAGCTAATGTAATAAGAAAAAGAAATAAAAGCTATACTGATGGAGGATAAAATAAAATATAATAAAACTGTCTTTGTTCACATGTGACAATTATCTATGTAGAAACTGTGAAAGAACTAGCATAATAAAACTCCTGGAACTAATCAGCAGTTATACCAAGGCTGCAGAATACTATGTTAATATATAAATTAGTCAATTTCTAATATACCAGTGAATGATAAAATTTGAAATTAAGAACATGATACCATTTACATTAGCACCCAAAAAAATAGGTATAAATCTAACAAAACATGCACAAGGTCTATGTGAGGAAAACCAGCAAACCTCTGATGAAAGAAATCAAGGAACAAAATAAATAGATAGATATCCCATGTTCATGGATAGGAAGATCCATTATTGCCAAGATGCCAGTTCTTCTCAACTTAATCCATAGATTCAATGCAATCCCAGGCAAAATTCTAGCAAGTTATTTTGTGGCTGTTGACAAAGTGATTCCAAACTTTACTGATAAGGAAAAAAAGCAGAATAGCAAACAATATTTAAGGAAAACTGTATTGCCCAACTTCCAGACTTACTATAAAGCTGTGGTAATCAAGACAGGGTGTTATTGGTAATAGAAAGACAAATACATCAATGGAACAGAAGAGAGAGCCTACAACTGTACCTACATCACATGAATATATTCAACTAATCTTTGACAGAAGAGCAGTCAATACTATATAGAAAAGGGTGTCTTTTTAACAAATTGTACTAGAACAATTAGATAGCAACATGCAAAAAAAATGGATCTAGACACAGGTTCCATACCCTCATACCCTTCATAAAAAATTAACTCAAAATGGACTGCCCACATAAATGTGAAATGAAAAACTATAAAACTCCTACAAGCTAACAGAGGTGATTTTCCAGATAACCTTGAGTTTTACGATGACTTTTTAGGTAGGCATGATCTGTGACAAAGAAATGATTTCATTAAATGCTGGTTTTCATTAAATTGAAATGTTCTGCTTTGTGAAAGACACTGTCAAAGAATGATAAAACAAACCACAGACCAGGAGAACATATCTGTAAAAGGCATATCTGATAAAGGACTGTTATTCAAAAATATATAAAGAAGCTCGACAATAAGAACTCAAACAACCTGATTTTAAAATAACACAAGAAACTTAGTATATAGCAAAAACTTACACAAACGGCAAATAAGCATACATAAAGATGCTACACATCGAATGTCATCGGGAAAAGTCTAATTAAAACAACAATGTGATGCCACAATTTTTAAATATGGTAGTTCAGTTGTAATGGGAGAGGTGGGGCTTCAAGAATAGTGGGTTCACAAGTATTTTTCCTCTGGCTATTTTAACAAGTTCTTATTTTCTTGTAGAAACTCAGTGATTTATTTGAACTGAAAATAATTATCATAATCCTAAAGCATGTTCTGAGAAAGAACATATTTATTATATTTTTACTACATTCACTTAATCCTTTCTTTAAATTCCATGAAAATAAAATCCCAGAGGTAAGAATATACTACAACTTCATATTCCCTCAAATGGCTAAGTTGAAGAAAACACAGAGGGTAGAAAGCCTATACAGAGTTCTTCACAGTTAAATTCCATAGCTGCAAAATCAAGCACCATTAAGCACATGTAAGATTTGCCTCTCCTAGTTGGAGACTAATACCAATTTTTCCTTCACCAGAGTACATGTACTAACCCTGGACTCCCAACACATTGTCTTATTCTGTGCATAGTCCACATGTGCTGGGTATTTTCCACTTATTCCTCTCCAGCTCTTGTCTACCCTCCCCAACCTTCCTCTGGGCCCCAGAAGGTTGACCTTTGTGAAATCCCTCACCTAGGCACTTTTGGCCTCTGGCTTTTTGTTGGATTTGGCATATGGAGTTATCAGCACGTAGCTGAAAGTCAGGGGAGAAGTTATGTGTATTTCCTGTTCCTATATTCATTTCCTTTAGGGAAGCCCCTCTCCAACAGCAACATCTCCTGCCAAGGTCACATCACCACTGCCATCCCTTGCCTGTAGTAGAAGAAAATGGCTTCATCCAATTTTGGCCCTACTGTGCCTTGAAAGGGTAAAGCTTCTAAGCTGGAAAGCTTGAATTAAAATGTAAAAGATTAGGTATTATTAAGTTCCTCTGTTACACCCAGATTCCTGAGATAGTTAAGACAACGCCCTACTGGCCATTCAGCCTAGGGCCCTGTGCAGTTTGTCACAGGGCCCGAACCAATCAGTTTGAATGTGTACCCAGTTTAGAAGTGACCAATCACCCCTGCCCATCCTGTTCCCGCCAATGAATGGACTAATCATGTATCAGAGTTGTTGTTCAATTTTCCCGCGCCTCATGATGATCTGTTCTGATGTATGCAAAGCCCCCCACCCTCTCCAAAAAGTGTACTTAAGCTCTGCTTGACCTCTGCTCTGGGCTCTGGGCTGCTCTCCCTTCTTGAGTGAGCATGGAGCCCCAGCGCGCTGGAACGGATCCCTAATAAATCCCCCTTGCCATTGCATGGAGCTAGTCTCGTGTGGTCTCTCCTTCTCCGACGTTTCGCCGGACCCTTACAGCCTCACCATTTGTTAGAGCACTTCATCTCCCTACATCTCTAGAAACACCCCTTCATTAAGTTCTCCTAAATTATATTTTCATGCACCAACTGTAACTCTGTCTATATTGCAAAATAGGCTTCTTAATTACCTGTTGCATCATTTCCAACCTGCATTATGAAAGTTGGGATTGAAGAGAAATATCTACATCATGAAATTCTACTACAGAGGGCAGAGTCTGCATAAAGGAAGTATTTCAACATCAAAGCAGAGTGGGGCATCTGGGGTGCCTCACCAAAGGAAACCAGCTGTCAGCAGGTATTGTCAGCATAAGAGAGGTTAATTTGGGTTGTTTTGAATGGCCAACCCCAAGAAGACAGCTAGGACCTGTGCTGCCCACAAGCAATTCACAGGAGAGGATTCTCAAGGTGATTAATGGAAATCTTGACCTCTGACTTCCTTAAACTCACAAAGAAAATTAAATTTCCCACCAGATCCTTCCCATGCCTGAGGCCAGAAAACCCATTGTTCATCCTCTCAGGGATGCAGGCAGGGAAGAGAGTCATCACAAGAAAATGCAATTACCTGGGTTTCAGGAGTGCTTTACTCTCTCTCCAACTGCTGGGCTTCAGCTAGCCTGCAGTCAAGGCAAGGGGAAGAGGGGTAAATTCTCTGAGCCCCCCATCACATGCTGGGCACTTCATCTGTCTCCACCTAACCTCAGAGGATAGATGAGGACAGAGGGAGACTCCTGGCCTTCCCAATGAAACAGAAGTCAACAGACAAAGCTGTTCTGCTTAATATTCCAGGATCAGAGCATCGTTCAACAAAACAGAGCAAGGGGGCTTGGAGGCTGGGAGAGAGGGCAAGATGAATAGGTGAAGCATACTATTCCACATGAAACTGTAAGAGAGGACCTGTTTTCATGCATTGTCAAACCCCATAGAACTATAGCAGATAAAAAGCTTAATGCAAACTCTGAATCATAGATAACAGTAATGTACCAAGATCGATTTGTTAATTGTTATCCATTTACCACATTAAGGGAAACTGTGTGCTTAGGATGGAAGGGAGTGGAAGGAACCCACTACACAGTATCTTCATTTATTCCAAAAAAATCTAAAACGATACTAAAAATAGACTATTAATTATAGGATATTAGGACAATGATAATAATGCACTCATTGAGAATCCACCCTTCCTTATTGCCTTGGGGTATAGTTTGCCTTTCTCCTGATGGAGGTATAGGTTGTATTTTAACTGGGATTATCTGGCTGCCTGTGTTTGTTGGATACAGGGATGAGCCAATTCTAAAGGGTCCAGCTGCAGCTGAGGGTCACAAGATACCAAGACCTAAAAGGAAAGCAGTGGGGGTGAGCTTCATGATGGAGCAGCTCTGAATGAAGGTTGGAAGCCACTGGCAGAAAGTCTTCTTCCTGATAATTCTCCTACAGTCAGCAGAAATTGGGGGGGGGGGCTGCAAAATGCTTCTCAGCTATGTTTGTTCTTTTCATGTATATGGGCTTCATTGTCTGTGAGTGAACACTTCTGAGTTGGGGTAGAGGTAACTATGTTCAGACTCCTATGATGTAACATAGGAGTTAAAAATACTTTCGGGATCTGGTTTGTCTTTAGAACCCTGCAAGGGGTCCACAAGGGGCATTGCTGGCCAGTTCCCAAGAGGAAACGATTTATGCCTGGGGCAGGTGGGCAAAGCATGTTTCCTCCATATTGCAAAATAAAGCCCTGCTTCCTGATGTCAAAAAAGAAAAATACTTTTAGATTCTGGGAACTAGACCTACCTTCAGATTTTTTTTTAAAGCTATTCCAGGAAACCAAAGGACCTGAGCTACTGAAAAGGGCATTGTGTTATTTTTGGGCTCTCAGAGGGCAAAGGCTGAGACCTGGGAGTTGTAATTAACTAGAAAGATCATCCCAGGAAGCAGAAGTGAGGGGCTGAGGAAATCTGGAGAAGGAAGAAAAAAAAGAACAGAAGGGAATATAAACCTCTGAAAGTTCACAACTGGTAACTGACCTCATGCAATCACCACAGAGTATCACAGATCATCAGACAAAGCCACCATGGACCAAGATGAGAAAAAAACTAATCCATAATCCCAACTGAACCCAAAGACAAGGATACCGTACATCCCCCAAAACAATCGACATGAGGGAGTCCTTCTTTATCAATAGCTCTAACATCACTGTTGGTCCTGCCTCTTAGATAAAAAGTACTAAGACGGCCAGTCATCAAAGTGTTCCAGTAACCAGTTAAGCACCCAATTCAGAAAAAAAAAAATTCACGTCCTACAACTCTTTTCAAAACCACCCAGTATAAATCCATCCCCTATTTTAAAAAAGGGTCCCCTCAACTGTCTCACAGCTCCCATGGTGTAGATCCTCCCTTGTTGCAGCAAACTGTAAACCTAACTTGGTTTGACTTCAGGAAAGGTTCTGCGGTCTTTGGTTGATGAGTTTGGACACCAATACAAGGTGCATTAGTAAGTTAATGACCACTGTGGAAAAATGGGATTCAAACCCACGTGCACCACCGAGGAGGAACCACATACAGTGCGCCTCAGGATCATGCCACCAGAAGATGGAAAATCTAGAGAATTCATCATGGCGTCTCATTCTTTACTTGAGAGCTGCTCCTAAGGCATTAACTCCCCTGCTTTTCTGGGTTGTGCCTGTCTGAAGCTGAGAGACCTTTCACAACTCCTAAGGACTCTATGGGACAGTAAAGCAAAGAGGACACCTTGAGTTGTGCTGTCAGTGAGCCCACTGTGCGACTCGGAGGAGATACTTGGATCTGTCCATCAGAGATGGGCTGAAAGCAGGTGGTCCCAGGAGGTGAGGTGTATCACCAGCTTCTACATATAAGTGTTCTGGCATTAAGACAGCCCTCATTTCATAGATGCAGAAATAAAAGCTGAACAAGATGAGATATTTTCTTTGAGATTAAAAAAAAAAAAAAAAACCTTTGGGAAAAATTTTTTTAGTTACATGATTTTGCTCTTCTTTTCCAGATGTGTTTCTAGGTCTATAAACAAAAAGAAACATGTGAAGCCCCACCTCTCATTTTTATCAAATTATGGGGTTAGTAATTATCAGCTATGACAGACCATCTTAAGGAATATGTAGACTCACTTGGAGCAGTGGTTTGCAAACTCTTATGTAGTCATGAAACCCTTTTCATCTTCAGAGAAAATCTTCTGGGGAACATAGATCACAGATGAAAAGCCAGAGCCACCCCCTCTTGAGACCTCTTTCATGGCCTCAGTCAACTTCTGAGGCTCTTCTGCAAATGCCCAAGACTATAGAGCACAGAGCCAATCAACAGTAAAAGACAGAATATTGGATAACCAGATGCCTACACCAGCCTGACATCTGTCGGCTTGCTACACTTAGCTCATCACACAACCCAGCATCTCACTGCTTAATCTATGAGATGGGGCTTCTCTTGCCCTGGGATTCCAGTCTCTCTCTCATATGGTACAGATATCTCATTTGTCAACCTATGATTGAGGTTAAGTAGGCTGATAAACAGCCCCAACCCTGCTGACATAATTCACAACTAATCTCGTTCACTCTCTGAGTACAAATTCAACTCTTTGAGTCCTCTCCATGCATCACTGGCACCTGCTGTGATACCATCCTCCTTTATTATTTATTCATTGAAACACATTATCTTGTGCCCCCGTGATGCTAACCTAATAGATATGTAGCTGAACATAGGGGCAAGGCTAAACAAAACCCTGTCTCTTGCTTGCAATTTCCCTTAGGAAATAAGGATAAACATAGCAAAGCTACGTGACTAGATGCTAGATATACTGACCAGAAAGTAAAGAGGGTTTTTTGTTTGGATTGGGTTTGGGGATTTTTTTGTGACTCTAGGGATTGAGCCCAGGACTGTGAGCATGCCAGGAAAGACTTTACCACTGAGCTACATCCCCAGCCCCCAAGAAACTAGAGAGTTTTAAGAGTCGAATAATCTGTAGATGCTGAAAAACATTAAGGACAGGAGAATACTTAGACAATCTGATGTCTGTATTTAAGAGTAAAATTATATGATGTTTGTGATTTGTCTAAAATTCTTCAACAAAGTAAAAGGAGGGACAGATCAATGAAACAAGATTGGCAAAATGTTGCTAATACATAGATACACAGAAGTCCATTATTTTCTGTACTTTGTAGTATATCTGAACTTTTCCAGTGTGAAAAGATATTGTTTGTAAATACACACGTGATTCCTATCTTAAACCCTTGACACAATTCTCTCATTTAATCTTTAAAAAAAAAAAAAGAATCTCAAAGAACAATTAAGTAATTTGCCCAAAGAGAGATGAAGCCAGCACTTCCCTTGAGATTTCTGACCCTAAAAAAAGGGCCATGTGAAGGTAGAATGTGACTTCTAAGGAAGGGGAGGCTTCCCAGGGGAGAAAGTATCATGTACAAACCCCCTGAGATAAGAACCCCAGGAAAAAACCAACACTATGAGGAAGTGGTTTTGCAGCTCATAAATATGTAACATATTATCCAGTTAATATAAGCCCATTGTCTCATCATCTAATCAATTCAGTAAACTAAAAAAGGCAGATCAATGAGATTGAGAATCGGGTGTTGAACAGAAGAATGATTGATTGATTTGAATATCCAGGTGTATGAAACAAGGACTGTCCCCACCATGCCCTAGCTCCAACTCGAGCATGAAGCGGGCAGAGTACCCTGACAGCTGGATGAAGTAGAGGCTCCAGCTCCTCCCAACTTCTGGAAGAGCACCCTCCCTTTTGCTTCCCTGTTCACTCTAAGCTTAGGATAAAAAGCATACGATGAACTTAATGGTTTGCTGGGTGCTAGACTGAATGCTGAGGTTACAATAGACTTGTCCAGCCCTCCAAGAGCTCCAATCCCAGATCAGTAGCCAAGAAAGGGAATTGATAACACAGGTTGAGAGGGTGGTCAGGGCCACTTGGAGAAAGCAGAAAGTTCATTCAACTGTAAATCAAGGACAGGTGTTAGGCAAACAAAAATCTAGAGAGGGCTACCCAGAGAAAGGTGGGAAGGCTTAAGATGTGTTTGGCTAGGCAATAGGGATGGGTGGTTTTATTGAAAAGTAGTGGAAAAGGCAATTACAGAGAAGAGTAAAGGAAAGATTATCCTTAGACTTAAGTTCTAAGCTAAAGATAATGAAAAATCATGGAGATTTTCTGACCAATGCAGAGAAGTCTCATACATAGTCCATTAGATTACATTTAGGGAACCAATATTTTACATCTTCCTATGTCCACACACTTTCCCACATGACTTGCCGTTCCCCCACATATGCATGAATGGAGCAGATTTCTCCACTTCTTGTCCATGGGATCAGCTATAAAACTTGCTTTGGCCAATGGAAACTAAGCATAAAGCTAGGGTTTGAAATGTACTTTTTAAGTGGAGTTTCTGTCTTGTACTTCTGCCATTGCCCGAGAGAGGCTACTGGTCTGGGAAGAATGGAGACATTGCTCAAGAGACCCATAGTCTTGCAGTGAGAACTGGAGCTTTCCTGCCCACTGCAGCCAAAGCAGAACCATTCAGCCATGCCCCACTTAGATCAATCTCTGGCCAAGTCATGATGCATGAGCAAGCCCAGCTGAGATCAATAGACACATCCAGTTGACTTGTAGATATATGAGCTAAACAAATGCTTTTTGTTATATGCCCCTGAGATTTTTGAGGCTACTTGTCAGTCCACTACAATAAGAATTGTGTAACACGTTCACTATATTTCTCTCCCCCCCCCAAAAAAAATAGCATAAATTACCTTGTCAAGGAAGCTAGTCACTTTGTGGTAAACTGTGGGCACTTGGAAGGTTAAGGCTGGGGAATACTTGTCTCCAGTGAAAGGAAGGGCAAGAGCATTCTGGAGACACCTTGGAAACACAGGGTTCTGGGTGAGATAATGTGCTCATACCCCTCCTATGTTTTTGACCTGGCCTACTGATAGGACACAGAAAGACATGAGTGGTAACAACATGAGGTTAAAGGAATAATCCTATAAAATGGGTCCATTGTGCTGAACCACACACACTTTATTTTCTAAGAAGCAATCTACCTGCAGTTCTACCTGGTTTAAGTAGAAAGGATATGTTATATTCCCTAGCAAACTACCCGTTATCTGCAGGAAAAATGCAGACCTGAAATAATTCCAAGAAGAGAAATACAAGTTACCCTGGAGGGGGCACTTTTGTGACCCTTTCACAAACCAGATTCCTGAACTCAGGGAGATAAGCTTTAAGAACAGATTCCAATTAGAACCAGTCAGCATGGGCCAAAGTGACCTAGAGTGGTCATGGCAGCAGGGACTTGAAAGTCTGATATCATCCTGCCATCAGTCAAAAGTCAAGAGGTGGACATCAGTGGAACTCTCTGGAAAATTCCCTGTGACCCCCCCCCCCCAATAAAACTGGAGGGCAAGAGAGGCATTGTCCCTCTCCTCCCTGAGAGGACCTCCTCTCTCCCTTGAGAGTGTCCCCTTTCCCCTTTCCTGTCCCTTCTAATAAACTCATGCCTGTTATTCTGAACAATGCATCTGAAATCTTTCTTACTTTATCACAAGAATCAGTGTTTGAAGCGGGGGCCATCACACAGCCTTAATTTTCTGGATGGCCCAGCCCTGTAGGACTATATCTCCCTAATCTTCTACAAGAAACTGTACTTTTTTGTAGAAGTTAGGAGCGATCTATAAGGTTCTGGGAAACTTTCACCCAATGCTGGAGAGTTGACAAGCAAATGGTCCTGGAAAACTAAATATTTTAAGCCCCAAAATTTTGATACACACACACACACACACACACACACACACACACACACCCCTAAATGATGTTCCTGAGGTTTAGCAGTGCAAGGATCAAAAATGTGTTTTCATCATATAAAGGGAAATCTTCTTTATGACAAATTGATCTCTTTCAGCATATGAAGACTCGCATTTGTGAAATCATAATCAATTCAGTGTCTTGGGCATGTTCAACACATTTTAGTTTTCTGATTTTAAAATACTGGCTGACCTTTAGCTACTTTAAAAGGAAAAATGGTTTGGGCTTCACAACTGTCAGCAACTCTGTTATTAGGAAAAAAAAAATGTACAACTTGAACATTTCAGTTCCCAGACCTTATCTCTTCTTTGTGACAGGTAGTCCTAGGCAAACTGGAGCAAAGCAGCCCTAAACACTTATTGCTTCCCTCCTCCAGGAATTAGGGTTGTTAGTAAGAGAGAAAGAATAAAAAGGAAAGAAAGCAAGCTACTAGTCCCCAAGACTGATAGTCAAATCCGTACCAACTTTTTCTCTCCCAGAGATCAGGCAGGGATGAACTCCCAAGGGCTTCGAAACCTCAGGCATAGCTACCGTCTCACAGTTCCACATCCCCAGGTCATCATCCTGCCTGAGATTCAACACTTGCAGCTCAGCTCATCTCCTGGTTAGTGTCAGGCAAAAAAGGTCTCCATGACTAGAGGACAAATCAGGACATTTCAAAATAGTATTTTGATAAGTCTCCCCTAAACTTAAGGACATTTTATCCTGTCTTTTTTAGCATCTATAGCAAAACAGACATAATCATGTCAAAAGCACTCTTTTGCACTTTCCTGTAAAAATAGGTGTATAAGCCCCTCCCACAGTCTCCTCCTTTCAGCATCATTTGATGTCCGAGACCTTTCTTGTGAACAGCACCATCTGCTGACCACCCATCCTCAGCTCATCCCTCTCTCCATCTCTTAGCCAAGCACCAGCCGGTCCCTGGGCCTGGTCCACCCACCCCCTCTCTCTCTCCCTGCCCTCTGGGATGAAGTGAAGCTAAGCCAGGGCTGCACACTCTAGAGCTTATCTGTGAGGCTTTTCATTGCCATGAGCGAGAACATCTTGTTATGATGATACAATCCTTATCTTGTCAGGCAGAACTCTCCCATTTTGAGAGACTAAACCTAGCAGGGCAGAAAATGAGAAAGATACCAACCCCAGATTGTCAGGAAAGCATTTATCAGAAACTAATATAGCTCCAATCCCTCAGGTACAGGTCAGAGAGCGAGATCCAGGCTCGGACATTGTTGCACCTGCCAAACTCAGTCTCTTCCTGATCAGAGCCAAGCCAGTCCTCTAGGCCAGATACACAGTGTCCTAATGACAAGGACAGATTCCAGATAATCTCCTCACCTGGGAGAGGCGACTGCAATGCTGCCTACAGCGCCACCTGGTGGGTCCTTGGTGATGTGCCATCTGTGAGGCTTAAAGATCAGCAAAATCTGAACCATGGCCGTGTTGCCTAAAGTCAAAGCTCCGCTCTGCCTTTAGTTCTTTCTCACACCTGCCTGTTCGTGTTCGATTGTCAAGATTTCTCTGGTAACAAGCATGAGAGAAAACTCGACAAACCCCAATCCAATTTGAAATAAAGCATCTTACTCATTTCCTTTGCTGGGGTGCATTAGACATCAAGTCAGCCAGAACCAGTCTTGGGATGTGCCAGGATGTGTTCTTTCAGCTCAACTTCATGCAGGCAATAACTATTCCCAGGTAAAAGTATTCACAAAATCCCTGCCATCGTAACTCATGATATTACCAGAGCAACACAGCCGACAAAGGGGGCACAAAATGTTCTGGAAAGTGAGTAGGAGAGAACTCTGGAGCATCACAAGCTTTAGAAACTGTCTGCAGGGGATACCTTTCTTGGAATATTAACCTCTGCTTTGCTCATTGCTGTTTTCATCTCCTCAGGTTTCATGCAAGCAGCCTTTGTAATCATCTGCCCCGGGGTGCTTTTGCAGAGCAGGATGTAGTAACCACTTGAAGACAGAGCTGTCCTTCTCCTGCCCTCTGTAATGGCCCCCTGAGGAGGAAATACTGGGGACCTCAGAGACAGAGTGGAGAAAGGGAGCCTCTACTGCAAGGAACGACTACAAAAACCTTCCACTAGAACTAGAGGCACCTGGGAGAAAATATAAAACAGAGACTGAAGACAAAAATCTTAGAGGTAAGAAATTAAAATCCAAGCATTTAAAATCCATAGCCACACACAGTCCCCTGAGTGGACTAAGACAGGTCTGGACTTTGATCATGTTAGTAATGGGTGACTCCAGATCCCTAGCAAGGGACACCTGGGAACACAAACCACAGCCAACAATTAGTAGCTACAGCTGTCACATATGTCCTTTGAAATCGAAATAAAATTGACCAACCATCTTCTACCACAAGCTATATAGGAGGTCCAGTGAATTTCGGGGGAGACAGAGTCAGGGCTTCTTCCTTGTAAGAAGCCCAGGAAAACTGGCAAAGTCTCAGATTTATTCCTTCCAGATAAGCCTAAGAGAACAATTTTCTTTCCCTAAGATATAAGTTGTGCTATTTTATAAGACTTAAGGCTATTGTCAGTTTTGTTCTCAAAAAGCAATCACTTGATTATAAAAATTCCTCTTACTCCAGATTAGTGCATTTTATTACATTTCAGTTTTCCTACACCTTTAATAAAATAAATTTTAATAAGGAATATTTATTATGGGAGTCCCTAAAATCTAGAAACATAGACATACATGTCATCAAAGACAACTTCAAAATGTTAAAAGTAATATACTATCAGCTCTCCTTCCACACTTTAGGATGCCCTAGATTTGGTTTAGGCTAATGGAGACTGAACATAAATAGTATTTTCATTCTGCAGTGCAGATTCAACCAATTTCAACAATACAGGTTACCTGGGCAGGACAGAACCAGCTGACCAGTCTTCAGAACCATCTTACCATGGAAATGTATATAAGTTTGGTGATATGAGAAGAAAAAAGTATCCTTTTTTTTTTTCAGAAAACTGGATTGGAAGAGAAAGATGTAAGCTCTGTTACCTGTCTACTGTGCTCCCTTAAGCACAGTTCTTCATTTCTTTTTTTCCTTTAGGCCCCAGATGTTCAGCTGTATGTGTGTAAGGTACTCAAGGTGACCCCTCCATCTTAAGCTTTCTGATTCTGTGTTTAATCTCTCCAGAAAGCTCAGGGCAACTCACCATAATCCATATATTTGAGACACCCTATAAGTGAACATCTCTAACAAGATGTTGCTATCCCAAATTCCTGACTAGAAACCAAGCCTAGAGCAGCTGAGGTCACACAGCAAACTGAAAGCAAAGTGTCTCATGACCTCCACATCATTGAAGAGAAATGAATGCTGGGGTTTCCATATTGTTACTGGTAAAATCAACACATTTGCATTCTAGAGGCCCCTTCAATAAGCCATGAACCTAGATGATAGAAGCAGAAAGGACTTAGACCCTCACCCTGGCACTAGAATTGATCCTCTGGTCTTTAAGGGAGGGGCTTCAGAGTAGACTAGCTTAAAAAATCTGGGGAAGGTACCAAGGTCTCCCCAGCAAACCATCAGCTACCAAGCTGGGGCCGGCATTGCTTTGCAGCCTAGAAAAAAAAAAAAAAATAGAATGTAGCCCAAGGACCAAAGGGCAGCCAAGTCACCTGGCTGGGTTAAGCATGGCTGACCCAGTTCACATAATATCATAATAAAGAGGGTATTTTTACAAGATTAAAAAGAAACAAACCCACTGCAATGCAACACCAGCAAATTTATGGCAGAACAGACCCACACAGGCAGCACTGCAGGCTCCCGTGATTCCAAATACCAAGAGCACCACCTGCTGCCCAGCCTTGAAAAGCCTGTTTGTCCTTCCTTTCTCCACCATCAAAAAAAGGTGCTTTAAGGGAACAGGTCCCAAACTGAAGGAGTATGCTGATGTTCTGAAATTCCCTCCAAGGTTTGTGCGTTGTTTGTGGGTGTTTCCATTTTTAGGATAATCTAAAAAGGTTAATACAAATATATGCCAGGTTACCAAACTGATAGGAAAGAAAAATCATCAAATCAGATTCCAAGCTTTTATGCTGCATGGTTAGGATAATGTTGGGAGGTTATGTCAGAAGCCATTATTTTCGTTGTTACAGGTTAATGAAACTGAAAAGAGGTAAACTAACTCCTTAAAAAGGTATTCATACACAAAAACCAAAGGATTCAGCTACATGCTCATGGTGATCATGGATGAGTGATGAGAATTGAGTTATGCAGGGTTTAAAAAAGGTACAAGCATCTCTAACACAAAAGAACCCAAGACAGAAAAGTCAGGAGCCTATTTTCAGTGCAAAAGACAATTGGATGAGAGCAAAATATCATTCATTCCATTAAGCTCACACAGATTATCGATAAAGTGTTATTTGAATTTAATTTTAATTTTGTTTTGAACGTATGGTTAAGAATTCATTATAAGGGCAGGGCTCAGTGGCTCACACCTATAATCCCAGAAACTTGGGAGACCGAGTCAGGAGGATGGCAAGTTTGAGGTCAACCTCAGCAACTTAGTGAGACCCTGTCCTTAAAAAAATAAATAAATAAATAAATAAATAAATAAATAAGGGCTGGGATGTTGCTCAGGCGAAAGTGCCCCTGGGTTCAATCCCCAGTACTGAAAGAGGGAGAGAGAAAGACAATGAATGAATTACAAGGATAGTAAATATACACCTAATGTTTTTTGGAATGTTTATTACATTGTATAAATGATTTAATTCCTTCTAATTTCTCTGTGTGTGTGTGTGTGTGTTATTTGTTAAATGAATGAATGCCAATATTAAGGATTTACTAAAATTTTCTTCCCTTAAAAGGAGTCCATACATGACTCACTGTTGGTCAGGTTTTAGCTGTGATAATGGTATGCTTCATAAAAACATAACAAAACAAAAGTTTCAACGACTTACAATAACAAACATTTGTTGATCTCTTCCAGTTTTACAGGTCAGGTAGGTCCACTCTGCTTCAGCTTTAGGCCAAGTTCAAGACTGTTCCCAGTGCCTCTCACTGGAGCTTCTCAGGGCATACTCTTTGTGGCAGATGGCAGAAACACAAGTGGCCAAGCTAAAGCGGCAAAAATATTTAAAGCCTCTATTCACATCATAATCTGTTCATATTCCACTGGCTCAGGCAAGTCTCTCGGCCAACGTCATAGGAAAGGGAGGTCTAGTCCTTACACAGAAGCTCCGGGAATCCAGGACAAGGGCAGGAGGGAAGGAGCAGTTGTGGACAAATCATACAATCAATCACAAACCCACATTTCAGAAGCACTCCTTTTTAGGAGATTGCTCATATTCCCATTTCTCTATTTAAAAAAAAAAAAGTCATAGAAACTCCAACCCAAGTGGTAAATTAGGCCCATGCATTTTATTCTCTTCTCCCATTTCTGAAATCTAAAGGAATTTAGGCCTACAAATTCTAAATCGTAACAGAAACCAGAGAAGGGTAGCAACCATGTGCCTAAAACATAAAAATTGAAAGAGTAGAGACAAAGGGTACTCTAGAAGGAATACCAGCCTTTTCACCACCAGCTGAACAGACTTCTAAGAGGACCCATCTGGAAATTAAGTAATGAGATCAAAAGAAACTGACTTTTTCCCCAGCTCTCAGCCAAAGTGGCAAGAGATGGGCTAGGTGGTGTTGCAAATCAACAGAAAGATTCCTACAAGTGTGGCACCATGATCTGCTACAAAGTTCTGATGGAATGGATTTCACCTCTCCTCAGATCTCATCCCTGCAGTGTGCATGTGGAAAGCAAGCCTGATGCTACATGGATCCTGCTAAGAATGGCTCCTGCCATGGGGGGCTGGGCTGAGCAGTGAGGTAATCTCAATCCCAGAAGTTCTGGGCTGCAGAAGTGGACATAGACGGGGAAAGACTCAAATAAATATGGAATTCTCATTGGAGGGGGCCTCCATCTGTGGAGAAAAAGACTTCCAATAATTCACACAAGATCTAACTCCATGTCCAATATTATGCAAGAGACCAGTCTTACATGAGGATAAGCAATCAGAATAATCACAGAATGTATCAAAGGACCCCACAAGTTAAAAGAGGCAGCCCATATTAATTAAAATATTTTGTTTTAGGCTGAGGATGTAGTGGCATGGTAGAACATGTAATTAGCATTTAAGAGGCTCTGGGTTCCCTGGTACCAAGTATGTACATTTGATTCTGGCATATGGATTAACAAATTAATGACAGAGAGTAAGGTTTTAGACTTAATGTATAAGAAAATGTCATATAAATAACAAGTGAAATATCCTTTATTTTTTAAAAAAAAACATTGATACTAGATAAATAAATAGGGTTGACAAATGGTTAACCATCTAGGAGGAACAATTGAAGGTGGACTCCCTACTTAATGTCTTGAACCAAAATAAATTCTAAATGGGTAGACTATGAACTGTTTAAATGTTTAATATTGATACACATCAGAGAATTATTTAACATTTCATCTTAGTTTGGGGAAGGCCTCTCTAAGAAATATATCAGCATTGGAACCGAAAACAGAGGATCAGGGGGGAGGACTACCAGTGAGGACATTGTTTCTTTGAAAGGGAAGCTTACCAGAGGTGTGCCCCCAGTGGACGTAAAGCGGAGTAGCTCCTAAGGATGGCACTACAGATACCAATCATTTCCTGCCTGCTTCAAATCGTCCTCTTAGAGTATCCGTGCGAAACTCACTCTTCCCTGAAAGGGCAGCACTGTGTTCCGTGGGACCTGGCACCACCATCACACACAGCTGATTGGACTAGAGGTGGCTGACAGACACAGCTGATTGGACTAGAGGTGGATACCTGACAGACACAGCTGATTCTACTAGAGGTGGACACCTGACCCAGACGGAGCCAATCAAAGTTTCTTTCCCCAGGATCTGGAAACAGAACCCTAAAAGACTGAGCCAGTTCGATTTGAGGCAACAAGTTGTAAAATAATGAAGAATTGGGAGATGGAGTGGGCTCTATGACACCATAAATTGAAGGAAAGCCACCCCCAGGGTGCTGGTCAAAGGTCCCAGGTGTGCAGAGGAGAAAGGGGAGAGACCTCCCCTAGGTGGCTGGGAGTCTGTGGGGGTGACCTTCTAGGTCTCTGGAAGACCTTTTCCAAACATCCCCCATGGCCTTTCTCTAAGTCCCCTTTCTACCCAAGGGGTTTGTGTTCGTCATTGTCCTGGTAATTTTATGATCCTCCACAAAGATACAGTACATATTGTTTTAGTCAGCTTTTTCGCTGCTGTGACTAAAGGACCCAACCAGCACAATTGTAGAGGAGAAAAGGTTTGTTACGGGGCTCACAGTTTCCATCCGTAGCAGATTCCCATTCCTTGGGGTTGAAGCTGAGGCTGAACATCAAGGCAGAAGGAAGCAGTTCCCATGATGATCCGCAAGCTGCAGAGCAGAGACTCCACTCACCAGATACAAATATATACCCCAAAGCCACGCCCCCAATACCCAACTCCCCCACTCATCACTCAGTTAATCCAATCAGGGGATTAACTCACTGATTGGGTTAAGGCTCTCACAACCCAATCATTTCTCCTCTGAACCTTATTCCGTTGTCTCACCAGTGAGCTTTTGGGGGACACCTCACATCCAAACCATAACAAGTAAGGACTCGTGTTAGGGAAATGCCCTAAGAAAAAAGAGCTAAGGAGGAGTAAGGGGAAGTGTGTGTTGGAGGAGACAGGGCAGCAGGATCTGTTCTATTTGAGAGGGGTGTAAACTAGCAAGGAGAGCACCACCTGGAAAATAAACCAAGGGAAAGCAACCACCAACCCCTCTGAAGTTTAGGAAAGGAAAGAGAAGGTCGACCTGTGCAGGAGAGCTTCCAAGGGAAACTGAGGAGCAGCAGACATGGAACAGAATGTCCTGCCGTGCTTCCGTTTATTTTCAAAAGCACAGACAAAGCAAAGAAAAAAAGTGATGCTCATCCCTTGAAGGAGTTTTATGAAGGCTGAAAGAGCCAGACCAGGCAGCTTGGACCTGGCAGGTACAAAGGAGCAGGCCCCTCTGATTCCAGGCAGGGGACCAGCTCCACTGACCCCACAACCTCAGATTGTTTCCCCGATGATTTTTTTAACCCCTGAGGGGAAGTTTTAAGAGAGGAACAGAATTAAAGGAATCACCCTCAGGTTTGAAGACTTTGCTCCCCTCCTAAAATAACAGTGCTCTGCAGGCACCACTCGCCTTTTAAGAAAATAGAATCAAACTTCACTGATGATCATTTTGGGACAGGGAGGCTGTTGTGGGGGAAAAACGTGCTCTTGGTTTTGTTTCTCAATGAGTGCAAAAATGCAGAGCAACCCGGGGCCACAACCAGAAAATGAGGAGTTGAGCCTCAGAGGAATGAGGATCAATGAAACTAAGATGCCCAGTGGCTCACGGGCCAGGATCATTTCTGTTGTGATTTTTCTAGTACAGATTTTGTCCTTGGGCTACATCTCCATAACCATGAATCTGAGCTGAAAAACAATTTTAATTGCTGTTGCTGATTGAGGTGGATAAGAGAACAAGTGTCTTCCACAATAATATCCATCTCAGACACCAAAGACAGCCTCCTCCTTTCCACAGGAAGTAGGAGCCCGGATGTGATAGCTGTAATAAACCTTTGAGATGGACTCCAAGCCTCTTAATTTTATTGGTGGCTAGATAAGGTCTTGATATGGTAACTTATGGTTTGCCCTCCCTGAATTTCCCCCTCCTTCTCCTCCTCCAAGGTAGTTCTCAGAGTACACAGCAAAACAGAAAAGAGGTATGAGGCACAGAATCAACTGTGTTTCCAGAATCCACAGCTGAAATTAGCATGAGACACTCTTCTTGCCTTCAAAATTCAAGGAGTCCCCAAAACACTCAGTAATAAAGGTAAATCGTATTTTCATGCAAGAGTTTTAAAAAATAAAATAAATTTTTTTTTTAAAAAAAGTCCTTGATTTTTAAGGCACATTCTTAAATGCAGTGGCTGAGGAGGGTACCTCAGTGACCTCACTTTAATCCCAGCACTGTCCAGAGGAGTTTTGGGAGATGTGTGGAGAGTTTAGAAAGATATAAAAGAAGGTACAGAGAGAAAAAGAAAGAAAGGGTTCTCCCCCGGGACCTAAACAAAGAGAGTCTTCCTGGCTCCAGGAAATGGAGAGAGAACTTGAATAAATTCTAGGAGCTTCAGTGATACTAATGAAGACCCAGAGAAGAGTCAGGACCTGAGGAGGAATAATTAGTGTGATGGTGGAGACAGGCCTCCAGGCAGTTGTACAGAAGATTCTGAGGCCCTAGAGTGACAAGGAAGCAGCAGGGAGCCACTAGGCTGAGATAATGGTGTGTCAACAGGAAGCCCATGGGGACTGATGACTGAAGGATGCAGCCCATGACTTAGCACTTCACAAAAAAAAACCTCCAATGCGAACTGACAGCTGAGATCACCACCCACCAACAAGCAGGATGGGGTTACAAAGTCAAAACAAAATTAAATTGATAAAAAAAAAATTATGCAATAACTCTTTCACCCCTGTGGCTTCAGACTAATATTTATACCTGCTATATCCAGAGAGAGAAACCAAGGTCAAAATGTTAATTAGGCAACTTACATTAGGATTAGATGAATCTACATTTGCTGGAGAAATCCATCAATTTATAAAATGACATCCTAGTTTCAGGAGGAATGCCTATTAAAATCATACTTTCTTTCTCCAGCATTACCCCTGCAATGCTTCTGCAAAAATCTCTTGCTGTCAAATGACCAAGAACCTTTGGTGATGGCTGACAGAAAATTAGATTCATCGGTGATCCATCAATCTTCCCCTCTCCCCACCTGCCACCAAAGTTCGTTTGGGAAGTTGGAGCAAAGAACATTTTCAGCATGTTCTCGTCTATCGGGAGAGACCAAGATCTCTCAAGTGAAATTTACTTTCTGATCATGATGAAGTTATTGGTTTTCTGTTGACATAAATTACACGGGTACCACAATAGAAGACACATCATTTTCTCTGTGCTGAATGATTCTTATAATAGCAGCTGAATTTCTCAATGTAATTTGTCCTAAGGTCAAATTTTCTTCTCCAAGTATATTCAGTGATATGAAACTTGTCGGAACAAATCTAGATGGATCTTTATGTTCTGATATTATTCGATTCCACAATTCTATCAGGAAGATAGACAAGGAGAAAAACAATATACCATTAACAACAACATAAATGTCTGATGCGACTCTGTACAATATCTGTGTAAAACAGAAAGAATACAACCTAAAAGAAAGAGAGAAATTTCTACTATTTATCCCAAATACCCCTGCTTTCTGGAAAAAACAATAACAAAGCTTTTACTGCAACTCCCAGATTCTGGCATACCATCACTGTAAGCTATGCCAAAGGTTTAACAAGAATTTTCAAGGGAAAAAGGAAAGGATGTTAAAACTTTTCAATGCACTCCAGTTGAAGAAATGTGAAAAGTATGAAAAAAGTATTCATTCTCTATATTTACATCATCAATAGACATACTGTCTCATAGCAACTCAGCCATTAGTATCTGCCATAGTGGGATGACCCATGGCAATCTACACTGGGACAACAGCAAGGTCATAAAACTTGGGATCAGTATGAAGACAAAGGGAGAGAAGGGCTTTTCCAAGTTTCCTAAGCAGGATGGTATGGTGGGAAAAATCCATGGCCTTTGGTAATCATGGGTTGAGATCTCAGCTCTGCTGTGTTCAACCTGTGTGACTTGAAGCCTCATTAATAAATAGAGAATTGCTTCATGCATTTGAGAAATATTATTGTGCACCTAAATTTTTCTAGGCACTGTTGTAGACATTGGTGATACAGAAGGAACAAAAGAGAAAAGTTTCTGCCCTCTTGGAGATTATGTTTTAGTGGGAGGTAGGAAAACAGACAAGTAGGAAAAAAACCAAGCAAGATCATTTCCAACAGCAAGGAACACACAGAGGGAATGAAATAAGAAGATGGGAGAGTACCTAAAGAAGATGACTTCTCCATAGAGGTAACATGGAGAAAAGCTAGAGAAGGGCTGGGGATATATAGTTCAGTTGGTAGAGTGCTTGTCTTGCATGCACAAGGCCCTGGGTTCAATCCTCAGCACCAAAAATAAATAAATAAATAAACTAGAAGAAAATCATTCTAGAGAGAGAACAACCCATACCAAGGCCTCCAAAGGTGGCGAAGCCACAGACGTGTCTGTGTGACTGCAGCAGGGTTAGCAATGGGAAGAGGGTTGGAGATGGAATCACCATGGTAGAAAGAGCCAGAGCATTCAGCTCTCTTAGGCCACAGCGAGTTTGGTTATATTCTAAATGTAATGGATAGCCATTTTAAAGCAGAAGATGACATGATTAAATTTTAGTTTTAAAAAAACAAAAACTCTAGGGGCTAGGGTTGTAGCTCAGCGGTAGAGTGCCTGCCTGACACATGTGAGGCCTGGGTTCAATCCTCAGCACCACATAAAAATAAATAAATAAAGGTATTGTGTCCAACTACAACTAAAAAACAAAAAAACACCTCTAGCTATGGTCCTTCAGAGAAGAGAGGCTGGAGTAGAATAATAATCCCTGCACATGAGATTGTTTGTAAAATGGCTGAGAAAATTTCAAAGACCTAGCACATTGCCTCCTACGTGCTCTTAAACAACCACTATTAATTATAATATATGTAATACACTGTATACATGTTCATCCCTTCATTCAATACATTGTATTTATTTGTCAGTTTAAGGGTCTGCTCAAGCCAAGACTGAGCTTCTTGATGGTAGATGCTATTGCCATACACACTGTTGTATTAGGGCTTGGCACACTCTGGCTCATGAAGAGTATTAAAATGTATTTGCTGAGTAACGAGATGATATATGAGTGAATTTTTTTCTAAATACAGAGAAAGGATCCTGGATATCTCTACCCCTTTACCACAAGTATTGAGGGGAAAATTAAAGTTTAGAAAGGTGAGTAGGTTAGTAAGAAGGATGGCTAATCTACTTCAGCCAAGGTGGATGTGGTAGAAAGCAAACATGGCCATAGATTCTTTGTAGCTCCTCCCACGAAGAGATAGTTCTTATTTCCCCACCTCTTGAATCTGAACTGGCTTTGAGAATTGTTTCAGCAAATAGAGGTAAGAGCAGGTAATGTTTCCAGTTCTAGTGCTGAGCTTCAGGAAAACTTGCAGCTACCAATCTCATGCTGGGAATACTTCCACCACCATGTTATCAAGTCCAGAAAAGTGAGCGACCATGGGGAGTGAGTCCAGCCATTTCACTTATTCCAGGAAACAACGGCAGAGCACAGCCTAGGTCCTGAATCCAATCCACATTCCTATCCTACAGGGCTGTGAAAAATAACAAAGTGTTGTTTCAAACCATTGAGTTTGTTTTGTTATACAGCAAGAGCTAACTAATACATTCAACCTATAATAGAGGAAGAAATCCAACCCAGGGGCAAGTGAGCAGGTATTTAAGACAAAAAAAAAAATATTTTGAGAAAGTGGGCTGTGGACTTCAAAAACTGAACTAAGACCAAGACTCTTCCTTTACTACCAAATGCCCATGGCACACCACCCTTAACAATTCATAGAAGGTCCTCATATTCTGCTGATTTACTGAGGTGGCTAAATTCCCTTCTGTCAGTGCCCGTGACTGGTTCAGTTTGCCAGATACCTCTCCCTCTCCAACAAAGTGCCCAACCCAACTTCCTCCCACCTATCCATCCTTCTATAAAAAAATTGATCTTTATCAATTCTACCTTCATTTCCCAACACAGAGAATAAAACTTCTCTTCCTTGATGAATTACAAGAAATGGAAGCATGCTTTTTCCAAGTTCTCTAAAATCAGTCTCCAAAGAACATCTGGACAGAAACCTCAGGGCCAGACTCTCTGGGCCATTCAAAAGCTCTCACCAGTCAGGCTTGATGGCACAGGCCTGTAATCCTAGCAGCTCAGGAGTCTGAGATAGGAGGATCATGAGTTCAAAGCCAGCCTCAGCAATGGCAAGTTGCTAAGCCACTTAGGGAGACCCAGTCTCTAAATAAAATGCAAAATAGGGCTAGGGATGTGGTTCAGTGGTTGAGAGCCCCTGAGTTCAATCCCTGATACCAAAGGGGGCGGGGACTCTCACCAAAACAGTTCACCTCCAGAGAGCCTGTATGCCTTTGACTCCACACATCTATTAAAATAAGCTGCCAACCCAGTAAATGACAATCCCAGTAAAAGGATAACTTATCAGTACATCCAGAAACAAGCCCCAAATGTCACAACCCTCATTGTAACTCCATGAATTCATAAGAATCATTAAATCTCCCCAGACAGAATTTATCCAGTTCTTGGTTTTGTCTTTGTTTTGTCATCTTAGTAATTTCTACAGTATCTCTGCTCTACCCCATGACTCTGTTTACAACCGCTAAAGGAAAATCTCAGTACTAATACAAGTAGTACTACTCATATTTTCCCCAATCTCATGCCAACGATGTATTGCTCCCCTTCCCAAGAATCCTGGAAGTCCTGAATCCCAGGTTACCTATGTATAGAAACACCCTACAATACACCATGAGCCACCCCAGAGCTTACCTGCAGAAAGTCACCGCAGGTGCCCACAGCTCCCTGTAACTCTCTTCCAGAAGATTTCCTCTGGCTATGGAAGCCTGCTTGGCTCAAAACAGGCTAGAAGTGGCATGGAGTTAATAGACCAGAAGAATCCTTCAAACAACAGAGGACAAAAGTTGCTACATAAAAGTCCAGCTCTCTTGCCCAGTAAAACTAAGTTTCAGTCATCCATCACAGTCCTCACAGGTGAATTCATCTTTGCTTGGTTCTCCTTTCTTCCTGGACTCACTTCTTGGGATTGTCTTCCAAACAAACTATCCCTCCTCGTTTCCAGGTCTCCTTAAGGGAACATCATAGCCCTAAAATTGTCCATGTGGGCTTAGCTTCCAGCATCCAGCACTGATGCATGATCCTCCCTCCACTCCCTTCCATTCCCCATGGAAGGTCCCATGGAGGGCCACAGAGATGGGTCCCAGTGATTCTCACAGTCCTGGCTTGTCTAGCAGACACACTAGAGCTGCTTCTGATCTCCCCCTTTGACTAAAGGAAACCATCAGTAATTCTGCAACCCCTCTCTGACTTTGCTGGTGCCTTGCATTATATGACCCAGTATGAGCTACCTCCGGGGTCCTAGGGTTCATTCACACAGAGAGTTCTAGAACCAGAGCCATTCTTTGCCCTGAGATTAATCTTACCCTGGGAAGCCAAGCATTAGGCAGATCCATTCTAGGTAGGGGAGGGCCCAGTCAAGAGGGGCTAGAGATGGACCCCCAAGGGCAGCAACAACTTGCTCATACTAACTGGAATCCTAGAAGAGAAATTCACAAGGTGGCTTTCCTGGGAAGCAGACACTGGGAGATCTGTGTGCAGGAAAGCTACTGAGAACTATTCTCAATATCACCATCTGCTGGGGAAAAGGGTGCAAATGCATAGAATTGGAAGGAAGAAGTTAACTGTGGTACAGGTGAGCATAGGCTTCATCTGATCCCACAGAAAGATAGAGTGGCCCTGCAGAAACATCCTGAGTTGTAGTAAAGGGACTGGGTCTCTGTGACCAGTAATTGTATATGAGCTGTCCCAGACTCAATCCAGCCAAGGGCATAGACAGGAGGAGATCAGGTTCTTTAGGGATCTATTGGGCAACCACAGCATCCGTACCAGCATCTTGCGTTTTCAGAGGAAGAAAGGCAGAAGCACCTCTGATACCTGAAGCAGGTAAGGAATACAAAGCAATTGCTTCATTACTGCCCAACTCAAGAGGAGCTGGAGCAAAGCCCTAAGGAAAGAACACAAGTCACTTGACATCATCGCCATGAGGGGCTTCTTCACTAGAAGTGTCTCCTCTGGAAGGATAAATCATAGCCCCTAAACTTCTTTGAGATCCACCATCAACTCCCAACCAATTTTCAGGTAAGTGGGTCACATGAGATGCCTCAAGATCCACAGTATTAGCCATTAGTTTCTTTTTTTAAATATTTTTTTAGTTGTCAGTGATCCTTTATTTTACATATTTATATGTGGTGCTGAGAATAGAACCCAGTGCCTCACACATGCTAGGCAAGCACTCTACCACTGAGCCATGACCCCAGCCCTAGCCATTAGTTTCTAACACAACCCTGGTCCTTGTAAAGTGAAAGGACCGGTACTAAACAGGTCTCCAGATAAACACATCTGTTGCAGGAAGAAGACTTTTTGATATTGCTTATTCACAGACATTTGAGATTGAGCCTTGCAAGATGAGAAAAAAGGAGGAGCTAGGAACTGAAGGCTTAGTGCAACTCTGCACCAGGAGCTGGCATTTTGGTAAACCAAGTGATGATGGACAGGTCATGTCATGTCTGCAAAACACAGTCTCTTTAAATTGAGACTGAGAGTCATACCTTGTGGTACAGTTGTTCTGAGGTGGGAATGAATTACACATATGAATTTATCCCAAGAGCTCTAAAGTGCCACACAATTGTCAAAATTTAGAACATAGCTTCTGTGTTGCTCCTTCTCAATTATGTCCAGATATTAACATTTAACTAATTTTTTTAAGAAATTAGAAAAATGAAAACTTTCATTGCTCTTCTCAGGGAGATAAATTAATTCAAAAGCAAGTTGGCAATATCTGGTCAAGTAGAAGATTTTCTCTCTCCAAGGAAAAACTTTCTCAAAAGAGCACAAAGGATCCATTCAGGAGGGTAAATATTGCACGTTTTTAATAACAAGGAATCTGTGAGAAATTGCCTTCATGCCCAGAAGGATAGAAAATAAGAAAGTTAAGTGGTGTTATGGTTTAGATATGAGGTGTCCCTCAAAAGTCCAGGTGAGAGACAATGCAAGAACGTTTAGAGGTGAAATGATGGGGTTATGAAAGCCTTAACCTAATCAGTACATTAATGGATTGGCTGGTGGTAACTGTAGGAAGGTAGAAGTTGGTTGGAGGAGGTGGGTCCCTGGGAGTGTGCTTTCAAGGTATATATATATTGTCCCCAGTGAGATGAGCTCAGTTATCCTCTTTATTTTCTGGTGGTCAGGTCCTGAGTTGTTTTCCTCCTCCATGCCCTTCTGCCTTGATGTTCTAACATAACCCTTTTTCTGAGAACAATGTAGCCAGCCGTCTATGGACTGAGACCTCTAAAACTTAATAAGCCCTAAATAAACTTTTCCTCCTATAAAATTGTTCTTGTAAGGTCTTTTAGTCACAGCAGCAAAAAATCTGACAAATACTCAAGAAATGTTGAGAAAGAAAAACCAGTGGGATGGCCTGGATTCAAGAGTGATATTGGTGTTTTGAACCTGCTCAGCAGCACCATTCCCTGAGATAGGGACCAATGGAGAACAGGCTGAGGGCTGATGACTATGCCTTCTGCCTCAGAGGAACTGATGCCTGCACATGGATGTCATGGAAGCAGTTGCCAAATGGTTCTAGAACTTATAGGAGTATCCTTGAATGGAGACATCAGTAGGGTAGGAAGGACAAGGATCATCTGCGAATAGATTGTGAGTATGGACAAAGCTTCCAAGGGAGAGAATATAGGGTAAAAGGAGAAGAGGGTCTGGGATGGACTTTGAGGAACTGCAAGGTATAATAGACCTTTATTGAGGTATAATAGACCAACAATAAACTACACATATCAAAAGTATACAATTTGATAAGTTTTGACATACATTTACCCATGAATCCATTATTTACACTCAAGATAATGAACATATCCACCATCCCCAAAGTTACTTGCTGTTCTTTCGCAATTTCTCTTTTCTTCTTCTCTCCATCTCTGTCCCCAGGTAACCCATGATCTGCCTTCTGTCACTATAGTTTGCGTGTAAGTGGAATAATCCAATAATAATCCATATATAGTCCAATAATCCAGAGTGGTAAGTATTTAAATGGAATAATCCAAATGCCATATACTTTTTTTAAATCTTACTTCTTTTATTCAACCTAATTATTCGGAGGTCAATTCATGTCATTCATGTGTCAAAAGTTCGTTACTTTCTTTATGGCTAAACATTACTTATTCTATGAATATACCACAATTTGTCTACCCATTCACCAATTTATGGACATTCTGGCTATTTTGAATTTCAGATTACCACAAAAAAGCATCTGTGAATATTGTGAAGTCTTTGTAGGATGTATCTATTATTTCTCATAGGTAAATACTTAGTAATAAATGGCTAAATCATGTGGTGAGTTGATGTTTAATCTTTAAGGGAACTGCCAATCTGTCCTCCAAAGGGGGTACACCATTTTATATTCCTACCTGCAATGTCAACAGTTCAAATTCTTCCACATTCTCATTAATAGTTGTTGTAGTCAATCTTTTCATTTTAGCCATTTAATTTTAGCCATTCTGAGGGGCATACAGTGATATTTCACTGTGATTTTAATATGCATTTCCCCAGTGGCTAAGAATGGGACTATAACTTTTAGTCACTGGAAGAAGACTGCATCTATACAGGAGAACTAAAGAAGAAGACAAGGATATAGGAAGAAAATCAAGAAAATGTGGCATTATGGACATCAACAGAGAAATGACTTTAGAGAAAGCAGTCAATAGGATCAAATGATAATAATATGAGGATTGGAAAATTGTTTGGGATTTAATGAAATGGAGGTCACTAACACCTTTATCAAAATATGTTCCAGTAGCAATGGAATCCAGCGCTGCCTCCTTCAATTTTGAGAATGAGTACTATTGAACAGCCTGCTCAGGGCCCCTTCTCCAAGCTCCTGAGGTTAAAGCGCCAGCTGGTTCCTGTTGGGACAATTTCAGGTTTCTACTAGGTGTCACAAGTTTGGGAAGCCAAAATTCTGGTCCAGATTTACATAGCAAAGATTTATAGGGCATCTCAGAATCATCACCCCTGGGAGAAAGAGGAAAGAAGCAGGACTAAGAAAGAGAGAAATTAGACTGTGATGCAGTTTCAGCTAAGGCTAGGCCAAACCCACAGGGAGCTCAGAAGCTGAATGGCCCTTCAGCATCACCCCTAGCAGGCAAAGATGCTGAGCCTTCATTCATTACATGGACTAGTCATTGGATATGGCCTGCCCCAGGTGCGGTCTGTGGGCTAACTCTTCCTAGCTAAGAGGGTTCCTTTAGAGGTCTAACAGCTGAGTTCTGTCAGAAGGAGCACCCAAGTAGCCTATTCTCTTCCTTTTGAAGGAAGACCTGGTTGGCCCCCTCCATCATCCCCTACAAGGAGTTTCACCTCTAAGCTTCTAGGATCTAATCACCCCAACACTTCCCTTGGTCCTCTACCTAGGAATGGAAACTACTTCCTGCAGCTACTCTCTCTAAATTATTGCAGAGCCTCCTTTGTGAGTTATCCATTTTCTAACACCTGTTTAAGCAATTTAACTAGTTAAATTCTCTAATGCTGTTTTCCTAATAGTCCTCTGCCCAGATGACCCCAATAGTCACAGGAAAGGTAGGGAGAAGTGAGAAGCCCACACTTCTGAGTCTGGGACCAGTATAAGTAGGTATTGTAGGAGCAAGAATGATTGAATGATTTCTTCTACCTTTTCAGACTGCACCAGATCTGATTTCATGTCACACTACCATGCTAGGGAACTAGGTTGGCACATCTTAAGTATAAACAGTTCCTGTCTATTTATCAAGTGTCCAACACATTTATATGTAGTCACACTGGCTTCAGGAGTTGGACTATAATTCCCTGACTCTCGTCACCAGCATTAAGAAGCAATTAGAATACAGATCCACTTCTGGTATTCAGAGCACATTTTATTGACACAGAAAGACCATGATTCACTTTATTAATTTCATGGGGGAGTTTAGACACTAGTAAGCACCACTCTTGTAGTACACATGAACTTGATCACAAGGAGGAAGCAAACACGTCATAATTACCAAAATCCCACACTGACAATAATGCTTACCCCCCCAAAAAAAGTATTAAATACTTTAAATATACAAATCTAAAAATATGTTACAACATTTAACATTAAGATTTAATTTAGTTTTTTTTAATATGCTTTGCAATAAACTGAGTCTCTCCTTCTGATTCCCCAGTTATGTGAAGAAGTCCTTTCATTGCTTCTCCCTCAGACTTTCATCTTCTTCTCCTTTCTTGAGCAGAACGGAGGCTGAACAGATGCCCATAGCCATGACTATGACGCCTGCTCTGCAGCCCTCTTGTGCTGGCTCCGGACGTGGCCCTCCCTGCTGGGGGACACCTCCTTCTGCAGGTTCATTGTACTGGTCTTTCCAACTGTTTCAATCCAGGGATGCTGAAGAACCTGGTGGGCTGTGTAACGCTTTTTGGGATCCACCACCAGCAACCGGCTCACCAGATCTTTGGCAGCTATGAAAATAAGAGAAAGAGAGGGATATAGAGTAAATCCAGCTGATTCTGAATTTTTTCCTCCCCGGAAATATAATAAGAACCCCCACATAAATGTTAGTGTCTGGAGACAGCTAGGGAGACTGAGGAACTGAATTTTCATTTCACTTACTTTCAAGCAACCCACATTTATATTTATCCATGTGTGGACAAGGGCTACTGTGTTGAACAGCATGTTCAACATGGGATTTCTGTTAGCTCTCTACAGCCTCAGGGCCAGGCCCATCCCTAACATCTGTGCCCTCAGGACAAGAACACAAACAGAGGCTGCAAAACATATATCTGTAGAGATATAAAAAATGGTGCTGTATATGCATAATAAGAATTGTAATGCATTCCGCTATCATTTATTTCTTTTTTAAAAAAATCAATAAAATAAAAAAGAAACAAAAACGTGTTTTAAATCAGACCAACACATTTTTAAATAAAATATGGTCTCTCTATTCCTCAGTTGATAAATATATCTTCATATTGACAAAACTTGGAGGGAAAAAAGGTATGAAGAAATAAAGTAATAAATAGTACAGATTAAAAATCAATTTCATTTCCTGCCCACAACCATGGCTGATTTCTGAGGGATGTGGTGACACCTGATAGGTCAGGTGGCAGAGCGGGAGGACAAAGTATTTTTCTCTGGCCTGCTGGATCTCCCAGCCTGGCCCATGGAGCCTGCTCTTCCAACCACTCGAGGAATAGCATGAGAAGAAAATACATACTTTTAAAAATCTTTCTTAAAGGTTTAAAATCTTGATCTTGCTCAAGATCAGCTTTTCAGCCACCAATCAGTCTTTCCGAACCCTCTGTGCAGCCACCTCTAGAGCACAGGAGCCACAGTTGTCTCCTATCCCACCCACTAAATTCAACTTTTGCAAATTCCGCCCACAAAGTGCCCCAGTCCCATCCTGACCAGAATGACTCCTTCAAGGTCCTCAGGAGACTCAGAGGTTGAAATGCAAAATTTAAATTGAGACTTCTCAGACTCTCATGTTAGCACCGTGGGCTGGCTTGCAGGCTTTTGTATTCTAAGAACACTGTGGTCCAACAGAAGATGGAGACATTCTAGAACTGTTCTATCCACTCATGACAACCGAGCATTTGAAATCAGGCTAGTGAGATGCATACTTATCTACATAAGTATGTAGACATACAAAGTGTGACCTCATTTGTCCAATTGTATGTGGACAATTGGACACCTCACCTCAAGCTGTCTCTACACCCTCCAAACAGCCTTCCAGGGCCACCCTTTGGCATATTAGGAAGAGGCTGAGAGAAGAAGCCTCTCAGACCTTGAAGTGGGCTTGGGCCATTGGTCAGGGAAGAGGCACCTGGGCTCTGGGGGGCACATCCCCATGGCTGCACAGTCGCCTCACTTTGTGGAGAGGGTATAACCAAAGCAGAGACCACATAGGAATGGGGACCAGGACAGGAACTACCTATGCGCAAATCTAAGGACCATGCTATATAGGACTCCAGTTCCCAAGTTGCCATGCCTTGCTCCGATCAAACCCTCACTCCACCTCCAGCAAGCCGCGCCTCTCCTTACCTTATTAAAGGGGAAAGTGAAGCTTTCAGGGGGAGTTAGATGCTGGGGATGGAGGCAGTTCAATTAACTAATCTTGGAGGGCATGTTGAGAGCAAGTTGAAAAAACAAAGCCAGCATTCCTATTCTCCTTTCTAAGCCCAAGACTCAAAGATGCACAAACCCACAAGTATCCAGTTCTCGATTTTATGAAGGTGGTAACTAGTAGAGACAAATCAGTAGAAACAAGGAGAGAGATTCCATTTGAAATCAGACAGAATTAAAGACCCAAAGGGAGAAAACCCACACATTACCCAGCTCACTAAAAGGCAGTGGAGACCTACACCCCTTACCTTGCAGAGTCCCCAAACTCCTGATGCACCTGCAAGACCCTTAATTATACACATGTACATCAAGCACCTTCAATTCCTCTGTTGGAAGTACTTCTGGATATAAGATGGCCTTTCTCTTTCCAAATGAGAGTTATGTTTCTGATATTTTTCAGTTTTGAGGTTCTTTAATGGCCTTAAGGAAAATCAGTTGGTGACCACAACTAAGATTTTTTTTTCTTTAACTCTCAAAGCAAGTCATGTCTTCAGAGTGCTACATAAACCTTCAGGAAACTACTGAGCAAGTAAAGGTTAAGGCACAACAGGTGGACAGCCCAGCTCCATGCCAGGCACTGTGGTGGCCTTCTGTGTGTCTTCTCACATATTTATCTGAAAACCTCCTTTGAGGTCAGAACCCAGAGGGGATCCCAGCCCCACATCTCCTCCTCTCCCGTATATGGAAGCTCCTGATCTCACCATCAGAGATATTGTCCCAGTAAGGGGCAAGGAACTCGAAGTGGCCCAGCTGGATGATGTTAAAGAGCTCGTCCTGGTCCCTCTCAGGGCTGCGGAAGGGAGGGAAGCCACACAGGAGAATGTAGAGGATCACGCCGGCAGCCCACATGTCCACCTCCAGCCCATAACCTGCACAAACAAAGGCAGACACACAAGTCAACCTTAGACCAGACGGGATCCAATGTGAAGAAACAAATGACAGAGAACTGTAGTTCTAAATAGTTGTAAGTCACAGAGATCCTCAGCTCTCAATAAGCAAGGGCTGCTTCCAAACACGTGGCTTGGAACCACCCCTTCAAACAAGGAGTCACACCAGTGTTCCTCAAAGTCTGATCCTTGGACCACTGCCACTTTTGTGATCCTTTATGACTAGTCTTTGAGAAAATAAGCACAGAAATTGAAAGCTAGTGTGTGGAAACTTACAGAAGTTTGATAAGGTCATAACCTTCAACTAAATGATACATAGACACATCTCAGTGAACAGAACATAGATCAATGCAGATGTTGTCAAACGGTAAGTCACATGTGGCACAAGCTATATTCTAGCTACACACAGTAAGACCATTCATAAATCCACATTGTATTGGAAATTTAAAAACCTAAGCTACACCAAGAATAGTATGGGAATTACTTCTAGCCATCTATTTCCTACTCATTACCTTCTCCCTAATTAAAAAAAAAAATACATTGACCTTTTTAATGATTATTAGTAAGCATACAAGCATGCACACACACATATGCTTTTTTTTTTTACATAAAATCAGACATCGCATTGCATTTATCATATGTTATCCCCTATCTCATTCACCTAATATTATATCATGGCATTTCCTATGTAAGAATTTCTTATGAAGAATATAAAAATATACTCTTCATAAATGTGATTCATTAGTGCTGTCCACATATTATAATCTATTATTTTCCAATATTTTGACAAGTGTAAGGAATTTTCTGATGAACATCCTTACATACTAAATATTTACACACATCTAATTATATGCTTAAAATAACTTTCTAGAAATTAAATGCATGAAATAATATTTGATACAACTCCCAAAAGTTGTAGCAGGAATATATACACTTTTACTTTTTTTCCTTTAGAAAAGGAAAATACTTGGAAGCTTTAATGTGGAAGTTAGGTATTCGTTATTAATCCCCGGAGAAAGTGTGTCAAGATACAAGTATATATTAAGAATATATTAAGGGGCTGGGGTTGTGGCTCAATGGTATAGCACTTGTCACACATGCGTGAGACACTGGGTTCAATCCTCAGCACCACATTTTAAAAAAAAATAAGTGTTTTGTGTCAATCTACAACTAAAAAATTTTTTTTAAAAAAAGATATATTAAGGAGCTGGGCATGGTGGCACATGCCTATAATCCCAGTGGCTCAGGAGGCTGGGCAGGAGGATGGAGAGTTCAAAGCCAGCCTCAGCAAAAGCGAGGAACTAAGCAAATAAGTGAGACCCTGTCTCTAAATAACATACAAAATAGGGCTCCAGATGTGGCTCAGTGGTTGAGTGTCCCTGAGTTCAATCCCCAGTACCCCCTCCAAAAATAAGAATATATTAAGGGCCTAAGTCATTAATGATAACTTTTTGCCAGTTTTGATGGCATCTGCTCAGTTCTCAACCATCTTTCATTCTTGGTGGAGACTGATCTGCTGGGCCTCCCCATCATCTTGCAGTCTGCCCTTGGTTTCTGTAACACTGCCCTTTCCTGATCCTCTGCCTGCCTCCAGGCAGCCCAGTCCTCTGCCAACCCCTCCTTCTTTCTCTCATGCCAGAATGCTTGACCTTCCTCAAGAATCCATGCTTTGCTGTCCTCTGGCATCACTGAGGGGCTCACTGTCTCCCCAGTTCAGCCACCATTTTCATGAGTCTCAAAACCACATGCCCATCCCATGCCCCACCCTCCTTGCCAAGTGGATGGTTCCATGTATCCATCCCAATACAACGTAGAGCACACTACAATGTCACTGAACACACTACAATGTTAGTGTGTTCAAAATTTAACTCAGCCCATCCCTCAATCTCCCAAAAGAGCTTTTCCTTCCGACACCTGTTTTAGTTGATGTCACCACCAATATTTGGTTTCCCCACAAGTTCATGTTGTCTGTTTGCTTTTATCCAGTTCTTCAATGTTTCCATTCAAATATCTATGCCCCTTAGTATTTTCCTGTCCAATTTAAATCAGTGACCATATGAACCACATTTAAAACCAATTTTAAACCAATTACCATTAAGAGGCACATTCCAGTGGCTACTCTGCTGGACTTTCCAAGTTTAAACACCTTCCGGTTTGCGGTGACCTAGACTCAGTCTACCCAACCAAATGTACCTCTCTCAACTCTACTGAGGTATCTTTTCAATAACTCTATTACCCAACCTTGTACATGTTATAGTATCATCTAAGCTTCCGTGGTGCCTCTGTTGCTAGGAAACCACCCCTACCTTCTCCCTACCACCATACCTACAACCCATCCAGAGCCTTTCCATCTTACCTAGGAGGTAAACCCTTCTTCTAGAGTGCCACACTAGTTCAACAGTCATCCACATATGAAGAGTCATATAATAATTATTTCCTTTATATATATTTTGCAGACTATATTGCTAAAACAGTTCATTAGACCCTCACACAATATGCAAAGAGGTAACAAATATTCATGGAGTTTGAATTGGGATCCCTTTTTCCTTTAAAGGTAAGGGTTGATGAAGAAATTTTTAAACCAAGTACTATAGATTTCTTCCAGTTCTGTCCCTTTAGAGGTAGCCTTGGGTCAGCTGAAAAATGGCCTTATTTGATTCACATTCTCTACCATCTTTCATCTTACTGTCCTGCTTAGACACACACACATACACGCACTTGCACGCACACACACACACCTGTCCTCTGTAACAAGGGCAGCTCTGATGAGGAAAAAGTTCTCCTGCCTAGTCAAGGAAGCCTGTTCCAAATATTTCCATTAAAGTCTGAGTCCAAGCCTCAGTTCCAATTCTCTGAGATTTTAACTGCTCCATATTCAAAAATACTAAATACTAAAAATAAGACATTTGTTAGTAGGAGAGCTGAAGTCCCACAGAGAAATGTGTAACACTTACCTTTCTCAGAAAGAATTTCAGGAGCTACATAAGTCGGAGTCCCACACACAGTAAATATAGGTCTCACCACATGCTTTGCAAGGCCAAAATCAGCCAGTTTCAAGGTGGTAGATTTGTCCTCATTTCGCTGAACCTGTAAGGAACCAAAATCTCCAAACCATTAAAACTGTGATGAGAACTAAGGAATACTGATGAGACAACAAGTGTGCAAGGTCAAGGCAGGCAAAAAGTAAACCTACACAAGCTCGAGTTCAGCCAACTCTGACAAATCATCCAACTTGACACGTGCTCACATTTTCAACTAAAAAAACAAATGAGATTTATTGTTCCATCTACCAACATGGTAGACAAATGCAGTTATTTAATTTTTTTAATTAAATTCAGTCTTTCTGCTGCACTGGGAACATTGCAGTTCCCCAATAGTGCACTGTGGCTTGTGGCTACCATATTGGATAGTGCAGATATACACAACATTTCCATCATTACAGACAGTTCTTTTGAGCAGCATTGGAACAAAGATCAATGATACTTTGAGCACAGACTAGCTTTTGTAGAAATTATAAAAAGCCTGTGGGTACACAAAGGATGGACAGAAGTAGGGGAGAACTGGATATCAGAATGAACAAGTAAGCAAATAGTAGGAAAGGGATATAAAATACATGTCCTAATTGGGAGACAGGGGAGTCTTAAGAATCAAACATGCCAGGAATCTTTGAATAATTCTAAGTCCAAGATTGGCAGCTAATAGTTTTGGACAAATCTCTTTACTAATCTGACCCTCTGTTTCATTCATTAAAAGGAAGGAGCAGATCATAATTTCCAGCAAATACGATCATGTCAGGAATTCCACTCAATGTCTCTGATCCATCTAGAAAAATGTTTGGCCTAAGATGACAAATAAATATTGGGTCTTAACTTAAAAGAAAAGAATCTGAAGAGGTAAACCTAACAAGCATTTAGGTCACTATGCAAGAAATAATTAAACTAAAAATATATATTTTACATTCTAAAAAAAAGAAAATAAACAAACAATGGAAAGGCAACCCAGCAAATCTTGCTGCATGTTCAGGATGTACTATGGAAGTAGTTTCCACCTGGGGAGAAAAGTTAAATAATTGATGCAAATCAAAACTCCAGCCTCCTTCCATACTAACTGGTACCTACACAATCAGATCAAAGATCTGCCTATATCTCATCATAGAATCTGATTGCTTTGGACCAATGGTGAACTCAACACACAGATCCTTATGTGAAAATATTCTGTGATAAACCTGGGAAATTTTATCCAAGTAAGAGACTTACTGGTGCCACCAGACATATAACAGAAATTACCAACTTGTCTGCAGGCACACATCCTCACATCCCTTTTGGAACTGAAGCAAAGGCTCCCTAGGGCCCTAGAAGCATTTGTGGCAGGAGGACAATGGCACTCTGGTTTTCCCTGTGCCTCGTGAGCCATGGGCAACACCCGGCAATGGGAGGTGAAACGGCCATCCTGGCCAGAATCAGTTCTCTGCATTTGCTCTGGTTCCTGTCAGTGAGCTGACATCTCTATAAGCAGCATGTGTCTTAATTACTGAGCTTGAGTCATCACTGCACCATCTAATCAATGTCCTCCATAATTGACCAGACCAAATGGAAAGTCATAGATTTAGAAATAAAACACAACTCTGCATATAGAGACAGACATAGCCCAGTAGGAGACAACAGAATCATTTAGACTAGAAAATCTAGTTTGGAGGGGAAGAAAAACAAAATAGTGTAATGCCTAAAATTGCCAGATGGATCATTGATGTTAATGACATTTACTGGGTAACTACTGTTACCCATCCATCCTGTGGAGAGCGATGATTTGAATCATGGCCTCTGACTCTCTCAAGTAGGTCAAGATGGCCTGGTTGCTATGACAACAATGGCCTGAGGAAACTGTGCAAAGGTTCAGAGGTATCAGTCAAGGACTTGAGTTCAGACACTGACTCCCAGGACAGAGAATTCTGAGCAAAGCAAAATGACCTTAATGTCTTGCCAGGCCTACATCCCTCAGATTGCCTGTTTTGCCAGAACTTTCCCACAAATAACCTTTTGATGAAATCTAGATCATAAACATGCTGAGCTAGCTCTGGGTTACTGTATCTCCATCAGAGAGCAATGTCCCATCTGGCCCCATTTTTTTTCTCTCTCTGTGTGTCTGTTTGTCTTTTCTTCGTTCCCCATTGACCCTCATCCGATATCTTCTGAATTAATAGTCACAACTCAGAGAGAGATTAGAGGGGTGCAGCAATGACCCTCAAAAATATTTGTAAATATTCCCAACCAAATGATCAGCATTGATCCTACCAAAATAAGGTGTGTGTTCCTATTGCAAAATAACTGAAATATTCCCTTCCTCGTGGAAGCCCCCAATTCCGCTGAGCCAGTACCAGTAAGAGATTAGATGTTTTGGAAACCCAGACTTTTACTTTGAAAATGTATTATGTTAAATGTCCAGATGCCATTGAATACATTTTCAAAATGTCAAATCTGTTTTTAAGATACTGAATAGGCTTAACTGAAAATATATTATGCCTCCTCTTTCCTTTCCCTTTAGGTCTCAAGATCACCCCATAGCATCCACCAGGGTATGTGCAGGATCTAGAGGTTTAAGATGAATGTTTGTCTCTTCCCCAAAGTGTTTTCCATTCTTCTCCAACTTCTTCCATCAGGAGTGACTATTCTTCAGTGCTGTCATTTACTTCACCTCTGTAGGCAGCCTAATTACATTTAAGGATCGTGTGCTGATTGTGAATTTCTTGGTTTGGTTTTCGCTTTTCCACAGATATCTTACATTCCTGGCTTCAGAACACTTCCTGTCTTATTCCTTGAAATTAAATGAGTGATGTTCTCCTGGAATAATTTTCCTCCCAGATTCTATGAGAGTCCCCCTCCACAGAGGAGGTGCATCCCATGTTGATTCAGAATTTCCGCCCCCCACCTCTGTTTTCTAAATCTACCCTCCAGGGCAACGGTGAATAAGAACAGGTCCTTTCCAAAGATGGAAAACAAGTACCATGACCCCCAACACCACCAGCTCACCTTTTTTTTTTTTTTTTTTTTTTTTGCTTCTCTGAGTTAGCATCGCAGGATCCCCCAGATAATCTTTGGAAGATCGACTTCTCTGACCATCATCCCTTCTCTCAAGGCATCACTTGGGAGCTTATTAGAAATCTCAGTCACCCAGATCCACTCACACAAAATCAGCATCTCTGTAAGATCCCAAAGGGATTCACATGCACAGTCATGTTCTGGGATATCCTCATGCCAACGTGCCTCTTTTGGCCACAAATGCCCAGAATTGAATGCCACACACCAGATGAGATTCCATCAGGGTGGTAAGCCTCAGACATCCCAGCTGACCAATCAGTGGGTGGCCACTGGGGCATCCAAAGACCTCAATAAATGTCCCACTCCAATGCCTCCACTTCAGAAAGCCTTCCCGGACTTTCCTGGGCATGGTGGTGGTCCTGCTTGGAGCCCCCTGCCACACATCTTACCTTGCCCTCACCCGACACACCCCTGCCTCTATCTTCTGGTTTAGCTAAACTCACTGTTCTGGGTCATGTTTCTGCTGGGGCTGTTGGAGGCTACCTTTAACTTCCCAGGGTGTAAGGATTGCTTCATACAGCGTAATGACTGTTGCCTGTCTGTTTCCAGCCACACCAAAGTGTCCTGCTCAGAATCCAAGTGATCTGTACTACTGACATAAGCATGCAGATAACCCATCTCTAAATACAATTTAAAGCCTCAAGAGGAATCTTCATTGTTCTGAATGATTAGCCTCCACTCTGTCCTTCCATGGCACATCAATTTAAATATGATCTTGCAAATTTTTTTTTCACTTCTGAACAGAAGATGGCAGCAGAGTATATACCAAACATCACACGCTGCCTTAGGAGGACCCTGCTAAAGCTGATTATCTTTGCTAACTTCTTACTTGATCCTTCATGGTTCTTTTAACCCTTTCCTTCCAAGGTTCATTTTCAACTAGACACAAGAACTAAAATATCTTGGAAACCAAATCACATTAAAATGCCAATGCCTGAAATCAATTCATATTCTAGCAGTAAAAGACAGCATAATCAAAAAATGGCTGAAAAAATCAGTAGGAGCAACATCTTCCCAGGGACCTGTCATATGGATAGCCTATGACGTGACCTGGAGACCTACATATCACACCAGCTTTTTTATGAATTAACATCTCATATTCATTTGGCAAATATTAATTAGATGCCAAGCACATGCCAGGCACTGCTGTAGATATTGAGAATAGCAGGGTACAGTGGCGCGCACCTGTAATCCCAGAGGCTTGGGAGGCTGAGGCAGGAGGATCACAAGTTCAAAGCCAGCCTTAGCAATGATGAGGTGCTTAGCAACTCAGTGAGACCTTGTTTCTAAATAAAATATAGAAAAGGGCTGGGGATGTGGCTCAGTGGTTAAGCGTCCCTGGGTGCAATCTCCCGCACCCGCCCCCACCAAAAAAAATAGAACAGTGAATAAAACAGACAATGTTCTTGCTTTAGGATGCTTTCTTTCTACTTATAAATAATATTTAACTAAATAGGTGATGTCAGGCAGTGATGAGTATTGAGAAAAAGTGGGATAAAGCTTATGTTGTCTAGAATAGTATCCACTAAGCACATGTGGCTATTTATGTTTAAATAAAATTTAAAGTCCAGTGCCTTAGACACACAAGGCATATTTCAAATGTTCATGGTGCTACCAGACATTGGATTTCAGCAATAACATGAAAAAGACACAGGACATTTCCATCATCACAGAAAGTTCTACTGGACCGTGTAGGCACAGGCAGTAGCAGGGACTGAAAATTTTAAACAGGGTGGTTTAAGGAAGGACTCCCTGAGGAAGTGAAAGAAGTTGGGGTGAGTTTTCAGGTAGAGGAAATAGCAAGTGCAAAGGCTCAGGAACAGCAAGTGGGGTGGAGCAGAGCAAATGGGGGGATGAGAGGTCAGAGAGGAGCCTCAAAAGGAAGACCTGGGCCACATTATGCAGGACCTTCTAGGTCATGGAAATGAACTTGACTCATTCCCTGTGGCATGAATCCAGTGGCAGCTGCAAGCATGTCAGTCACCATGATGTACTCTTTCTAACTCATTATCTAGCTCAGAGGTGGCCAGTCCTGCAGAACACTGAACTGTGGGTGCTTCCTGGGTCAAATCTGCTAACCTCATATTCCACAGCACATTTTACATCACCACCAAGTTGTCTGATTGGATGAGAATCTCAAAGTCAAGATGCTGAAAACATCACTCTGACCCTGCTCCTCTCCCAGAATTCCCCAACCTGAGAATGGCTCCATCATCACATAAAGATATCAAAAAGATATCACACCTCAACTTAAAAAGACACAACCCACATTTTCTCTACATCCCCCTCAGCTACTGGACCATTTCTATAATCTCCTTTACATGTACACACACACACACACACACACACACACACACACACCCTTGCAACAAGATGCAACCTACAGTGTTCCACATTCCATTCTGTCCCTTCAGATGACCATTTCTCTCTGCTCACCTCTGTGCCCCAAGACCAAACCACCACCACCTCCTGCTGGAGCCCAGCAAGGAGCCCACCCCAGGTAAGGCAGAGGGCTCCTCACCCCTGACCCTCACATAAGCTTGAACACATGGGACTTCTGGAAGGAGACAAAACAGAACTAGGGGATGCGTGTTGATGCAGTCAAACAGGTCGATCTCAGATCTCAGAGGCTTGTAGAAAAGATTCACTGAGCTGCTCCCTCAGAATAAGGGCATTTTTGAGAAACTTAATCTTGGATCCTCAGATGGCTCACAAAAGTACGCTCTTAGATGAAAACTCACACAAACACAGGCATTAAGAGAGCAATAATGCTGGTGGGACTGCAAATGGGTGCAACCACTATGAAAAGCAGTATGGAGATTCCTCAGAAAACTCAGAATGGAACCACCATTTTGATCCAGCTATCCCACTCCTTGATTTCTTTTCTTTCTTTTTTTTTTTTTTGCATTTTAAGACAAATATTCTTTTATTTCTATTAAACTGAATATACAATTATTGTTCCCTAGGCAACCAACTTTTGCTTATAACTACAATTTCACGTTAACAAAACACAGACAGTGAAAAGACAACTTTGATTGTGAAGATCTAATTACAATAATAAATAAAATAATTTATACAAGTTTTTTTGTGACTTTTCTATGGGGGTCATATTCATTAAAGCCCTAGAGGCTAGTTTTGGCTTAACCCTTCTCTAGTAGGAATGACTCTTGATTTATTTCCTTTTGTTACAAAAGCAAATTTTATTTTGTTTTTAAAAATTGCTGGAGAAGGAGCAGTTATATTGTACCTCCACCAGTTAGTGCACTAAGTGAATGGCAAACTCTGATACCCGCTCAAATATTTTCTGGATAGTCTATGTCGTAAAACATGTAATAAACAGTCATGGTATTGGGGATATTATCTCTTTCCATATTTGGTTTAATTTTACTTCAAAGTGCTAACTCTGTAAACTAATAACAGTGGTTTCTGATGAGGGGGTGAAAACTGCTTAATTACCAGTGGGTTGTTTACTACTCTTACCCATATTCCCTTTAAAAGTAATAAAAAACCTGTAGTGAATTTTCTTGACTCTAATGCTGTCCTCTTTACCCTGCCTGAACCAGCTCCCACTGCCAGCAATGGGTTAACCAAAAGTAACCGCAACACTATTATCTTAGGTCGATTTCTATCCAAAGGACTTAAAATCAGCATACTACAGTCAATGCAGCCACATCAATGTTTATAGCAGTTCAATTCAAAATAGCTAAACTATGGAACTAACCTAGGTGTCCTTCAATAAATGAATGGATAAAGAAAATATGGTATATATACTCAATGGGATATTACTCAGCTTTAAAGAAGAATGAAATTCTGGCATTTGACAGTAAATGGATGGAGTTGGAGAATATCATGCTAAGTGATATAAGCCAATCCCAAAGAACCAAAGGCTGAACGTTGTCTCTAATATGTGGATGCTAATTCACAATAAGGGTTAGGAGGCACTAGGGAAGAATAGAGTTACCTTAGATTAGGTAGAGGGGAGTGAAGGGAGGGGAGGAGAAGGAATGTGGGGATAGGAAGGATAGTAGAATGAAACAGACGTTATTACTTTATATACATATATGACTGCATGACCAATGTGATTCTACAACATGTACAACCAGAAAAATGAGAAATTATACCCCATCTATGGGTGATGTATCAAAGCACATAAATGCATTCTACTGTCATGTATAACTAATTAAAACAAATACATATTTTTATAAAAGAGAGCAATAAGGAATTGGTGTTATTAATCTTAACTAAATAACCTGAACTAAAGGCCTGTCTCATTGTGTTTTTCTTTAGTGACCTCATGTTATTGCTGAGATCCATGTTTCCTGAATTTATTAAGTATAGCCTAACAATATATACTTTATGGTTTTTATCAATTTTTAATTAATGCAATCGGTATATAAAAATACCCATGATTCTTAGGCCATTAATGAGAGGTCAAGGACACCTCTGTCTCAGAAGCTCAGGGGAAAGGAGATTGAAACTGGAACTGGTAGAAGCTTTGCTGATCAGGGAGAAATGTGTATGACCGAACAAATAGCAGCAAGGATCACTGAGTCCTTCTTGCATATCAAAGTAGAAGTAGAAAAATAACTCAGGGAGTTGAGATCAGCACATCGATTCAGCTCATCTGCTTTGGAGGGAGAATGGACAAGGACTGTATCTGGCTGCTGTCTATCCTACTAGGTTTTCCTTGCCCTTGGGGACAGCAGTCAGTGCCCTATCCTATCTGTACTCAGCAGCTAAACGTCTGGACAAGTCTGTCCTTCCTGAAATCAATAAGAGGCCAGCAAGAGGGTATCACCTTGTCCTCAACCAAGCCGTGACCTGTCCCCACCACCCTGCCACCATTTCTCCTGGATTTGGATGGTCTTCTAGCACTCCAGAGCTATAACAGCTGGGCTGGGGGCAGGAATATGGGTTAGGGAAATGAGCACTCTGCAGGTCAGATAAGGGGCAGCAGCCTGCCCACCCTTCTCATTCCTTTCAGTCCCGTTTCCAGAATAAGAGCCTACCCTCTTTTGCCCTTGTTCTGGGAGGAAGGGATTTTCTTAAATGACTGTGCTCACACGCCTGACATCCTTTGATCCCTTCCCCCATCTGCTCACCCAACTCTCTTTGCTGGATATGATTTCTCAGCCACTGGCTATAAATAACCTGGCCTGTCCACTTCCTGTCCTGAGTGAACTGGTCTGAGCAGCATCACTTAAGCTTCTGTTTGCCTCCTCCCCTTCTTCCCCAGGGCCTAGCCAACACCACCAAGCAGATTCTAACCTCTTCAGGGAACACACTGGCAGAAGAAGCAATTAACATGGATATTTCTGCAAACTGGAAAAATCTCATAATTAAAACTTCTTTTGTGAGATCTCAGGAGTCCAAATAACCCTAAGGGAAGAGGAACACTAGCATCTTATCAGAAATGTGATCAGTAGAAACAGATGAACTTGGCAATATAGGCCTGAAATTTTACTCTCGGGCCTAATTATCAGACGGAGATATTTCTGTTGATTAAAACAATGTAATATGCTTGCTATATTTGTTAAGATCTCTTAGCACATTCAGAAAACTTCTAAAAGCAGAGGCAGTTACAATTGACCACATAATCAAAAGTTAGTTCTCACATAATCACTTTCCCAAGCAAAAGACAGGTCTCAATAGAGACAGCAGCCACATATTAAAGGAAGAAAGGGTTTGGTGAGATGAATACATAAAGAAAATGTGGGATATATACACAATAGAGTTTTACTCAGCCATAAAGAAAAATGAAAGTATGGCATTTGCAGGAAAATGGTTGAAACCTGAGAACATTATGTTAAGCGAAATAAGCCAAACTCAGAAGGTCAAGAGTCATGTGTTTTGTCTCATATATGGAAACCAGAGAGAAAAAAGGAAAAGAAAGGTTGGGGTTTGAGGGGTTTCATAAAAATCAAAGGGAGATCACTAGAGGACAAGGACCAAGAGGTGGGATGTGGAGAGGGAGAGTGTTAGGGAGTGATTCTGGTCAAATTATATTCTTATATTGTGTGCATGTACAAATATGTAACAACAAATCCCACCATATGTACAACTATAATGCACCAATAAAAAATGTGAAAAGAGAAAAAAATTTAAAGGATTCATTGAATACAAATCAAAGCAACTGAAGAACATGAACTGATACACAGTATATCATCTTGGAAAAAAATTTTGCAATATAATTATCATATCTGCAAGCTTAGAGAGGACAGCTTTCTAAACACAGACATCTGCCAATTGTCAAATCCAACATTATCTTCATCTGTCTAAAAAAATCAGAAAGCACAACATCAGATAACATTTATATTCCTGATCACAATATGTTAAACTTTTCATCCAGAAAAAGGACAAACATGTTTTATTTTGATAAATAAAACCTGACACACTACCCACAGGAGACCAAATATATTAACCCTTCCTTCTAAAGATGGCTCAAAGCCGGGCACAGTGGTGCATGCCTGTAATCCCAGCAGCTTGGGAGGCTGAGGCAGGAGGATCTTGAGTTCAAAGTCAGCCTCAGCAACTTAGCAAGACCATAAGCAACCCAGTGAGTCCCTGTCTCTAAATAAAATACATTTTTAAAAAGGGCTGGGGATGTTGCTCGGTGGTTGAGTTGAGTGCCCCTGAGTTCAATCCCTAATACCAAAATAATAATAATAATAATAATAATAATAATAATAATAATAAGTGGCTCAAATCTGTAGCTTTCTGCAGTCTCTGCAGAAGACATACCATCATACATACAAAAATTTGTTTGAAAAACAGTAGACTTTCTTCAAAATCAGAAAAGAGAAAAAGGTCTAAATATCAATTAAGATCAATACTAATCAATATCTCATGTTGGACTGAAAAATAATAAGGAGATTTGCAAACTGCAGAATAGCAGTTTGCAAATCCCTTCTCTCTCTCTCTCTCTCTCTCTCTCTCTCTCTCTCTCTCTCTCTCACACACACACACACACACACACACACACACACACACACACACACCATTGCCCCAAACCACTAAAAGCATATATGTACTGATATTTAAGTCCATGAAGAATTGCCAAAAATCTTTTCAGAGGCAATCAGCTCATCCATATTAAACATTCCTTACAGTGCTCCTACTTCTTGCAGCAAACTCCTTTGTGCCATCTACACCCATCCATTTAAAATTGTTGGCAAAGTCCCTTCCCACAAGTAAGAGCCTGGATTGCCCAAGAGATGGGCCCAGCCATGGGTTTTAGGAGCGTGTTAGAAAATACAAGCTTAGCTAATTGTCCCCAAAAGAAAACAGTCTTCTAGGGCAAAGGATCTTGTTCCACATATTTGAGAACTTGTATAACTGTGATAATGCTTTAGGAGGCACATGGCCAAAATGTTCAGCTCATGGGACCTACTCATGCCTCTAATTAGAGTCTTTCCTGCTTTAACAATTTGGTGGAAACAGCATTCATTTATTTAAAACACACATTCACACATATGCATCTCTGTTGCAATTCCAAAGATCACAATAAAAAGTTCATAGCACATTAAAAAAAAAAAAACTTGAGCTCAGGCACAGAACAAAAATACAGAGATAATTTTTAAAAATGAGTTAAGGAAGGACATCTAGTTAATGCAAAAAAAAAAAATTCCTACGAGAGTATTATTTGAGGGTAATTCAGACCACTCAGGCACCTAGCCAAATTACTTCGGCAATTTTGAAAATTGAGCAAAAACAAGATTGCTTGACTCTCTGGTCAACATAGACCTCATTTTGCCAAGTAATTAGCTTGATTCACTCTGTGTTTTAGTCTGCTTGCGGAAACAGTTTAAGACTGGTTCATGTGCTGGAGTTACATTTGCAGGCCTGGTCTACCGCTGAAAATTCAAGGAAACCAGCTACACCCCTGCTTCCTCCCTGCCCCCAAAGAGGGCTCACTGAAATCATTTTGTCTCCATTTTCGATTGCTTTGTCTGCAGCAATATGGCTTTCAGTGCTTCCTGTGATAGCTACCTTGACATCAGAGTTGTTTTCAATGTGACAACAATGACAGCAGCTGTCACTAGTGAACCACTGGCTATCTCCCAGGTGGTGTGCTATGATTGTTATTCATCCATCCAACCCGTGTTATTTATTAAATGTCTACCATGTGACAAAACTGTTCAGGTTTCAGGGTATAGTCTGAATAAAACAGAGCCTCTGTGGTCCTGGAACTCTCTTCCCAATAAGAGAAAGAAAACAGAAAAGTAAAGAATGTTTCAGGTGGTGGTCAGGGCTATGAGATAGACAGAGGGGAAACAGGGAGGTCAGTGGAGATGAGCAAAGGGATCGGGGAGGGAGGAGAGGAAGGAGAGGGAAGTTACTGGGGAATGAGAGTGATCAAATTATGTGCATGTAGAAATGTGGCATAATGAAGACCACTCTTATATAGAGTTAAAATATACCAATAAAAATTAAAATAGAAGAAATTAAAAAATTTAAATTAAAAAAAAAGTGGACTGCAGATGCCAGATGGTGACCCTGTGACACTGCTGTCCTGACAAAGACTTCCAGGGAAGCACTTTTGATCAAACCTGCAGGGCTTATCAACTCACTGCAAAGGGGAGAATGCACCATTGGGACCTGGCATCTAAGCAAGAGGGTGTTCAAAGGACCTATCATGAGACTGGGCTGTGTTACATGATTTGGGGGAGAGTTCAAGAAAGCAGGTGTTTGCTCTGGATAGTGTCAGGAGGTAGGAATCATTCTAGGATGGGGTACCTTAACAATTCCCATTTGGAGGTGGGAGGAAGGAGGCAAGGCAGCCTCTGATATTAGACAATAGCAGAGCTGGGAGCAGTGGCACATGCCTGTAATGCCAGCAACTTGGGAGGCTGAGGCAGGAGGATGGTGAGTTCAAAGCCAGCCTCAGCAAAAACAAGGCGTTAAGCAACTCAGTGAGACCCTGTCTCTCAATAAAATGCAAAATAGAGCTGGGGATATGGCTCAGTGGTTGAGTGCCCCAGAGTTCAATCCCCAATACCAAAAAATAAAAGAGTAAACTTGGCTCAGAGGCTCAGAGAGGTAAGGGGCTTATCCCGAATTGAGTAACTAAGAAAGCCAAGATTCAAACCCAGGGTATCTAACTCCAGGGTCAGCCCTTTACCACTCCACACACACAGACACCTGCAAAATATTATCCCTTTAGAATTCCTTGGCAAAGTATTATCCTCAAAAGGGCCATAGGAAGGGTCTCAGTGGGAAATCAGTCAATGGTAGGCACCAAGCCTGGGCGGAAGTTTCCACCGTGGACGAGAGGATGTGCAAAAGGTCAGGAAATTAAGTCTGCAGGGTCATCATCAAAGCAAACTTTTTTCTCTCAGGGATGGAAAAAAACAGTTTTCATTTATTAAATTGCAATGTTTATTTTTCAGTAATTTCATCAAAACCAATTTATCTCAGCCACGTAGGAACTCTAACTAAAGTTTTAAATATTGGAACAAGTATGCTAAAATAACATAAAAGTCAAGTATGTAAAGGTAAAAGGATATGAAGCAATTAATATTTATTTTTAAAAATTCATTAAAAAAAAAAAAAAACTATCCCACAGCAACAAAAAACGAGGCTTACCAGGAGGTTTTCCGGCTTGAGGTCCCGGTGGACGATATTCTTGTCGTGCAGGTGGACCAGGGCTTTACATAAGTCCATGATCATGAGGGCAGCATCAGGCTCAGGAAACTTCACACTTTCTATGATGGCATCAAAAAGGTCCCCTCCCTGCACATACTCCATGATCAGGTAGATTTCTGTTTCCGCTTCATAGACCTCATGCAATTTCACTATGTTGGGGTGAGAGAGGCTCTGGATGATTAAGATCTCGCTGTCAACTATGTCCTCCTTACCCTTGAGTTTGGACTTGTCAATAATCTTCATGGCATAGGCCTGCCTGGTCTCCCGGTGCCTGCACTCCTTCACCACGGCGAAATTCCCATCCCCGATGACCCGGCCCGTCTCGTAGTGCTTCTCCACGTGTGCTGAGATGATGCCCGCAGGTCGAAGCTTCCGGCCACTGGGCCGTTCTGGCTTGTTCTCTTCTGGCCTTGTCTTGGGCTCCTTCTCTACCCTACCAGGCATCTCATCTCTGAGAGCCACCTTTCTCCCTCCTGATGCACCTGGCTTCTTCTCCCTCTCTGCCTCCTTCTCTTCCTCTCGGGTCCTGGGGACCTTCTCAGCGTCAGCCTGGGGCTCTCTCAGGAGCCAGCTACTCTGCTTGCTCCTGCAAACGTGCTTGGCATCTTTCTTCACATCCCTCTGCCCCTCTTCTGCAGCTGGTGCACTCTCCACAACGTCCTTCTTGGCCTTGGTTGCCCCCCGATGGTGGCTTTCCTGATCCTCTGGGTCTCTGTCTGCTTTCTTGTCTGGGTTCTTGCCGGGTCTCCTCAGCTCTTGAGTGGGATTCCTGGGGCTGTTCCTGTGGCTGTCACCTCTCCATCCTTCCTCCCCGCCCACAGGGTTTGCCTCGGGAGACCTCCTGCAGCTTCTCGTCCTCACCAGCTTGTCCACGTTGTACTTTGGGCACTTGCCCATGTCCAGCTCGCTGGTCCCCAGGGACAGCCTCTCCCGCTCCAGGCTCTGCTGGATCTCCCTCTCTCGCTTGCACTTCTCACACCTGATGATCTCCCCGGAGGTCTTCTCGATCTCCACCCCCAGGTGCTTCTCCCCACTGCCATTCCTCTCTTCCAGAGTAGTTTCCCTGGGTGGCTTGCCACCCGCTTCAGACTCTTGTTTTCCCCTCGCCCACTTCTTCTGGGCCCTCACCTTGTCCTCCAGCACCAGCTCCTGGGGGCACTTGCCCTGGTGCCCAATGGCTGTCTTGCTCCGGGCAGCCTCACTGCTGCTCCCGGTCTCCCCACAGTGATGACCCCCTTTCAGAGTCTTGCCATAAAGTCTGCTTCTTAGCCTTGGAGAAGGGACCCGGCTGTGCTGGGTCAATGTCAGGGTCCGGTTTTTGTTAGGATACAGCTCTTCTATAGCCACCTGAATGCTCTTCAATGTCAAGGGTTCTTTGCCCATGGCTATGAAAGCATCCCCTTCCCTGAAGAAATCAGAGACACTCCTGATTTCCCTGCCCTTCAGGTTAAACAGTTTTCTCACACGATCATTCTTCCACCTGGGAAAGCCCAAGGCTTCAGAGATGTCTGCTATGAGCTGCTCGAACGTCTGCACCGACCGCCTGTTGAGGAGCAGGGTGACCTTGCGGAGGGGCTGCCCGCCCAGCTTCACCACGGTCACCACCCTGGGCTTCAGGGGGCTGTTCTCAGCCTGGACCGAATGAAGACCATTCTGGGGGCTGAACATGGGCATGACAGAACCTCGAGCTCCCAAGAATGGTTTCTCTGGGTTTCCTCGGCCAGGAGGCAGCCAGGTGCCCTGCAGCCTTCTCTCTGTGATTTTCGAGCTTAAATATTTCAGAGAATGATCACATAGGCCTCGATGACCTGCAACAGAAAAAAGACAATTGCACATCAGTTGAGGTGGGTTCAAAGAGCACTCAGACTCCACCAGCCTTACTAAAGATTCTTATTCTACTATGATAGCTTATAAGTGTGGTCTCTGGGGGTCCCACTTGAAATGATGGAGTCCTTATATACCTTATGTCTCATCCCCAGTCTTCTCTATGAGAGACCAGCAATGCAGAATAGAGTTAGCACTGGGCTGCGGAGACTCCTACAGCCTCTTAGTGACCCACTACCCAGAGTAGCCACACATTGAGGGCCTTCTAGGGGCGGGGGTTGGCTCTATGCATACAATCCCAGCTTCCCCAAAATGAGTGGGCTTCAGGGACCTAGACTAAGACACTAGACCCAAGCCACAGGAACATCCTGGAAAATTATGGATGTTCACTATGGCAGATACACCTGCCTCTTTGCAGTTTTCCCAGCTAGATTTTCAATTCACTCAGCTAAGGCAACAGGGGAAGTGGTTTTGGTCACAAGGTTTGAGTCAGACCCAGATTTTAATCCTGAAGTAGCCACTGACTACTATGTGAACCTAGGCAAATCACTTTTGTTTCAGTTGTTTCACCCATAAAGCAGGAACAATAACATCTTCCTCCCAGGATTTTGTGAAGAGTACGTAAGAAAATGATTATAGTTCCCTTAACACAGTGCTTGACACACAGCGAGGACACAGTAATTGCCAGTTATCAAGACGTTCCTTATAACCTTAATATCTATTGTGTATTATAATTTCATTTAACCAGTGACATTACTGATAAAGTAAAAGTCTATAGTGCACAGCCTTGCCTAGCATCATGAGAAATGCTAGCCCTGATGTGGTGGGTATTTCTTACTCTTAATTGGGATGATCTTGCATTAGACATTGGCAAAATAAAATTAAAGGAGGCTTTTTGATCTAAGTTTAGAAACTTCCTTCTCCGGATGTTTTTTTTTTTCCTCCACTTATTAAAATAAGAAAAGGAGTTGGGTGTGTAGTTCAATGGTAGAACACATGCTTTAGCATGTGCAAGACCCTGGATTTGATCTCCAGTACTGGAAAGAGAGAGAGAGAGAGAGAGAGAGAGAGAGAAAGGAACCAAGGACTTATTAATGTTCAGAGCTTAAATAATGAGAATTTACATGAATAAAATAAGATTTCAGATTTCCTGACCAATTGCACCCAGTCAGAATTAACTAGCAGAGGCAAAATTGGTTCAATTTCCCCAATTTCTATCCAGGTTCAGAAAAAGAAATCAGAAAACAGAATCTGTAATTTAATTAAGCCGTGAGGGTTCGTGAGAATTGTTAAAGTCATCCCAAAGGATCCATATTTCATACCTTGCGTATAGGAATCTGCCACATAGGTTTCCTTTAAAAAGAAGTTAAAAAGCAATTATTTGTAAGTATGTTTGAGTCAACTATAGCAGAAACTCCAGTTGTGCCAAGATGGGCAGTTTGGCCCAGCATATTCACACAGAATGTTTTTTGTTTTTTAATTATAACATACAATCTGTTCGGAGATGATTTCCATCTAGACACAGGTGTCAGATCAGATGACAAGATAGCGGCTGGTACTGATCTTCCCACATGCCACAAATTTATGAGCTTAACAATCACATTTACAGTTAAGGGATTTATTTATGGAAATCTGTTATCTTTTTTTCTTCTCACAATCCTTCTAATGGCTCTGCCTGCATTAAGGAACTGAAAAAAGGTGACCTTCAAATACTTGTAAGCAAAGGGCTGAGGTTCTCATTCATCTTGCTTATGGTGTTTCACAAGGAGCAGGACCCTGAACACATATATGTTAAATTAAGCAAATGAGGTCCTAATTATTTTCTCTGAGAAGACAGTGACAGAGAAAAGTATCTTAGTCAATATCTCAGACTGGGGTTTTCCCAGCAGAGGAGGGGAGAGGATCAGGAAGCCCTAGGGATAGACCACTAGATGAGGTCAGAGGAAGGAGGACACACCAGAAAAACTTGGAGACATCAAGAGGCAGATCAAGTGGAAGTTCCAGGAAAATGAGCAACCAAGGGCACTTGAAGGCCAGGATATAGACACAGACATAGACACAGATACATAAACACAGACCTAGGCATAGATGCAGACATTAAGTTGGGCCTTTAACACTAGATGAGTGCTGAGGGCCATTGCCAAGTAGGAATGATGCATCAAAATTTCCTTGCCAGCATACCCCATGTTGCTTAGAAGAAGGACTCACGGAAATGGACTTGCCTTGGACATTCGCTGTGACACTGCATGTATGTTTGAGAAAGGTGACCCTGCTCAAGGACCAGGGTGGATCCAGGTTTAGGGTGTATCCTGCAGGTTTCAGGAAGTATCCCGGTTTAGGACAATTTGGGTTTAGGGCGTTCCCGGTTTAGGACAATCTGGGTTTAGGGCAGTTCCAGGTTTAAGGTTATTCCTGCTGGGAATAGGGCGTATCCTGCTGCCTGAGTTCCCGTTGAGTTCTCGTGGGATTCAGAAAGTATTTGGAAAAAAGCCTGGTGGAGTAGGTGATTTTGGGCCCAGAACTTGGATTTCCCCAGAACGTGTGTAGAGGCCGGTGTGAGTTCGGGAATAAAGAATTGCTGTTTGAATCTACAAGGTGTGTGGTGGCTCGTGATTCTGTGCCCAGCCAGACTGTGGCAGATGAGGTGGAGGACCCCAGCAGAAGGGCTGAGAAACCATGGTATAGGACTGGTCAGGTTGTCCATGTGGACATTCAGGTTATGACAAATGAAGGTGAAACTCCAGGAACGTTCTCATCCCCAAGGACACTGTGCACCGAGGACTTCAGGCTCACCACAGCAGCATTGTTCTGGTACCTACCCCAATCAACCGGACTAGAAAGCCAAAGGCCAACCAGCATCTATTCATCTCCAACAATCTACTTGCAAAATCAATGAAACGGAGTTATATGAAATTGCCAGTAGGTCTATCAAGTTTGACCTACACAGATCAGAAATTTCAAAAGGCTCCAGCTAATCTAAGAGAATCCATACTCTGTCCCTACATCGATAATAAATTGTTTACAAAGCTACAAAAGGTAGAAAGAGCAAAAATTAAACATCCCAATCGCCAGCCCTCAGCCACCAAGCCAGCAGCTTCCCAGGAAGCTAGAGAGAGAGGGAGGGAGGGAGAAAGGAAGAGAGGGAGGAATGAATTTCCACAAGGAAATCTGCCAAGGTAGCACTTATTAAGAAAACTCATACAGGCAGGGAAGAGAAAAACATTTCTTCAGTTTGATAAAGCTTCATTTTAGAGTTGTGCAAAGAACACTGAACACAGAGTCAGACTCTACGGCCCTACCAGGCTCTTATTATCTGGATGCCTCTAGGAACATTATGTAATCTTTCCAAACTCAGTTTCCCCACCTGCCAAACAGAATTAATATCTCACTCATGCTGACCTAGATGGTCAGCTTGGCCTAGATGGGCACTCCACCCTGCTTATTCCTCATCCACACACTCTAAAAGAAAATAGGACTCGTACCCTTAGGTTTTCCCCCAATCCATGTACATCTCAAAGTCATACAGAATGTGATGCTGAATGTGACTCAGACAGATGGATTTGCTGTTCACGGGGCAATTGAAATAGAAAGCCAATAGGAACAGGACAATAAGAAACACTCCAGCAAACCTCAGCACATAGGGGGGAGAGAGAGAGAGAGAGAGAGAGAGAGAGAGAGAGAGAGAGCAGCTTCCTGCTCACTGATCTGAGGCTGCCCTGACTGAGGTGAGAGCCAACAAACTCCAAGTGAACCAGCAAGGTCTAGTGGGGCTGGGCCCTAGAAATCAAGTTTCCTAATTGCTGCCACAGGTCAGATGAATTCGCATAAATAGACTCCCCATCACACTAACTGAGCTGAAAAAGTGACTGCAAGTCACATTAATCCACTTTCCTGTCTAACTACCTATTATTACTTTCTTCCTTTATATGATTACTACTCTCCTAATCTTCAAGTTTAGGAGAGTGAGACATTTGTAGAGAAGTAACAGACAAAGGCAAAGGGTTTGGGGCTTCTAGGGGCAATAAAAGTTAAACATACAGGGGAGACTAATGGAAGCTAAGAATTAAGTAAGAGTTGCTATGGAGATTCCACTCGGTGCCATGTGGGTGCTGATAAGAGTCTAGGGTCTTGTGTGATAGTTAAGAGTTTACCCTTCCTGCTACAAGAGAAGCCAGAGGGACAATTTAACAAAAAGAAATTTATGCCTTGCTTTTAGGCAAAAAGAGAAGGGAAGGAGTTTTTCTGCCTTTGCTATTCCGTAATTTACCTTCAACTCAAAATAATGCTGTGGCAAAGTGGCCTATTTGGGGTGGCATGTTTTGAACCCCTTTACTACCCAAAGCCACACCTGTGTCACCTGGGAGTTCTGTGGAAATGCAGAATTTCAGGCCCCACCCCAGACATGACAGAATCAGATTCTGGGTTTTAACCAGACCCCACTCCCACCGCCCAGCAGCATGGTATGATGCACAGGAGTTCAAGCTGCAGTGCTATAGAATAGCTCTTGCTTTGCCAAAATGGTTAGCAGAATCAAAAGATGCAGTCCCCAACAGGAGGGATCATAAAGCCCTTGGACTAGTGCATATTGACTTGGGTAGCCTTTTAAGTGTGGCAGCAAGACCCAATGAAATCCAAACAAGGACCCAAGGTTGGCTTCAGCCCATGGTGGGTGTGCTGCAAACAGGCAGAAAAGAGGGTAGTTGGAAGACAAGGAGAGGTTTGTGCATAGGAAACTTCAGATCCCTGGGAGGATATAACAGGCACAGCAGGCAATGACAGCATGGCATCTGCCCCTGCACTAGTGGATCCCAGAACAGCTGGTGTAAGCACCTCTGGAGCACAGAGAGAAGGATGGATGTGGAAAGAGCTGTTTCCAAAGCCTCTGTGAGGCTCTGGGGCTTGGCAGCCTCAGGAGAATCAGCAGAAGGTCATGAGCCACCTGGGAAGACAGTGACAGCAGGAAGGCAGCCCTGAGGGACAGGGGAAGTAACAGGAGTGACAGGACAACTAGAGGAAGAACAGGAGATGCAAGCCATGCTGCACCTGAGCACAGGTGATATCCTACTCTGGGGACTCTGAGGACACTGGCAGAGGACCTGTGTGAGCAGAAGAGTCCAGTGAGATTTGCCACGCTGGGCATTAATATTAACATGGCCTCATGTGCTCCCAGGACTGGGGACACCTCAGACACGCCAGCCACCCTAATGATAACCTCATCTCCACTTTCCCTCCAGCTGGCCAGTTTCCTGCGGATGGACTCTTCTTCTGCTTCCCATCCTTTCTTCACAGCCTGTGGGCTCTCCTTTCCTATCAGAGGCCTCTTCACCAGCAGCCTCTTCATGCCAATGTCTGGGAGCCTCTCCAACGCTCCTGCCCTATCCCTCACACTGTCCTTCTCAGGGACACCGGATGCTGGTTTGCTTAGACCAGAGCTCTCCCCAGGGACAGCTGATCTTTCCTTTTCACCCCTGGGTTTAATGTTTCCTCCCAGCACTCCAGCATCCCCAGGGCTGTACCACCCACTCAGTGAAATTCCGGGAGGGCAGGGATCCCTGGCAGGCTGCTGATTCCTGTGACCTGGATATTTAATCTCCGTTGTCTGTTGCGGTGAGATTCACAGGTCACCTTGGGTTTGGGCCGCGTTTTGTTTTTCCAGGTGTTGTTCAGGGAAGCTCTTTGAGTGTGTTCAAGTGAAAGAGCGCCATAAAGTACACCCCACCTCGGGACCACTTTCCCTGCAGCTGCCCAGATGTTTCTAAGGTTTCCGAGTTTCCTTGTTCTGCCTGGTAATGGACCTCAAGGGCCTCCAGCAGCCCACTCATCTCCACTGGTCTGTGTCAACAGCACTTTCAAACTCCAGGGGCCCAACAGAGCTCTGCCGCATTCCCTACATGCAAATGAGGCTGCAGGAATCATTAGAAAAGCAAGCTCCCTCAACTTCTTCTCAAGAGAGATGAAGCAAGGAGTCTGTCTCATTTCCACATCTTCACGCTTCGGTTTGGAGGGATTTTAAATGGACGTCAGGACACCTGGAATACCTGAACCGTCTGTCAGAGCCCATACCTGAACACTGTCCCCTACTGTGACCAGAGGTGTATCTGAGGAGCAGGTGGAGACTTCCCTACCCATTGCTGCTCAGGACAGAGGAGGCAAACCGCTTACAGATTCTTTTAAAAAATTATTCTTTTTTAGGGGGTGGGGGGTACTGGGGATTAAACTTGGACACTTGAGCAATGAGCCACAATCCCAGCTTTATCTTTTATTTTATTTAGAGACAGGGTCTCAGTGAGTTGCTTAGCACCTTGCTTTTTGCTGAGGCTGGCTTTGAACTTGTGATCTTCCTGCCTCAGCCTCCCAAGCCACTGGGATTACAGGTATGTGCCACTGCGCCCAGCTAAAAAGTTATTCCTAGAGAATTTTGATTCCTTGATGAGACAGCCTTCATGGACAACATATAATTAGATAACAAGCAAGCCAAATAATTCTAAGAAGAAACGTTTCCAAAAAACATACAGCTTTCATTCAAACACTGGGGTGGTTTACATAAAATAACAATAAGGAAATATCATGAATAATTTCATGCCAATAAGTAAGAAAACTGAAACGAATTCCATGAAAGACCCATATTATCAAAGTGCACTCAAGAAAAAGTAAATAACTTAAATAGTTCCACTGTGCTGTCAATTTAGGTTCCCCCCACAGAGGAGAACTTGCCATAAATATTCAGAAAATGATTGCTTACATGATCAAATCCACTTGCTGGTAAAAAGTCTCACAAGCAGCTTATGTTGAAATACAAATCCTTTGTAAACAAAAGTAGTATCATGAATCCAATCTTGCTTGGCAAGAATCCAAATCCACGTGAGTTGGATGCAAAGACTGTGTGGGTGCAAATCTTTGCACTCTGGAACTGAAAACACATCTCCCATCACTCCCAACTAACAGAGAACAACTATAGACCAGAGAAAGAAAGCAATTATCCAAAGGTCACACAGCTACTTAGTAAGAACTAAAACGATCTTCCACAGATCCTGAATCTTTTTGAACGATGCCTCTGACAAGTTCAGAGTGTCCCTTGTAACCCTGGAATAAAGCAAAACTCATGGCATCCTCCCAAGGAAATGGAGTGGGGCTCACACTCATCCTCAGCCATCAACACCTAAGCAAAGCAGCTTCGTTTAGCTCTGCCCTAGTTGTTAAGCCAGCCAGCATCCCAATTAGGCAAAATACAGTCACACAATATTCCTATAGCTGGCAAGAAACAGGTGGGTTTTTCCCTGATATCCCTGCAGACAGGATGATCTAAAAAGGCAAGTCCCCCAAGTCTATTAAGATTCCAAACAAAGGAGAATGATGTTGGCATAAAGTAGATTAAGATGCAAACTTTTCTCAGCTGGGACTTCAGCCTGGGCTTGGTGTTCTTCTAGTTTAGAATAAGAAAGGCATGGTGCCAACACCCTGATGGCAGCAGGCATCCATCAGGCATCTCGAGGTGCCAGCAGCAGTCCCAACACCCTCCTGAGGGGCAAGGGGCCCTCGCCCACATCACTGCTGGAAGAGCACTCTGCCGTCCTCGGGGCCGGGGAAGCCTGCCCGGCCACTGCCAGCCCAGCCTCCAGATGGCTGTAAATACCACCAAGGTGACAGGCATCCTGTCTCCTACACAGGGTGAGCACTCTCCACCCTGGTGAAATCCGATTGACAACAGTGTCACCTGGGCTAGCCTGCTCCTCTTCTGAGAAGCCAGCCCCAGTGGGGAGAAACCAACAGGTTCCTTCAAACAGCCCAACTCTGCATCCACACCTTTAGAGAGCATCATGGCCAAGTGCTTTAACAGAGACTCTCAGAGCCTCAGTAGGAGGAAACCTTGGCAGCTTCTGGCTTCTCCAGGGGGCTGTGGTTGAGCTTCTTCAGGAGCCCTTACAATGCCATCAATTGGCTTTGGGCAAAAATCTATAATTTGCAAGAATCGACTCTACTAAACGGGTCTTGCTTGGCAAGAATCCAAACACAAAGACCTAGTGCCAGGCATGTGGCAGGCTGGCAATGAACAGGTGTCACACGGAAGAACCCAATGAACGCATAGCAGGGTGGATGCAAACAGCTTACCAGTGCACCAGAATGGGCTGGCTGAGCCAAGCAGCCCTGGAGCCAGGGTTTCTCATCTCTCTCTGACCCCAAATTTATCTAAAGCTACTGAGATATTAACTCTTTGCAGGCCAGCAGACTGTCAGGGATGCTGAAGGTGCCCACCCACATCCAAGCAGGTGCCCCCAGTGGAGACCCCACATCCTTGCTGGGCTCTACCCTCTGACCACCTTGCCCTCAAGCTCTCTTCTTCTGAGAGGTCTTCCCCAAATGTCACCTGCAAAATCATCCACATCTTAGGTTCTGATTCTAGACCCACTCCATGACCCCAAATTATGAAAATCCTTTAAATTTTAAAACAAGAATAAGCATTGGCTATTTTGTGGCATTTTTAGAATTCCAGAATAGAAGGTATTCCTTCTCTTCCACTTCATTTTTAAAAAAAAGTAGAATTAACGCAGAGGTACCTGGAGTACCTTCAAACTATTTCCCTCACACACATCCTTACTGCTTTCCTTCAGATTGGCCAGGGATCTCAAATCACTCCCTGCAGACTCTCCAATCACCCCTCCTGCTTTCCTCCAGAGTGCCTACCACTACTGATGTCACAGCATTTGCATGATGTTTAACCTCTGTCTCCCCAGTCCCCCAGTTCAGTACTAATACCATTAATTAAAATGACTATGCCTACCACAGTGGCATGTAGTAGGCGCTCATTAAAAACATGTGGAGAAGTGCCTAGCTAGTTCATGGTAATTATCAGTGATTTCCCCAGTATCTAATTTTGTAGCTTTTACACTAAAAACTGATACTGTCAAGGGTAGGAAAAGAATCATAAGAACATTTAAGGAAAAATAATTTCTTATGCTATAAAAGGATATGACAATTACTGGCTGCACTTTTAGCAGATCCTAGCTAATTGTAGGTTAAAAAAGCACAGTGACAAACTCCAGACATAGACAGCCAGCTAGCCAGGAGCTTCTCAGAGTTTCTAAGTTACTCAAAGCAGCATGGAAAATAGAAAACTTTATTTATTTCCCTGAAACAAGCAGATATTTGAAGCTCAGCTCCCTCCTCTCAATCAAAAAAAAAAAAAAAAAAAAACAACTCTGTCATGTATGTTTTTCTTTGGTTCCTAACATGCTTACTTAAAAAAACACATATATTGTTAGTGGCCCTGTAAACATGCTGGGGGCAAGATAAAGAGATACCAGTTTTAGCTGGGCATGGTGGCACATGCCTGTAATCCCAGTGATTTAAGAAGCTGAGGCATGAGAATCATAAGTTCAAGGCAAGTCTCAGCGAGTCAGCAAAGCTCTAAGCAACTTCCTGGGACCCTGTCTCAAAAAAAAAAAAAAAAAAAAAAAAAGTGAGCTGGGCATGGTGGTGCACACCTGTAATCCCAGCAGCTCGGGAGGCTGAGGCAGGAAGGACAGAGAGCTCAAAGTCAGCCTCAGCAATGGCAAGCTACTTGGTGAGACTCTGTCTCTAAATAAAATACAAAAAAAAAAAAAAGTGCTGGGGATGTGGCTCAGTGGTTAAGCACCCCTGGTTCAATTCTCCTTCCCTCAACACTAACACTCCATTTTTCTCTCTAAGAACACAGCTTCATCTAGGCACCTACCTTGGACCCTGATGAAGAAAGTGCAGGTAACTAAACATAAAGAGAACTAGGCAGCCACTACCATCTTTATAATGTTGACAAGTATTTGGGAGGGAAAAGTAAATAACTAAGAAATGTTCCTAGACCCTGGGAACCCTAGGGTCTGTCAACTGGTTCTCATATTCTTTGTTCCCCTTTGTTGCTTATGGTGAATGTTTTCCTTTCACACTACAGAACATCTTTGGAAAATACCAACTTTGAAACCTGTAGAGCGTGGTTGGTTATACTGTCCTTGTAGAAAATGATCAATTCATTGGAACTCTAAGTTAATACAATGACATGAAAGAAAAAGCTTGAAAAGCCTTCATTTCCCAAGCTGACATAAGTGGTGGCACCCCAAAGCGTGATATGCTTACACCACGGAACCCAGGAACTTCCCCATAAATACAATTACTGGGAAGTTCTGCAACACTTGCACACCAATTGACCCCAAATTCCAAAGAGAGAAAGGAGCTCCAATCTAGCACACTTGACTTCTTATTCTTTTTAAATGAGTAAGTCCAATGATTTGGGTTTTACATGGCACACAGGTAAGACCCTGATCTGGGATGTGGTGTCCTTTCATTTACTTTTATGTTAACCAATCGGACCTGCCAGGCTCCCCTGTCAACATCAATGAGAAGGCGCTGCCTCTGACATCGTCTCTTATTATCCAGACTCCAAAGATAAAGATGTTATTACTGACAAGTGCCAACTGTCTAAGGAGAAGACTTTGATGTTCAGGCTAGTGAAGTCTCTGACCTGAGACACTTACAGGCAGGTTTTAAATGTGTGGGAGATTATGAACACAAGCTGTTTGCTTTCACGGTTCCTGTAATCCTGTATTTGGTCAGTGGGGACAAGATCCAGTGATTCCTACCAAATGCCCGACTCCTTTGTGTGCCTTTTCTTTGTATTCCTCCCTCCCTCCATGAATTTATTTCAATTCTAGGACATACCTTTTATATATTCTAAGCTATCTGGAAAGGCAATTAGAGCTCATAGAATATCATGACATCGTTTCAAGTGTTTTTACTTCAAAATGGAGTTGGAAAGTGGTCAGTTACAAGGCAAAAATTTTTAATTATATACATTTATATTACTTAAATATTAATTTTCTATAGATTTTGGAAGGCTTACACACACACACACACACACACACACAAGATTTTCTATGTAACTGCAATAAGTTGAAAAGTCACAGGAAAAACTAAAAAAAAAAATTACAAGGTCAACCTATAGAAAATTCCTAGGAATAACTTTTACAAGAAATATGCAATGATCAACATAAGGAAGACTACTAAACTGTGAGAGAAACTAGAAAAGCCATGGAAATGACTGTCCATTCCAGAATGTGAAGTCCTGACATGTTAAAACCACTTGTTTAACAATATACAGTTCCTCCCTATTGTAATTTGTGGGTTCCAAGCAATTTCAGTACTAATGCAATTTTTGAAGGAGAACAAGGAGATGAGTAATGAGTAATGAAGGTCGTAAAATGTATTAAAGAACTACAATTACAGTGTCTCAGTCCATGCACAAGAACTCAAGGAAAAAGAAAAACTGTAGCCCCAAAATAGATACAACATCACATAACAATTTAATGTATAATAAAAGATGATCACAAACCAAGAAGGAAGGTCAGAATAATTTTTATTCAATATTGAAACAATTAGTTAATAAATTGGAAATGAAATGAATGTGGACTTTCATCTCACTAATAATACCAAAATAACTGCTGGATGAACTAAGAGCATAAATTTTACTTTTATAATATTTATCAAACAACAGGAAAAGGAAGGAATTTGGAAATGGGTAGCATTAACAGAGATCACAGGTAGAAGCTCCCAGAGCTCTTACGGATCAGTCCAGGATGTAGGCTGAGCTGACATAAGTGGTGGCACCCCAAAAGGGCAGTATTGAGGCTACGTGTCAGGTAGGTTGGTACCTCAACTGAAAAAATGCCAAAAAGCTCAAGGGCCAAGTTTCTTGCTTATGAATTCAGTGTGCACTGAGCAGCCCTCCCATGTCAGATTCTCCCTATGAAACATGCAGCCTCAATCCCCCCATCCAAAATACGCGGCTCCTGGCTTGCCACAGCCACTGACCAGCCAGGGAGGGTGCTCTGGATCTTACCTGCCTTGCGTGAGAAATGACACGCAGCACTTCCACCCACCATCTGCTGGCTGGAGATGGTCACACGACCTCAACCAACCCAGAAGCACTTTAGGTTGGATTCTCCCCAAAGCTGAGCCCGAGACAAAGATTTGAGTCCACCTGGGGGATTGAACCCCAGAAGCACTGAAGGAGCACAACAGTGATGTGAGCCAACAGCCCACTGCTGTTGGGCAACCCGGGCTCAGTTCTGCTGGGAATCTCCAGGGAAACTGGGTAGCACATGCCTCAGTGTGCCTGGAAGTCCCACCAGAGGAGCAAGGAAACTGATATTTATCTACTCGTCCCTTCTAGTAGCACTGGAGGATGGCTCCAAGGTGTATTAACTGCCCAGTACTTCCTGCCTGCACCAAAAATGGGCCAATCCCAACTCTGCAACCAGAGAAGGCCCTCAATGGGGTTGTAGTAGCTTGCAGTGGGAAACATCAGAACAGGAAAGGTGAGAGTGGTCAGGAACCATGGACAGGGACTGACAGCATCTGCTAAAGAAGGTGAGCAATGGGTATCTGGCAAGATCAACGGTCTTTGCCATTGATGTAGAGACGCAAACTCCAGACAACTCTGGCTGCAGCCATCTGAAACCAAACAACATCTGAAAGAAACTGTACAACTAGCCTCACTGAACCCATCCCTGGAAGAGAAGCTCCTAAAATCACAGCTGTTACTGCTAGGAGATCTGTTCCTCCAACCAAACCTGAGGTCCAAACACGCCTCTTGTAGGGTGCCCTGCAGTAGCTTCAAGGTGTGGAAACTGCTGTTAAGCAAAAATGCTCCCCTAGTTGGGGATAAGAAGACATAGTGCTATCCTCAAGAAGCATGTGGTCTCCTTCAGGGGTGACAGATATTCACTTGATCACAAAACTTTAATCACAAGTTATTCAAAGAGATTTGAGAAGAATAGGCCATATGGTGTCCCCAGAGGCCTCAGTGGCTTATGAAGATGACCCCTGTGCCAAGACCAAGAGAACGTAGAAGTTCATCACAAGTGGGAACAGGAGAGTAAAAGCCACTCGGGCAGCTTGTGCCTTGTCACTTCCATCAGTAAGTGCATTAGGTTAATCATTTACAGAGAGGAAACACTGTTAGATTTTTAACTATTTAATACTGAAAATGTAATGAACACAAGATTTCACTCTAGAAAATTACATGAATTTATCTTGTTTGCAAATTGTGTGTGTGTGTGTGCGTGTGTGTGTGTGTGTGTGTGTGTGTGTGTGTGGCTTCGTGTTCTCTGCCTTCCACTTCCCCAAAATGTGAAGTTTCCATTGTCCTTGTTATGTAATTCTCTAGAGATTACTGAACCTGTGCCGTGTCACTCCTTGGAGAATTTTAAGCATCTCTGTCTAAAAGAACAGGCTGGAAAGTGAGCTCTTGAAAACTGAGGGCAGATAACTCATCTCACTTTATAAGCATGGTCACTTACATATCACAAGCATCTGCAATTCTTATAATTATTTTTTTTCACTTTCCTGGAACAAGTAAAAGACCAAAAAAAAAAAAAAAAAAACCAGTGCTTAATTGGGCAAAATGTGTCCAGAACCTACTCCAGCAGATCAGAAGAAACAGGCACCAGAGAGAAGCTAAGAAAGCTGCTCAAATCATCCTAATGATCACTAATTCAATGTTCCTTAGAGGAACTATAGACACCACACGGTGCGACAGTTTCTCCAAAACTAGTTCAGGAAAGCTCATGTCAGTTAAAGACAGGATGATGGAAATGGCCTAAGAGGATTGTGGTCTTGCTCTGTTTTGTCCTTGCTGGGCACACCTGTAGTCTTCATCCTAATTACTGGTGTATCACCCTAGACCCTCATGACAAAGAGTCACCCTGACTCCTCTTCCCTTTCATCATCTTCCATATGCAGCCTACCTCCAAGACCCATGGGTTCCTCAGGGTCTGTTGGGATAACCAGCCAGTGCATAGAAAGATTTGTTCCTGGTGGTGACATAAGAAGGACTTAAAGAAGTGATAACATGGTCAAAGGGAAGGAAAACTGGCTACTTCCCTTGTCTCCAATCTTTAGGTAGGTCTTGTGATTTGGATATGTGGTATCCCCCAAAAGCTCATGTTTGAGACAACACAAGAACATTCAGAGGTGAAATGATTAGATCACGAGAGTTGTAACCTAATCATTGGATTAATCCACTGATGTGGATTAACTGGATGGTAACTGCAGACAGGTAGGGTGTGGCTGGAGGAAGGAGGTCACTGGAGGTGTGCTTTTGGAGTACAAATTTTGTTCCTAGTGAACAAAGCTTGCTCTCCTGTGCGTCTCTCTCTCTCTCTCTCTCTCTCTCTCTCTCTCTCTCTCTCTCTCTCTCTCTCTCTTTCCTGGTTGCCGTCTCCTGAGCCACTTTCCTGCAGAACATTGGGCCCTTCTACCATCATGTTCTGCCTCATCTTAGATCCAGAGCTACAGAGTCGGCTGTCTATAGACTGACACTTCTGAAACCATAAACCAAAATAACCTTTTCCTCCTCTACGTTGTTCTTGTCAGGTCTTTTGGTCTTAGTGACACAAAACTGACTGAAACAGTGGGGAATCAAAGCAGAGCGACATTGACTGTAAAGTAAAGGAATGCACTCATAAAACATCTGAAGAAATCCATCTGCACAGTGGGCATACAACCTATGCTCTATATTCCCGCTGCTTGAAGAAGCCACCTGGCCCTCCACGTTGTCTTGGCCTGCAGCCCCTGAGGAACACATGAGTAATCAAATGCCCAAACCTTCTCCCTCTCTGTTGAGTCCTTCAAATTCTTTCTTTGGGATCAGTAAACAGAACGCTGGATCTTTTGCAGCTCTGGAATTGATCAAGACAGGCCTCTCAAATCTAGTGCCCCTACTTACCCATTCCTCAAACTACCGCCTTGGTACCCACCCTCATCACATCTTACCTCTACCTGACATCTCCACAGCTTGCTGTCTCTGGCTTTCCTACCTGCTCCTCACCTACCCCTGCACACCCTGGCCTACGTGATAACTCCAACCCACTAAGCTGATCTCTTTCTCTCCCCTTTGAGAAGCACTCCAATGGTTCTCTATTTTCCACCTGTTCCTCAAATTCTGGAGGATCCTCAGACATTCAAGAAGGTCCAAAAGTTCTCGAAATTTTATTTTTTGTTTAACTTTGTGTTTTTACCTTCATGACATTTTTTTTGGTTTCTTTATTTTTATTTATGACAATTTTTTAATTAACCTGGACCATCTAAATGATCTCATTTTATAATCAAATTTTGCATTATCAAATATTTTTAAATTATCAATGTAGTCGGCACTATAAAATGCAACTTTAATTATCACAGGCTAAAGAGAAAAATCACAAATCAGATTTAATATACAGAGAAGAAACTGATGAAAGAACTGATCCATCATACAAGCTATGTAGCATAGCACACAGCACACAAAACTCATAAGAACCTGAGTGACAGTTTTGGCAAAAATGAAATTTTATCACATTAAATTCAGCACATTGATCAGAACAAATGCAGTTTATGCCTGTGTTGTTATTTTATTTATATATGTGTTTTGGTTTTATGATCATAGGAGAGCTCTAATCATCACAAGTTTAGAAGTATTTAATGCTACTATATATTTGAATTACCTTATAAAAAAATAATTTAAGCTAATACTAGGCATCTACAAGTTTCTTCTTTCTTTCTCTCTTTCTTTCTTTCTTTCTTTCTTCCTTCCTTCCTTTCTTTCTTTCTTTCTTTCTTCCTTTCTTTCTTTCTTTCTTTCTTTCTAGAAATCCAAAGATTACTCCCATTTGAGAAACTGGGTTCAGGCAAATGTAGAAAGGAATGATGTTCTCTGAACTTTCCATCCATCTCCTCTCCACCCATCACCAATTCCAAGGCCCCTCACAATTTTACTTCTGGCCAATGGAGTGTGGATATAAACAATTCATTCATTCCAGAGGAGGCAGATGGAAGACAGCAACTGTCCCACTCTTTTCTGGCACTGGTGACTACACAGGCCATATATTCCAGGTTGCGAAATGTCAAACTGGGGCCTTCTACTCACCTGTGAGAGACACATACTGTGAGTGAGAAGTAATCTTTCCTGGGTTAAGCTACTAAGATGATGAAGTCAATTTGTTACTGCAGCAGAGCTTAGCCTATCCTGACCAATCCAGCTTCAGGAACTAAGCCCTGTCCCCCCAAGCCCTTCCCACAACACCTCATATCCCAGGACTCTTAGTTCAATGACATGAACACATCAAGCTGTTCCACAGCACCCTACTTTGCACATGCTGTTTCTTAACCATAGAATGAAATTCCCCAAATACTTCTGCCCTCCTTCTCTATTCCAGTCATAGTAATTCATCTTTTAAAACCCAGTCCAGATATAATTACTACCAGGAAAATTTTCTCCCTTTTCCATCACTTTTAACCAGCCTCTCCATCATCCATGAATTCTACAGAATGCTTATCTCATCATGTCATAATTACACCTTTCAATGCCTGACACCACTCCACCCCACCACAATGTGATAGGCCTAGTGGTTTATACACCTCTACCTCCTCAGGCTCAGCATGCAAAAGTGGGCACCATTTGGCCAGAAAGAACTTTGTACCAGGACACAGAAAAAATGTGAATTCTTCCTGGTCCTTCAGGCATCTGAAGGAAGTTGAATTAGATCCGTTACCTGCCAGGGACAACATCTTACTCAAGGACAGAAATTCTCAGCTGTCTCCAACCCAGCTCTAGGAAAGACCTGCCCAGGAGGCCTGAACCTTCTATCTCTCCTCAGACACAGGGTTGTTCAAGGGATTCAGATTACCTGGGAAGGAAAGACTGGCCTAAGGCCCTGTGCTCAAAAATGTGGTCCCCAAATGAGCTACAACTACAAGATTTAGGAGCCACTGAGAAAAGCAGGATCTCAGGCTCCCAGGCCTTCTAAATCAGAATTGCATTTTAACAGGATCCCCAGATGATTCAAAGGCCCCTAAGTATTTGAAGAGTACAGGCCCAAGGTAGCTGAATGGAATCTCTACAGCCTAAAAGTTCACTTTAATTATAACACTTTACCTCCTTTGTAATATCAGGCAAGTGCTTCTTATTGCAAAATCTTAAACATGCCCACTTTACCAATAAGAAAACTTAGTGGTTGGATTACATGGCTTTCCAATGTCAGACCCAGGATCTGAGGGCCATTTCTGATGGAGTCAAGAGTCCTAAATGGATAACCACACATTATAAAGCATCGTGATGTTTGCAAATTTCTGTGACACTTAGACTTCCTGACCAGTCCAGGCAACTCTAGAGACATTCACGGGCCCCTCACACAGGCAGGCACTGACCTGGTGTTTATCTCAATTCTCTCACTTACTACCCACATCTTAATGCCTCTACATATACCACTGTCCCCAAGAGACTGCCAGTTGTGCCCAGGTAAGGATTTTATAAGCTTGCTCAATAACTGTTTGATGAGTCTATGAAAATATTTCCTCTTTGAACATCAAACAACACACAGCTGTACAACTGTTATTAAATAAAGAAAGGTAAAGACACGGAGGTTCCCAGACAAGTTCAAGGACTTGCCCCAAGTCACTCACAGGCCTCAGATCTCTGGGAATGGAACCCAACACCCCTCCCTGACTACTAGTACAAATGTCTTCTTCCTATTTTTCCACTTTCCCTAGATTTCCCTTTTCTGACATATATATATATACACACACACACACACACACACACCAGGCAGTTAACAAAAGCATCCTTTTCAAAGAACTCCCCCACATATGCATCTTTAAAGGGGGCTCTGCTCTACCACCAGATGGGCCAAATTTAGACATTAACAGGCAACCACCACAGAAAAAGGTGGGGAAACTCAGGATTATCAGAGACAATGGGCCCCTGGACCCAAAGAAAAGAAACTCCATCAAGCAAAAACCTCCCAACTAAAGCTGCCCACCTCAGCTACAGTGACCCCACCGTCAAGACAGGGTGTCCCTGGGAGCCCTGGAAGCCAGGCTGGTAGAGATCTGCCCACCCTCCCTGACAAGACACCACCACCCCACAGCAGTCTGTGCTACTGTGGCTTCACTGGCTAAGACAGCCCTTTTCCTTCTCTTCATTGGCTTTAGAAAGATGCAAAGGCATTTTCCCAGCTGGTCCAGAGAAAAGCACAACATCTGCCTGAAATATTCAGATATCCAGGAACACATGGAAAGGAAATTTCCCTTGAACTGGGGAAAAGGAGGATAAGAAAAAACTTAGAACTGAGATCTTGGGACTGTTGAACTACTCTCCATTTGGCTTTTGTTTTTCTGAGCATTCAAAGTGCCTCCCAGAATGCTAAGTACTATGTGCACAGCCAGCGGCACGCTGATAAAGGCTCCTGGTACTGAGCCCCTATTTGCCAACTCCGTGCCTGGACACAGGGGTCCATCCACCCAGAGGGGAACACCTTTTGTGAATTCAGGCAAAGGCAACCTACAGACAAGCCCAGGTCACCAGTTACTTGAGTGAGAAGAGTGAGAAGGGTCCATGTTTCTGTTTGGGTTCCTTAGAATCAGATCCTGAGTAAGATTTCCCCTGAAAGTATACTAAGAGGTATTCCTAGGCAAAAAGGGTAGGGGAATGAAGAAGTGAGTTGAGAAAGAAAGTACTCCAGGCAAAGACTCAAAGATTCGTGGAAGTCAATTTGATGTGACTCCACAGAAAATCTCTGAAAACAGGAGCTATCATGCCTCAAAGTGTCCCAGGGAAGGACCTTGAAGCTGAACTATGAATACTCATCACCTATCCGTCATTGGTTAGGGATTGCCCCCAGAGGAGTTATAAATTTCCAGGCACTCTCTGATCTCAGTTCCCACAAACAAAGCAGGTTCCTGCAGCCCAGATCATCCTCCAACAAAGAAATGGAGAGTCCTGAAAATCGAGAGTAAAAGTACTCAGGGCATCCAAGTGCACAAAGATTGCAAAGCTCTCCATGAAAGGACATGGATTACCAGGTGTGGTGGGCACATGCCTGTAATCCCAGCTACTTAAGAGGTTGAGGCAGTAGGATCACAAGTTGAAGGACACCCCTGGCAAGTTAGCTAGTGAGGGGGTCTCAAAATTTAAAGGAAAGGGAAAAAAAAGGAGGGGGTTGGTAGGGATGTAGCTCAATGGTAGCGTGCTCCTGGGTTCAAGCCCTGGTACAAGGGGGAGGGGAAATAAGCCTCAAAGAACTTTCAAATATCAAGGAAAAAGTTACAGTGCTTTTTTTCAGAAATGGCTTTCTGCTTTTCTCTATTTTTTTCTCCTGGGAAGCGTTTCCTGGCACCACTCAAAGCTATCCAAATATTTAAACTGAAATGCTTTTCTCAAGTTGGGCTATCAGCCAAACCCAATATTCTTTTCTGTCTCCCTGGGGCCCCTGTTTTTTGCTACCTTGCCTAAGGGTAAGCCCTAATGTTTGTCTGCTATTCTAGATGCCTCATTCAGTGTGATCACTAGCTCAGCATTAACCTAGCAGATCACCTCTGTAAGCAGTAGCATAGACCAATTTCATGGCTCCTGACATAATCCCCAAAGTGCAGGGCCACCTAGTGCCAAGATATTTCATGAGAGCCAGAGATGAAGGTGGGACCCAGCTCCAATTTGACAACTGTCTTCTCAGATATACATCAAGAAAAGGAAAGGAAACGGGATCAACTGGGAGGGGATAAGGTGGAGAGATGACTAACTGTCAGGAATGAATAATAACCTAGTTCCCTCCACAACTTCTCCTCACAACCCCCCCCCCAACACCCAAGCAGGCGGATACTCTGAAAAGGTGTCCCTAAACGCCTCTGCCCAGCACTTACTAGTCTTCTCCCTTCCTCACCACACTTCGCCCCCAGAGCCAGACGTGGAAGAAAGCGTAAATGTGGACCTATATTTGAAATTAATTAAAGAGATATTTCACGAGCCTAGTTTTTTTTTTTCTGTTAATTTCCAAATGCTCTGCCTATAGTCTTTTTCCTAATCGCCTTTCATTTCTGTTGTGTCTCTTTATCTGTTCTACCGAGAGAGTTTTCTTTCCTTTAGATGGGTCAGAGTTTTGGAGACCAGATTCAAGTTCCAGTTCTATCACTATCAAGTGACACAATCTTAGGCAAAGTAGGAGTTCTGGGAGCCCCCGTTTTCCCATCAAAGAAATGAAGCTAATGCCCCCTTCTTTACAGGTGTGTGGAAAGGATGAAATGATGTGAACTTTAGGTAAAGTGCCTGCACATTGAGATGCTCAATAATCGTCACTCCCCTCCCTGGCGCCTTCTCTCTTTCTGCAACCTGGTTACATCCCACAGGATGCCCAGAACGTTTTCCACGAAGGGCCATCTGGCTGCCAGAGGAGTGGAAACCAGCTTCGGACAGCGTTACCCCTCTAGCAAGCGAGTTCCAGGCGGTGTAGACACAGACAAGCGCTTACACACACACATACGCTTTGGGCAACCTTGCGGGGTCTGGCTGTGCTGCCCCATCCCGCACCCAGCTTGGTCCAGAGGTAAGGTGATTTAAGTCCCCATCCCCGCCAAGGCGGCGCCCAGACCCGGCGGCACTTACCAGGGGCAGGCCGCACTGGGCAGCCGGGGGCCGGCCGGGCCGGGGGCGGCGGCGGGCGTGGGGCGGGTGTGGCAGCCGGCATGTCGCGGCAGCGGCGGGCTCCGGGCGAGCCTGGCTCAGAGGTGACCACGCGGGACGAGGCTCGACGGCCGAGCGGACGCGGGAAGGCAGGGAGCAGCGAGGTGCAGCAGCAAGGAGCCGGCGCTGGCGCTCCCTCTCTCGCTCCCGCCGCCCGCCCAGCGTCGCGCCCGGCGACAGCCACCGGGAACGTCTCCGGGGGCGCGGGGCTTAGCAACCGCGCACAGCCGCAGCCGCCCTCCCAGCGCAGGTTGGGCTGTGCGCGCAGCGCCTGGCCCAGGAGGCCGGGCGGAGCCGGGCTTTGAACTTGAGCTCACATCCCGGGTTGAGCCTGTGAGCTCCCAAAGGCGGCCCCTGGGGACCCCTCAGAGGCTCCGCCCCGCCCCGCCCCGCGGAGTGCAGCCCTCCCTCCTTCCGGTCGCAGTTCCAGCTGGACCTGGCAGGACCAGGTTTTGATCATACCCACTACCCTCATTTTCTATGGGCTGAAGTTCAAAAGTCGTCTCGGGACCCCTGCAATTCTTGCCCCTCCCCGCCATGAGGGTGTCAGACTTTCCGCAACATCCCCCCCCCCTTCTTATCTAGCTACCACACACATCGCTAGACTCCAAGACAGCCCAACTGCACCATCCTTCTTGGCACCAATATTCCAAGTGCCTACTCCCTGCTGTCAGAGACAAGTTGCAGAATGTTCCTCCAGCTTCGTGGCTTCTTGGTACCACCTGAGGCTGCTCATTGACTCCTTGAGTTGTTGTGATTGTTGTGAAATGGTCCCTTCTCAGCACTCCATACCTAATTCAGAGAGTTGCAATTGTCCCAGGAGTTGCACAGTCCCCGGCTCTGTCTAGGAGGGATGTTGAATGCACAGAAACTGTACCCGCCTCTCAACAGGCCTCGGACTGACAGGAGTCATGATTATAGATTAGTTTTGCTTTGTTCAATCAGGTGACAGAGCAGCCTTGTCTGATGTTGTTGTTCTGAAAAAGTGTTTATGCTCCCCAGAACATCAAGACAGAGATGATAGCACCAGAATGACTCCCAGATTTCAGGAGCTGTCTTTCTCTTTATCACACCTAACAAGAAGTCTAGAAGACTGTCACGTGTTTGTTCAGCTGCTGGTGGGTAATATCTTTCAGATAATATCTAATATCTTTCCAGACTTTAAGCTGTCTTTTATGACTGCTTTAAGGTCATAAAAGGGCTGCAACAACCCCAGGAAACCACTCTGAGAACTAGTTCTTTCTGGTTTGTTGGCCAGACAACTCCAAATCATCATCAAAGACCATTTTCAGCAATCCAGTTCCCCAACAGTGAACAAAATCACAAATGCCCTGCCTTCAGGTCATCCTCCTCCTATTGATAAGAGATAGACCATAAAATAATCAAGTATGGTGATAAATAGTACAGAGAAAAAGGAAGAAAGGAAAATGAAAGTGTTATTTTTTAAGTTGGGAGTTAGCAAAATTTGGAGGAATTGTTTATCTGGGAAACTCCCCTGAAGGTAAATGTCCTTGGGATACTCACTTTCTTTTTTAGAAGTCTTTAACAGCCACTCTACCTGGCCCTATCATTTATATTTTAGGAGTAAATTAAAGTTCAATAAACTGAATTTCAGAAGGAGAAATCTCCTGAGTTGTCAAGGAGAAATCAAATGACTTGGGGATATATTTTTTTTTTATTTTCTCCTTACAAAAGCAGCAGTCCAGCAATGTTTAATTCTGGTTAGATAGTAGTCATCGTTTATTTATTAAAAGGTGTCTATTAAGCAGTCACAGTGGACATCTTAACTCAATATTACTTTATAAGAGTGGGGGGTAGTGTTATGGTTTAGATGTGAGGTATCCCCCAAAAGTTCATGTGTGAGACAACGGAAGAAGGTTTCAAGGTAAATTGATGGGTTTATGAGAGTCTTAACCCAATCAGTGAATTAATCTCCTGATAGAGATTAACTGAGTGGTAACTGAAAGCAGGTAGGGTATGGCTGAAGGAGGTGGGAATTAGGGGACTGTCAGGGTTTTATATTTTGTACAGTGAGGACAGCGCCTTTGCTCTCACATGCACTTCTCTCTCTCTCTCTCTCTCTCTCTCTCTCTCTCTCTCTCTCTCTCTCTCCCCGCCCCCCTTCCCTCCCTCCTTCCTGATCATCACGTCCTGAGCCTCTTTTGCCATGATGCTCTGCCTCACCTAGAACCCTGAGAAATGGAACCAATCTTCTATGGGCTGACACTTCTGAAGCTATGAGCCCCCAAATAAACTCTTCCTCCTCTAAAATTGTTTTTGTCAGGTCTTTTAGTCACAGCAGAAAAAAAACTGATTAAAACAGACACAATGCATCTTACTGAACACTGTGGAAGAAACTGCTAGTTGCCTACTCATTACCAGTTTTCTCCTTCTGACCTAGTAACGGAACTCTAGCTTTCAGCTGAGCACACTGCAACTCTGCAATAGAGAATATATTTACCAGCCTCCCTTGAAGTCAGGAATGGCCATATGGAAAGTTTCTGGCCATTGAATGTAACTGAGAGTTTTAAGTGGGACTTGCAAATTGACTCCTTCAAGAGACTGCTGCCACTGATAGATACATTTGATTGTCCATCTCAACCCCTTTCCTTGGTCTTGGCATTCAGTCATGATGTCTGTGGTATGTGGTATTGTGGTTTCAATTCTTCCCTCCATCTCTTAATAGAACAAACAACCCTCCTAGGTTACTCAGCTTTCCATTACTGTGACAAAATACCTGAGATAATCAACTTAAAGCAGGAAAGGTTTGTTTTGGCTCATGGTTTCAGAGGTTTCAACCCATGGTGACTTGGCCCTTTTGTTTTAGACCTGTAGTAGCACAGTACTTCATGGCAGGAGCATATGACAGAGGAGGCTATTCCCCTCATGGTGACTAGGAAGCAAAGGAAAAGACAGGAAGGGGCCTGGGTCCCAATATCCCCTTCAAAGTCATCATCTAATGACCTAACTCGAATCACCTCCTAGAGATTCCACCATATCCCAATAGTGCCACAGGCCAGTGACCAAGCCTTGGCCTTCAGGGGACATTTCCAAACCACAGCACCACCTTGACACTTGCAAACCATTGCATTTCCCTGCATTGATTTTAGTTTTGGAAATCTTAGTTACTTTGGCTAATGGGATGTTGTTACTGGATATAATGTAAACAGAAGCTAGGAATATACCCTCTGGTTAAGCTCCTGCCAAAAGTCTAAGAAGCTAGTGATCCAAGGAGCATGTTCATAAGGATGCTGCAGGCCTAAACTTCAACCTGCAGCTAAATCCAGCTGACCTGCAGCCTGAAGTGGGGCTACCTTAACAAACCTTGGAATGATACAGAAAAATACCCATTGTTGTAAGTCACTGAGTTTGGGGCTAGCTTATCAGGATTACTGCAACAAAAGCAAATATAATGGTTGATGATACTAGAGGTCTATCATCCTTCTTGGGTCACTGATCTTGAAAGTAGAAGCCAAGTCCTAAGGATTGAAGAGCATAAAAATAGAAGTTTGAGACCCAACCCATATGACATCATGAAAGTATCCCACCACCCCTGACCTATTAACTTTGGATTTCTCTTTTAAAAGAGAATAAATCCTTGTATGTTTAAGCCACTAAAACAGAATATACAGTATTCCCTGGAAAAAGATAATTCGTATCCATCCCTCAAAAAAAGGAGACCATTTTATTTTCACACTATGAGAAACATTAAACACACACATTTGCAATCATTTAAATGTAAAATAGAAGACAGAAAAGGAACATCATGCTTGTAGTGGGCCACTTAAGTAGGAACTCATTGGCATCACTGATGAGAAAGGAACAATAGCGGTGGCAGTCTAGAAAAGGTGCCAGGGCTATTTTGGTTACAAGCAAGCAAAATTTTTACTCAAGGAGCTCAGGTTAGGTGGCAGGGGAGCACAAGACATTTTAAGTATTCTCAAGGACAACCCAAAGCAGCTTGGCAACCACTTCACCACCTTTCTCTTGAACATCCCCCACAATTGCTACATCTCAAAATCTAGTTTCTTCAGGGAAAGAATATGCTTAGTCCGGCTTATTTATTCTAATCAGGACACTTACACCACTGGCCAGATACTGGATTTGTGGCTGTCGGGTAGAAGTCCAGCTCTGGTCCAAACAGCCTTGGCACAATAACAAAGAAGATAGAGAAGTAAGAATAGAATAATGGTTATTCTGAAGTGCATAGGGCATTTTGAAACCTGGAAACAGGAGGAATTGCATAAAGCAGACAAATTGACGAATATATCCAGGACATCAGGTCAGCTCGAGCTGAGGAAAGAGCTGGAACCACTTCCAGAGGTGAAATCTAACCAGGATACCACTATGCATTCAGGAGTGACTTGGAGAAGAAACTGATGAAGAGATCATGCAGCCTCCAGGAGAAAGCTCCTTATTCTCTGAATCATCAGGATTATTACATATGGAGATTCTAAGAAAGAGGAGAGATCCAGGACCTCCTATAGCAAAGCTCACTGTTCTAACGACTTCACAGTGTGCATTTCTCAATCTTCTCATCATACTCCTAGGACATTGTTATGTGCCTTCACACCCCAGCTGTCGCCTTCTCTCCTTCCCTCCCCAGGTAAAATTCATAAGAGATTACTTCATGTTCTCCATCTGTGCTCACGCCCTTCTGCAGAGCTCCTCAGGCCTGCTGAGATCTGACTTATCTGCTGCATTGCTACAGTAAACAAAATTCAGTCTGTTTTGTTTCATCTCATTGCAGCTATGACCATCCTGATGCTCTCAGCTTCTTGAAACTCTGTCCTATCCTGACTCCTTCCAGTTCACCCTGATTTGTGGGTCCTTCTTCCTCCATTCAGTCCTTATACATAGGTATTCCTCAGGGTTTTTTGTTTTTTTGTTTTTTTTTTTCATTCGTATCTTTGGTAGTTCTCCATGCATGATCTTATCGAAGCCCTTGGTTTCAATTTCAGACTGATCTCATCTCCTCTCTTCCAAGATGTCTCTACTAGACAACTCATAGATATCTCTTAGAATGCATCTCCCAAAACCTGCTCATCTTCTCCCCCAAAACCTGTCCCTCCTACTGGATTCTTGGTCTTATTTTTAGCTCTTCAAGCCATACATGCATAAATGAATGTCAACTCCACAGTCACCAAATCCTCTGCTCCCTCTTCTTTCCTACTGTCCTGCCATTGCCTGGTTCAAGCTTTCACGACATCCCATCTAGACCATCCCAACCACTTCCTCCCTCACATTGCTGCATCCCTTCCAGCCTTACTCCCAGATCATCAGCCTTACTAGAGGCATGAAAATCTTTCTCTATATAGATCTACGCGATTGCATAATTTCTCCATTTAAAATCCTCCAGTGGTTCTATGTCTCTTAAAAGTTCAAATTTAAACCTTCTGTTGTGATCTTCAAAGCTCTTCAACATTGAGTCTTGTCCCTCACTCAATCTTCATCAGCCACCACTCCCCCTGGTTACTCTGGGCTCCAGCTAGTGCAAATCCCTTGTTTGGCCTTGGCCTCCACCTCTTTTCATACGCTGCTGCTCCATCTGCCCACATGCAGTCTTTACTCGAACATCACCTCCTCTGCCAAGCTATGATTCAAGCCCATGTTTTTCATCAGTTAACTATTCTGTTCCTTCCCCGAAAACGAATCACCAACAGAAGGATGGGAAAGTAAGGTGGGCCAATGTGTTTGAAATAACTACATCATGGCCAATCTGATCACTCCCCAAGGCTGACAACTGACCCAGTCGGGGTACATCCCATCCAGCCAGTGATTCTTATCTACCTTGAACTCAGCTAAAATGTCCAAGTCTGGTCCTATTTGACCTGAGTTTGCTCTAGTGAAAGGTTTCAAAGATGAAGTCAAAACTGCTGCCTAAGATAAAATATGGGATTTCCTGTGACTGTTGTAAATGCATATTTGAGAAAACTGTATCAGCTCTGTGTGGACATGATTTAAGGAATATATCTAAAATACGTTAGCACTTTTCCTGAATACAAGCTCCTGCTTTTAAACAAATCATTTTATCCCCAATGTCTAGTAAAGTTGCCATCTGGATCCTCCTGATGTCCACAAATATGCCACTCAGCACTGTGAAAGCAAGATGCAGATAATTGTTCTGTAGTACAGCAAGAATACAGAATTACTTTCAAAACTACTAATCAATTTTGAAATGTGGAATGGTGAGAAAAGGAAAGTCCAAAAGATTCTCAGTCCAGTAGTATATGCAAGGCAAGATTTCAAGTATTATAGAATACTATGATACTTCTAAAATTTAATGTTTCTCAAAACACAGCCTGTAATTAAACATAATAGTTTTAAAAAAATGAAATGAGGCTACGTCTAAAAAAGCTAGACCATGGTACAATATTATGTGTAATGTCACTGAATTACCAAACCTGCCCTCAAAAAAGAAGAGATAATAAATAAAGCAATCCTAAGATTCCAGAATAAGATGTCATACAAAGTTAGAGACAAGCATATACACATGCATTTTTGTTCAGACATACCTGTGAAACACTCTGGAACTGAAATTATAAAGGCATTCTTAAATAATGAGATCAAATTCTATTACATAAAATGTTTAAATAAGTTTATCCAAGATTTATTTGACCCTTATAAATTCTTCCTACTCATCTTAATGTCTCAGGATAGAGGGTCACCTGATATATGGGTGACCTTGTCCTCAAGGATGAACAGAGAGAAAGGGAACAGATCCTTACATGTACTGAAGGGCTGACTGCTTTGCAGCCTGGATGTGGAAACTGTATGGACCTTGCAGGCAAACTAATCCCCTGCCAGTTTTATTAATAAAGCTTTATTGGAATAAAACCATGATTATTCATTTACATATTGTCTGTGTTGCTTTTGAGTAGACGAGACAGACTGTCTGGCCCACAAAGTCTTTTACAGAAAAAGCTTACCCACCCCCCTCCTTAGTGTCCACACATATCTGTGCTCTGTCCTGCATGGAATGAAGAAGACCTAGCCACCAAAATTCACTTACTTATATGTCTGATAATGATGAGAACTACTGTGGAACAAAATAAAATTTCCTCATTCGAGTTCAAGATGGTCACCCTGGTTTAACCTAACCCTTTCCATCTTTGACCCAATGGTTTACCCACCTCCTCTGAACATTCTCAAAGTCCTTACCAAATAAAGAAATCAAATATGGGAGGAGAGAAAACAATTCTGAACTCTCAGGAGCATCACTGGAGGGTCACTTGTTTTAAATCTGAGATAGAGTCATTTTTGCCATTTTCGTGGGACTGTCTCCTGTTTTGGAACGTGAAAGCAGAGAGCCTAAGACATTCACTCAAGAACAAACAGCCTAATCAGTCGCAGAAGCAAAACTGGAATCCAGGTATGTCTGTTGCAAAGCAACGCTCCTGCCAACATACCTTGCTGCCTGATCAATTTATTCACTGGATAAATATTTATTTAGCCATTTGGGGATGTCTTCTATGTTCCAGACACTATGCCAGGCACCTAAGACATAAAGATCCTCAAACAATGAAGAACAAATGATATCAGGGCAACATATATTTTAAACAAGATAAATGTGACCCCCTAACCTCAGAAATCCCTAAATCCACAGTCTAACAAAAAATTTAAAGTAATCATATCCTTATGAAAGGAAGTGCCATGATTCTGTTTTTTTAAGACATAGCATGAATTAATTAGACTGAAACCCTAAAGAATATGTGTGATGTGTGAATGTTGATATAATGTCATTAAAAGTTGAGCGTCTGGGAAAATTAGGTAATTTCTCAAACCAATTCAGTTTGTTTTTGTTTTTGCTTTTACCTAGATTATGTTTGAATTTCTATTAACTGTGCTGCCAAATGTTGACATGGAGCCCACTCTAGACTGTGACTGGTCATGCTCAATGACCATGCCACGGTCTAACTTGAGGGTCATTCTTTTTCAGTATAATCTTGGGCAGATGTTTTTGTTCAACATTTTAAAAATTGGAAGTTCAGTCTCAGATCTTGAAAGAGCATCTTAAAATTCCAACAGCAGCTCTGGTAATTTAAGGGATGATTTTATTATTTCACTCCACTGAATTTTTAAAGTAATCTGAATGCTTTCATTAAAAAAAAAAAAAAAACCTAAAAAGGATGAAGAAAATGGATTGCTTTGGTCATTCTAACATTTCAAGTGTAAATCATGAAAAAAAACTCTGATATAATTCACAAATATAGATCTATCTATGCCAAGACAAACGCATGAGGCTCAAAACTACCATATGGTTTTACACAGTCATAAAAGCTTTCTTTATTTGCCTATGTTCTTATTTTTTTAAGTAAACAGATGGTTCAATAGTGAAGATATAAAATCTGACCATCATTGGATCATCAATCTACTAAATCCTAACCTCAAGAACTGTCTTAAAACTCTGTCCCCAAATGGCAGAATTCATCTATACTTTTCGTCATTTTCAAATTAAGTACAGTGACAGAGCCACTGTTACAGGTAAACTAATTGTCTCACTGCCCTAGAATAAATCAGGCCTTCCAATATGAAACTGATAAATTCATCATTAATGGCTGATGGGCCACACGGCCACTCCTATAGTCCCAGCTATAAAAGCTTGGGAAGCTGAGGCAAGAGCATCACTGGAACCCAGAAGTTCAAGACCAGCTTGGACAACATAAATAATTAAAAAAAAACATGATGGAAAGGTGGGAGACAATCCATGAAGTGATAGGAAAATAATGCAATTGATCACTGAAATGTATTGAATGAAAATTTAAAAGAATAAAATATATTGGATGTTCAGAAAAATTAATGGCCAAAACAAATGACTAAAACTGAAGATACATAAATCCAAGATGTACTCTAAACACATAAAACAAGATTAAATATCTTGAAAACACAGTCACAAAATCATGACAAAGTCATGCCTGGCCAGAGAGTAGAAAAGTCTTACTAATGAAACAGTCTTATCACCAGGCAAGGTGGTGCATGCCTATAATCCTAGTGGCTCAGGAGGCTGAGGCAGAAGGATTGTGAGTTCAAAGCCAACCTCAGCAATTTAGGAAGGCATTAAGCAACTCGGTGAGATCCTGTCTCTAATAAGATACAAAACAGTTCTGGGGATGTGGCTCAGTGGTTAATTGCCCTGAGTTCAATCCCCAGTACAAAAAAAAAAAAAAAAAAGAGTCTTATTGTTTGAGTCAGTTTTTTCATTGCTGTGACTAAAAGACCTGACCAGAACAATTTATAGAGGAGGAAAAGTTTATTAGAGGGCTCATGGTTTCAGAGGTCTCAGTCCATAGAAGACTGGCACCATTTCTCAGGGCTCAAGGTGAGGCAGAACATCATGGCCAAAGAATGTGGCAGAGGGAAACAACTCACATGATGACCAGGAAGCAGAGAGAGAAAGAGACTCCACTTTTCAGATACAAAATATATAACCTAAAGTCATGACCGCAGTGCCTACCTCCTCTAGCTACACTCACCTACCTTCAGTTACCACTCAGTTAATCACATCAGGGACTAATTTGCTGATTAGGTTAAGGCTATACCCCAATCATTTCTCCTCCAAACCTTCCTGCACTGGCTCACAAGTGAGGTTTTGGGGGACACCTCACATCCAAACCATAACACTTATCAAACAGCAATTTGGAAAGTCACATGAAATCAGTAGATACAAAAGGAAAGAGCAATCTGTACTATGCATGTGTGACAGAAATTAACTCCAGCTTAGATTATGACAAAGCACCATAAAATATAATCCAGCTGTCCACCCAAGCATGAGGGAGAAGCACTCAATGACTTTCATGCTCCAGGAGAAGCGATTGCTTTGGGGAGCAGTGTTGTAAACTGGAAAGACATGTGGGGGACAGGGCAAATGGAACATCAGCCACACGGGTACTGAAAAGGAATACTCCCATATGGTTAAGGGCCTCCTCCTGCCCTGGCAGCTAACCCATCCACAGCATGATTGGCAGAGAACAGTCAGCGGTCAACAGCATGTGCTGTGGTCATCACACCATGTCAAAAGAGCCAGTGAAAGTCTTGAACATGGTCAAAGACAGTAACTCAATATCAGCCTTCCCAGCAAGCTGCAAGGGAAATGGTCAACAAGAACAACTCTGGTTTTTCCCCACACTCAAGTGTGATCACAGTCAAGAAATATGCTCACACAAATTATGGACATAAAGATGAGGTTGTAAAATATTTTATGTGTGTCACAGACAACATAAAAACAACAACAACAAAAGATCTCTTTTATGATTCCAAGTGGCAAGTATCCATGATATACTCTGGGTCTTGAAGGAGCTAAGCTTCTAACATCAAGGCTCAAATATCACAACTGAAAATATCAAAGATACCAAAGTTTCATAAGTTGATCGGACTGTGGTACAAATGACTCCATCTCTGAGTTTTTCCCAGCCCTTCATGTTGTTGATTCATTACAGAGGGAAGTGAACATATTTCCAAGCATGTTTAAAAACCACATTCAAACACTGCATTGGACCGTGAAGAAATTCTTTGCCAGGACGAAATCAACCAGGTGCAGAATAGGAATGCAAGTGGCATTTCCTTCCCAGCTCAGTCATCCACCTTCTGGGCTGAGTGCCATGTGACTGTTCACCTAACAGAGTCTGAGTGAGAAATTGCTCCCCAGTTTCGATTTGGTAATGCAGATCCAGCATCCAAACCAACTAACAGAGCTATCAAACACCTGCCGGCGTCCTGAGTGTCGGAAATTGTGATGTTGCAGAAGTAAGGAGTAAGAAAAGAACACAGCCAAAGAGAGAGAGACTGGCTTACTGCTCCAGATGCCAGATACAGACCCTGAACCACAAAAACAGAACGCTCTTCTACTCCCTGATCTGAAACTGTGGCTGCTATTCGTTCTGATTTTTTAATATCAAGCATTGTAATATTTTTATTTTTTTAAATTTTTTTTGTAGTAGTAGATGGACAGAATGCCTTTATTTTATTCGTTTATTTTTATGTGTGCTGAGGATCGAACCCAGTGCCTCACACATGCTTGGCAAGCACTCTGACACTGAGCTACAGCCCCAGCCCAAGCATTGTACTATTTTTAAACCATGATATTTAAAAAACCTAAAGTCAGCAAATTACAAATTAGTGGGGCCCTGAGCAAGTTAATAAGACCTCTCTCAAAAATAAAAAATAAAAAGGGCTGGGAATGTACCTCAGTGGTAAAGTGCCCCTGGGTTCAATCCCCAGTACCAAGAAAACAAACAAACAAACAAAAAAAACCCTATGTTTAGTTGTCATGTCAACGGAGATATAGAAGGGTTAGGGTTAGGCAGCCAGGACAAGAGTGAGGGAGTCAGAGGCAGGCCAAGACCAAAGAAGCACAGAGAGGGTCTTCCAGTGAGGTCAACTTTGCTGTTAGAAGTTAGAAGTGCTTGTGAACACAAGCTGGGGACCCAATTAGATAGACAATTCTATAATCATGTTCCTAAGCAGGGGATCCAATAGAAAAACTATAATAGATGCGGGGACATCAGTGATCAATGGTGAGGAGAAAGTGGAGAGAGGAGGAGATTTAAAAAAAAAAAAAAAAAGGAGGAAATTCCAGGAACCATAAAAGAACAAGCCAAACTTCCCCACCAAACTCCTGGCTCTGGGGCCCCCCTTCTCTTTGGAGAAGTCTGTTATTGTCACTTTTGCAATAAACCTGCCGCTTGCTTTCCGTCTCTGTGTCCTGTTCTTCAATTCTTTGCTAAACCGGAAACAACAAACCCAAGACAGTAACAATGACTCCTAGTTTTTTTTTCCTTTCATCTTTAACAATTCAAATCCCCAACCTTCATAAATGACCTGATTTAAAAAGCAAAATGAATTCCTGAATAAACAGATTATAGACCAAAAAAGTCAGCCCCGCTCTTTTTGCCACGTAGAGCAATAAAGTCACGGCTGGGTCTTGATATCCATTGCTTTGTAAGAGTCCTTGTCTTGTGGTTTATATGCGCATAGAACTTATTGGCTTGAAATTTCAAGAATTTTGCAACTGTTCCATGAATCTTTAGACCATCCCACTTATACTCAGTGTGGGTGGAGAACATGAGACCCAGGGAAATGAAACAGTCTCTTCTGTGTTAGAGAATAAAGATGGAAAAAAAAATGTCAAACTTTGTTCTGGTTCACTTTTAATAATTTAAAAGTGAATTTTTTTCTCTTCTTGCAGCATTTTAGCAACAAGAAAAATCAGACAAAAATCCCTTTAAATTATCTTTAAGTCAGAAAAGGTAGCAAATACAGATTTTTTTATAAAAGGGGCTATTTTCAGGAAAGCATTTAAAAAAGCACAATTATCTAACAAGCAAAACTTATAATTATATAATTCCACAGCATTTGGCAGTACGATAACTTTTGTTTAAAGGAATGGGTGGGATTCATTTTGTGCCTTTGTGTCTACAGAACTTTGTGCCTCAGATCCCCTAGAGAATTCTAGTGCAAAACAACAAGGTTATCATCAATCAATGTCCTGCAGGGATAGGCACTATTTAGTCTTTAGGAAAATAGAAGTTGAAGAGTGCAAATGGAAATTGTTGGTAATAAAAATAGTCAAGATATGGTTTAAAGAATGTTTTATCTGACAAATTAAAGCAAATAACACACAATCAGTGAAGACGACTTGGTTCCCAGAATAATGGCACCTCCTACACCTTGAACTTTAAGAAGGTGAACCTTGGTTGTTAGACAGAAACTCAATTATAGAGTATCTATTATGTGCTAGTCTGTGTTGCTACCTTTAAATGAATTGTTTTATTTACTCCAACATATGTGTTTCTTATTTACTCCAACATAATTGTTATGGCCATTTTAAAAATGTATCAGAGGAAATAATCGGATGAAGACCACACAGTAATAAGCAACCAAGGTAGTACTTGAATCTATGTCTGTCTGACATCAAAGTCTGTGTTTACAAAGAGTGTATACCACACTCTTGCCAGCTGGGAGGCAGGTTTATTATTTAGTTTTTGCTGTGTAACAAACAATTCCAAAACATAGTGGCTTAAGAATCATAACCTCTTATTTAGCTAATGATTTGGTGAGTTCATGATTTAGGCTGGACTCAGGGCATTTCCTTCTGTCTTGCCTGGGCTCCTTTAGGTACCTGCAGTAATTTGATAGATTGGCTAGGTGCTGTCTGGTCTAGGATGGCTTTGTCAGACAGGCTTGTCCCTGGATCATGTAGTCTCTAATAATTTAACAGGTTAGTCCATGCTTGTACACATGGTATTTGGGCAGTGTCCCAAGAGAACAAGTGGTTGGGTATAAAACCTTTTGAGATGTAGGCTCCAAATTAACATAACACCGTTTCCATCACGTTCTGTTGTCCACAGCAGGTCTCAAGTCCAGCCCAGATTCAAGGGGGAAGATACAGACTTATGCTGAAGAAGAGAAGAGCTGCAAACCATATTGAACATCACCCTTAGGACTTCGTTTCCCAAACCCATGGCCTCTCTCTAACCGTGGGAAAGCTCCAGGAAAACCAAACGGAGATTCTTTTCAACATCATGAAAGACGGAGAATGAAGAACAGTTGAAGACTGAAGGGGAAAAAAAGGAGATATGACAATAGGGTTTTTGTTTTCTGGTTTGGTTTGGTTTGGTTTGGTTTGTTTTGATACTAGGAATTGAACCCAGGGGTGCTTTACCACTGAGCTGCATCCCCAGCCTTTTTTATTTTTTTTACTTTGTAAAAGCATCTCACTAAATCATTTAGGGCCTGCCTAATTTGCTGAGGCTGGCCTCAAGCCTGCAGTCTGCCTGCCTCAGCCTCCCAAGTCACTGGGATTGGGAGGCTCCATGCCTGGCTCAACATAGGGTTCTGAATTGAATCCTGAAACAAAAGGACATTGGAAGAGAGACCAGTTAAATCCAAAGTTTGTAGTTTTATTTAAAGTTAGGTATCCTGATTTGGATAGGTTATAAAGTTACCTGATTTATTCTTGACTTTAAAAAGAATGCTTTAAAAGTAAGCCAGTAGCATTCATTGGTACTTACAGGGTCCATAGCAGCCCTGTGAGTAGAAGAATGTCACTTTACCATTCTCTTGCCACAGAGAATTGGTGTGTAACACTGGGTCTCTTTACACACACACACACACACACACACACACACACACACACTACTTTCAGTTAAATTTTGCAAAACAAAGGGATTTCTATCCCACCCGCTCCTCCAAATAAAAAATTTACTTTACGAAGCATGATGTTCACTATAGCTATAGTTGATGGCATTTGTTTAAGTTAACAAACTTTATTCAGGCTGAAGAAATTTCTATTTATGCTTAGTTTGCTAAGAGCTTTGCATAAGGAATGTATGCTGAATTTTAGTAAATTTTTTTTCTGTATCTACTGGAACAATCATATGGTTTTCATCCTTTGGGATATTAATAATTTACCAAGTATTAATTTATATAATTGGTTTCCTTAAATTAAGACAATCTTGTATTCTTGGATAGCCTAACTGGACCATTATGTATTGCATTTTTAATACCTTGTTAATTTTGGATTGGTTATATTTCCTTTAGGATACCTGCTCCTCTTTTTATGAGTAAGAGTGGCCTATAATTTATCTTATTCATCCTCCCTCTGTAAGATCTTTATATCAAAGTTAAGCTAGCATGTCTAAAATGAATAGAATATTCCATTTTTTTAATATTGCCTGGAGTAGTAAATTTGGGATTGAAGTTTGCTATTGTTTTTAAGTTTCATAAAATCTTCCTGTAAGGCCATTTAGGTCTAGTATTTTCTTTGTAGAAAGACTTTGAACATTTAATTAAATTTATTATATGATTATAAGTCATTCAGATTCTTTGTTTCCTCTATAGTTGATTTTTATAACTTGTGCTTCTATAAAAATTTCCCCATAAATCTTAATTTTGAAATTTATGATATAAAGTAATTCATAATATCCTCTTAGTTTTTGTTTAATCTCTGAAATGGATTATAGTCTTCTTTTCATTGAATATGATATATGTAGACCTTCTCTCTCTTTATGAATATCTTTTTAATTAAAAAAGATAACTTTTGGGCTGAGGTCATGGCTCAGTGGCAGAGCACTCACCTGGCACGTGTGAGGCACTGGGTTCTATCCTCAGCACCACATCCTGATAAATAAATTAATTTTTTTTAAAAAAAGATAACTTTTGGTTTGACCAATATCTACTGTATGCTTGTTTTATTTTTTGTTATGTTCTTACTTTTTTCTTTATTCCTTCTATTTTCCTTGGAGTTATTCTGTTTTTACTTGCCTTCTTTTAAAGTTAGATATTTAATTCATTAATTTGGAGGCTTCCTTTCTAAGATTAGTTTTAAGATCATGCATTTTCTTCTAAGTACTATTCACAAGTTTTGTTCCATTTTAAATATTTTCTTATTTCCATGATGATTTCAACTTTTAACCCAGGGGTCATTTTAGAACGTGAATAAAATTTTTTCAGAATATATGATGTTGGGTTGGGGTTGTGGCTCAGTGGTAGAGTGCTCACCTAGTACGTGTGAGACACTGGGCTCAATCCTCAACACCACATAAAAATAAATAAGCAAAATAAAGCCATTGTGTGCATCTATAACTAAAGAAAAATATTTTAAAAAATGTTTTTCTAGTATTATTTTTGTTATTAACTTATGACTTAATTATACATAGACATAACTCTTTTAAAAAATTGTTGATGCTATTTTATAGCCTAGCATATGGTTATTTTTATTCCATATTTTATAAGTCTTTGAAAAGAATTGGATCCTGAATGCAATGATCTACACATGTCCTCAGATTTATCCTAATTGTGCTTTCAAAATTTCTATTCCTTAGTGCTTGGGTTGTAGCTCAGTGGTAGAGAACTTGCCTCGCATACGTGAGGCCCTGGGTTTGATCCTCAGCACCACTTAAAAATAAATAAATAAATATTAAAGATATAAAAACTTTCTATTCCTTTGTGAACTTTTTGCTGTTTGATCTATTAATTATTGAACTGAGCTGTATTTTTAAAAATGTCTTGCCTTGATCATAGATTTGCCTAGTTCTTCTTACTGATCTGTCCATTTTTACTTTGCACCATCCCAAGGCCATGTTATTAGCTGCATACAAGTTTTAAACAATTATGTCTTCCTAGTGAATTAAACCTTTTATCATCATATAGTGATTCCCTTTATCTATAATAGTGCTTTTAAAGTATGTTTTTAGCTGACATTAATGTAATTGTTGCAGCTTTCTTTTGGTCAATATTTTTTTTCCTATCCTTGACTTTCAATCTCTCTATCTCATTATATTTTAAGTGAATTTATTATAAATATATGAGATATGAAATTTTAGATTTTATCTGGTCCAAAGATCTTTTTAACTGTAGTTTAGGGTGATTACATAGCTTTACTATGATGTGTCTAGATGAGAATTTCCTTTTAATTATCCTTCTTGATATTCCTTGGGATTCCTAAAGAAATGAAAGAAAACCAACACCCAGCTAACACACCCCTTGCCAAGCCATAAGCCATGAGGCAGAGCCATATCCCTCATATATAAGTAGAGTAAGCTCGGCCTATCATGAGCACTTGAGCTGTACCTCCCTGCTGCCTTTTTTTAATTCATATTTCCAGAAGGGGCATCTTTGTGGAATCACACTAGAGTTTCACATTGCTGAAGTAAGCCAGCAGCATTCATCGGTACTCACAGGGTCCATAGCAGCCCTGTGAGTAGAAGGATGGCACTTTACCATTCTCTTGTCACAGAGAATTGGTGTGCAACACTAGGTCTCTTTAGAAGAAGAAAAGAAAAAAAATGTGTGTGTGTGTGTGTGTGTGTGTGTGTGTGTGTGTGGTACATTACTTTCAGTTAAATTCTGCAAAACAAAGGGTTTTCTATACCACCCTGTCCTCCAAATAAAAAGAAAGCAAGTCACTCTGACTTTGGGTATACTAGGAAACAACAAATACCCAAATCCCCAATCTCGAAAAATCAGCTGCAAAGTACAGTGAAATTTGAACCAAGTAGGGGCAGGATACTGGAGGAGGACTTGCATCTTTACAGACCCAAGGCAGAGACCATGGAAAATGATATGACCTCAGGGACTAAACCCTTCTACCCTTGCTTTGAACAGGGGGCTGGGAGCATCCCTGAGCTCTGCTCTTCATGGAGTGTTTGGGGAGGAGAGGAGCTGAGCAAGAAACCACCTAGATCATCATCTTTACAGAATGTTTGGAGTCAGTATGACAAGGTAAAAATCAGCTCTGCAGGGTACCGATATTCACCAGCTAAAATGAAAGGCAAATGCTAAATCACAGTGTGTGAGTTTCTACATGAGCCAAGCAGGATCACTGCTCAGTCCTGGCATAATTATTTTCTTAGGGCTTGGGGGAGTTTGTGAGAAAATGTTGTAAGTCAACATCCTCAATCTCAGATGCCTGCAGCTTTAGTTCACTTCCCCAGTCTTTTCACCTTGCTCTTCTTCAGCAGGGAGGATGGCAGAAAAGAATGGTGTCACAGTTTAGATCAGAAATGTTCCCCAAAAGCTCTTGTGTTAAAGGCTTGGTCCCCCAATAGAAAAGTGTTCAGAGGTGGGGCCTTTAGGAAGTGACTGGATTATGAGAGCTCTGGCCTCATTGGTGGATTAATCCATTCATGAATTTATAGCTTAGTGGACTATTGCAGGGCAGGGGGGTCCTTAGGAGGTGGGACCTAGCTGGAGAAAATTTATCACTGGGGGCGTGCCTTTGAAGAGTATGTGTCCCTAGCATATCCCCCCTTCTCTCTCTCCTTTCTTTTTCCCTCTTTCTTCTCCTCCTCTTCTTCCTCCTTCTCTTCTCCTTCTTCTTCTCTCCTTCTTTTCCTCTCTCTTTCATCTCCTTCCCCCACTCCTCCTCCCCCACCTCCTCTACTCTCTCTTCCTTCCTCCCTCCCTATCCTAACTGCCATGAGGTAACCAGATCTGCTCCACCACACCCTCCCCACCATGATGTTCAGTCTGACCATAGGCCTAGAAACAAGGGAGAAAAATGACCAGGGACTGAAATCTCTGAAACAATGATCCAAAATAAATCTTTCCTCCTTCAAGTAAATTCTCCCAGTTATTCTTTTCACAGTAACAGAAACCTGACTAACAGAGTCTATATTCATAAGTGAGCCATAATAAAAAAACTAGCAAATTTAGCTTCTATCCTAGGTAATATAGGAAGGAAAGAAGAAAGGGCAGATGAGGAATACACATCAGAAGTTCACCATGAATTAGAGGGAAATTTTGAATAGATGTTTGTCCATCTTATCAGCCAAATTGACGAATCTATGGTGTTTTTAAAGCAAAGATTCAAAGAAGGCATGATGAGGTAATAGAAAAGGTGGAAACAGAATGTGTGATCTCAGAAAATAAATGTAATTAAATGTTTTATAAAACTAAGAGCCATATTAGAAATCAAATATAAGAACGGACATTAATGGAAACATAGTTAAGCATGTGGAATTCTGATAGACTTGAGAAAGCTGAACAAAATAAATTCAAAGCATATTAGAAAAACTATTAATAATAAAAGTAATCAAAGGAAATCTATCGTAAAAATCACATATCTGAAGTAAACTGAGCAAAGGAAGCAAGTAAACAATACCTAGAGATATAATAGAAAAGAACTTTTCTATTTAAAATTTATATTTGGGTTCAAAAGCTCAGAATGACCCACACTGAGCCATAACTTAATAAAACTACCAGACTTCAAATGTAAAGAAATAATGGTTAAATGTGGGGGGCAGACATTGATTAGCTTATAATAAAGGTGACAAATCAGACAGGCCTAGGACTTTACCACTGCAATGCTTAAAGCTGGAGAAAGTGAAACAAAACTTCGAAAGTCTGGGGAAAGAACACATGTTCAATCTAAATGCAATTCAAGTATTAGGCAATGAACATTTTTAAACATGTAAGATCTCAAGGAATGTAGTCTTTCTTGGAGAAGCTACATGGTGATATATTCAGTATCAAGAAAAGAAAAAAAAAAGTTGTAATGAGAACACCTAAACCCTTCATATACAAAGCCAAAGCTAAATAGCCATCTGACACGTAGATTTTAAACAATAACTACCTAAGAGAATGAAAATGTTATAAATTTCATATATACTTGCTCTCTCTCAATAGTTGATTTACATGGATATGGAAATACATCTTTGGGTCCTACTTCATATAGATAGATAGATAGATATACAGACACAAAATTTAAAAAATACAAAAATATTTGTATAATATATATTTTAAATAAATATTTGTGTGTATGTGTGTGTGTGTGTGTGTGTGTGTATATATATATATATATATATATATATATATATAAATTTGCTTTAAGCCTATGAGTATGTAATGCTCATTTTTTTAACCAGAGTATATTTCCCATTTTTCTGTTGTAGATATTACTAACCTGTTTCTTTCTCACTGTGAACATACACTTGAGGAAACTGTTCCCAGGAAACCACATGCTCTCCACTTGTGAACCTATTTCTTATCAAGCAACTGAAGAATTTCCAACCTAAATGCAGAAAAAAATAATTGAATTGGGTTAAAGTTTATAATCAGCTTGCTGATTTAAAGGGATCTGCTGACAAATAAATGTCTAAATGCAATGAACAGAACCTTAAAAAATGATTCAGGTAAATAGAACTAGTATTGGAATGAAAACTATGGGAGCAAGAGCAAATTATATTTGCTTGAATGATTATGTCAAAATGAATTCCAGTATCATGTATAACCATAATGCACTAATAAAAGCATTTTAAAAAACCACACACACACACACACACACACACACACACACACACACAGAAAAGAAGAAATTTCATTTGAGGCTGAAAAGTTTTCAGTTAATTCACCAAATAAAGAAGTCCAGTGGGGGCTGGGGATGTGGCTCAGCAGAACATTCACCTAGCATGTGCGTAAAAATAAATAAATAAAATAAAATTATTGTGTCCAACCAGAACTAAAAAAATAAATAAATAAGTCTGATTGGTAATAATCTGAAAGTAAGGCCAGCTTCAGTCATGATTCTCATTTGAGGAGTACTTCATACGACATATTCCCAGATCTTAGTTCATTTCATCCTCAAAACCAGTCTGTAAAGAAGAGATGTTATCATTCTAATTTTACATGTTAAAAAAAAAAATCAAACACTCCAAGAGGTTAAGATCTTACCCAAGATTATTCAGTTAGATCAGTGGTGGAGGGTTTTTGGCTACAAAGACTGCTTCTGCCCCTATTCCAGTGATTCCCAAACTCTTTAACATGTGGATTCTGATTCATGGGGTTAGAGAAGGGTCCACACATTCTGCATTTCTAACCCCTAGGTGATGCCCAGCTGATGTTCTGCAGACCTCACCTGGGGGACAAGGCCTCCCACTGCCGTGCTTAAATTATCAGGCAAAAAAAAAGGGAACGCAACTGTGCAAGATGTAGCTCCAGAGGCCCTGCCTGGACCAGTGAGCAGCATCAGACCTTCCTACAGCTGTCAGAGGGGAGACTCCGGGGGAGGTCAGGAGAAAGAGGTAGGACAGGAGCCTCTTCATATGATAGAGATCTTCAAACTATGTTTGGGGGTTTTTGTTTTTTAAATAAGTATCATTTTTTTAACCAAAATTTTACTTGAGACCTTAATGTACAAGACCAGCAATAGCAGACTTTTCTTGGTAAATATTTTTTTTATATATTCAAAGTTACAACATATTCATGTTAAATACGTACAATGTGACTTTGGATAACAAAAATTTTTCACATAAGAGTTTATGGCAGGTAAAGTATTGGGTAAGCCACAGGAATCAGAAGGCAAGAGAACTCAGAACTCTATCAGGTGCTTAAAAAATATAGGAAAATTTTCAACTGTGGTTGCTGTCAGGGCAATAGAAAATGAAAAGAATAAAATAAAATAATAGTGCTGAGAACCTCTTTTGCCCATAGTACTCAGTTCTGGCCAACGTGATGAGATAGACTCTCTTAAGCATTGCTTGATGGGGCACAAGTTTTAAAAGTAATTAGCTCTAAGATTCTGTAAAATATTTCATGCTTTTTCTCAATAATTTTCTTTTACGACTCTGTCCTAGGGAAATATTCTTAGATATAGATGGAGGAAAGAAACTAATGTTTACTGAGTGTTTACTATTAGATATTACATAAGGCACTTCTGACCTTGAAAAACCATACATTAGATATGAAATAGATACTATTAATTTCATTTTACACAGTGTCTAAGTAAATTACCTAAAATCATATGGCTAGATATTCTGGCCCAGCTTTATCTAATTCTAAAACCTATATTCCACATCCATAATTTCCAGATTGTCAAGAACTTGTACTCAGAAGGACCATCATTCCTCATGCTTCTTGGTGTCCTGTCTTTATCATTCCTTCCCTCCTATCTGCAATCATGGCTATGAAAGATTGAGTGGGAATTTGAGGCTCTAAGAGACACATCTTCAGCCCTCAGCAGGAAGATACTGATTAGATTCCAAGCAAATGTCATCAGATGGAATTTGGCTCTCCTTACATGTGGGATATTGCTAGAGGAAAACATCTGGATCAGACAGGAAATTCTGAGAAAAAAACCCAAGAGTGCAACTGTGGGAGCTCATTAGAAACTTTCCAGTTCTCAATGAAAAATTCCAACATTAAGGACATTGGAGACAGATGTCAGTGCCTCATGGGAATTGCCCACAAGAAATCAGCTTGATGGAAAACAATGTGTCCCAGAGACATAAAATTGATGCAGTTCTGTTAATAGACTCCAACAACTCCTATGAGAACTACATCATGGAACATTCAAGATGACCCAGGGACATTCCAAGGAACAGCTAAGAAGACTCCCAAGGCAGCTGCTTTCTGCTCAGCCAGCATGAGCCTGATGAGGCCTACCAGGGTAGCTTGCTCTGGGTAGTGAAGACAGAGCAATAGTGACTTCATTCCAAAAAAGGACTCAGGTAAAGAACTTATAAATGGGGCTGCTCTGCCTCATTCTCCATTCCTTGTGAATTCTGGCAAGAGTGTCATGAGGGAGTTGAGGTCTTCCCTGTTAATGTGAAATTGAATTAAACAATGACATTTACCAGTAAATGGATAGAAATGGAAAAAAAAATCATGCTAAGTGAAATAAGTCAGACCCAGATACACACTTTTCCTATAGGAAACCAGGGACAGGTATGCCCTGGGTAAGATCAAGCTTTATGCCTTTGAAAGAAAAAAATAATTTTTGGATTATCTAAAAGGTTAGAAAATGTGAACAAAAGTAATTTCCACCCATGGCCATGACCTCTGAGCTGTGGCCAGGAAGCAGGCTGTTGTCCTCCTCTCCTGGCTTACTTACCACCTGGGTCCTTGCTTCTCCTCTGGCCTCAGAAGCATATTCAGAGGAGCCATCCCAGCCAGCTTGAAGTGGGGCTTTCTGAGTGTGGGTGTAGTTAAGATCATAAGTGATTTTTTTTGGATTCCTAGGATTTTCATTCTACATAGAGAGAAGCTACAAAAGAGCAGGTCATAAAAACTATCTTGCAACTCTTTATGCCACCAGCCAGATCAGCAGTCTCTAAAGGGCCCTGTACTTCAGAGAATTCTCTCATCATCGATATAACATTTATCTTGATCCTTGCAACTGCTTCATTTCTGAGTCACCTGAAACTTAAGAACTTGAAAAAGTCACAGAATAGAAAAGAAAAGTCACATAAAAAAATGAATGGCAAAGCCAAGTGTGGTGGCACATGCTTGTAATCCCATCCATTTGGAGGCTCAGACTGGAGCATTGCAAGTTCAAAGCTAATTTGGCAAGACTCTATCTCAAAATAAAAAGCGCTGGGCATCTGATACTTGACAAAGCAGCCAAAGTTACATGTTAGAGAAAAGACAGCCTTTTTAACAAATGGTTCTGGAGAAATTAGCTATCCATACATATGTAGAAGAATGAAATTAGATCCCTTTCTTTCACCTTGTACAAAAGTCAATCAAATGGATCAAAGACTTAAGAATTAGAATGGAACTCTGCAACTGCTAGAAGAAAATATAGGGTTAACACTCTTGTCATATAAGTGCAGACATCAAATTCCTCAACAAGACCTCTAAAGCTCAAGAAATAAAACGAAGAATCAATAAGTGGGATGCCATCAAATTTAAAAGCTTCTGAACTGCAAAGGAAATGATAAAGTAAAGAGAGAGCTTATGGAGTGGAAGAAAATCTTCACTAGCTACTCCTCCAATAGGGGATTAATATCAGAATATATGAAGAACTCAAAAAAAACTCAATGCCAAAAAAAAAAAATAATAACCCACTCAGTAAATGGGCAAAAGAACTAAAAAGAAATTTCTCAAAAAAAAAAAGTAGCAGAAATGGTCGACAAATATATGGAAAAAAATCTTGAGCATCTCTAGCAATTAGGGAAATACAAATCAAAATTGCACTAAGATTTAATCTCACTCCAGTCAGAATAGCAATTATCAAGAACATGAATAATAATAAATGCAGGCAAGGATGGGTGGGGGGGGAGGTACACTAATATATTATTGGGGAACAACAGATTAGTACAATCACTCTGGAAAGCAGTGTGGAGATTCCTCAAAAATCTAGGAATGGAACCACCATAGGACCCAGCTATCCCACTCCTTGATACTTATCCAAAAGGTCTAAAATCAGCATATCATAGTGATACAATCATTTCAATGTTTATAGCAGCACAATTCACAATAGCCAAATTAAAGAGTCAACCCACACAATCTTCAATAAATGGATGAAGAAAATGTGGTATAGATACACAATGGAGTTCTACTCAGCCATAAAGAAGAATGAAATAATTACATGTTAATGTGTAATTGAATTAAACAATGACATTTACCAGAAAATGGATGGAAATGGAAAAAATCATGCTAAGTGAAATAAGTCAGGCTCAGAAAATCGAGGGCTGAATGTTTCCTCTCATACATGGAAGATGGAGAAGAATAGGGAAAGATGGTGGTGGAAGAGAGGATCAGATATCGTAAAGACAGTGGGAAGATCAATGGAGTAGAAGAAGGAGAGTGAGAGGGAGAGAGGAAGGAAAGGGGAAGAAATATGAAATGAATTTAACCAAATCATTTTAGAAACCTATATAAAGGTACCAGAGGGCATTTTACCTTTATGTATATGTAGAAAGTACCAATCAAAAATAAACAAATAAAGGAAAGAAGATAAGTAGAATAGAGGAGGGAAAATAGGGAGACGGAGGAGGAGAGAAAAGGAGGAGGTGGGAATGGAGATTTCAATCAAATTCTTTACATGTATGATTTTATCAAAATGAACCCAAATACTATGTATAATTATGATTATCTGATATAGTGAAAATTTTAAAATTTTAAAAAGGGCAGGGGATGTAGCACAGTGGTGTGTCCCTGTGTTCAATACCCAGTACTTGAGAAAAGAAAAAGATAAAATTTCATATCAATTTAACATATTAGGTACATTTCTCTTCTTTTCCCAATTTAATTTTCTTATGCGACCTTTTTAAAGTGCAGAAAAAGAAATTCTTGGATTCTTACAGAAAATATATGTCATGATAGCAAACCTAAAACAGAATAGAAAGAAGTGATGGGTTAACTGGAAATCCTATAGCTACCATCTTTGTCACTCCCCTTCCCTTAGCCCCTGCATCTACCAACCCCAAGTCCTGCCTATTTTACCTCCAAAATGGCTTCCAAATCCTTCTGCATCTTTTCACCTCATGTACCATCACTGCTAGTCCAAGCCATCATCACCAACCACTGCCATAATCTCCTCATTCAAATCCTTGCTTGGATTCTGGCCCTCCACTCATCTATTCTACACTGGAAGCCAGAGAGTCTGTCTTAGAATGCAAACATGACCATGCCCCGCTCTTTCGTAAAAGTCTTCAATGGCAAATAAAGATTTCAAAAGATAGTCCCCTGTTGATCCACTAGAAAAAAGGAAACTCCAGCCACAGTGAGGTGCCTTGACAAAATATCCAGAATAGCTAACATTTTTTTAAAAAATACAAAACACCAAGTCTAGGTGAGTATAGGAACTCTCACACCTTGCTGGTGAGAATGTAAAATAGTATGATCACTTTGGAAACTGAGTTTACACAATCTATTAAAGCTGGACACACAACCATCCTGTGATTCTGTAATTCAACTATGAAATATAGATCCACTATTCACAGCAGCACAATTTGTAACAGTTCAAACTAGAAACTTCCCAGATGCTCACCCACGTTAGAATGGATGGAGAATATATATTTATGCAGTGAGAATGAACAACCTACAATCACAATAACATAGATGGACCTCATGGATGTTACACTGAAAGATGTCAGATATCAGAGCATCTATTGTACAATTGCATTTATACAGCATATGAAAGCAGGCACACATACATGTGTCCCAGAAGCCAAAAAAGTGCTTCTTCTCAGAAGGAGGAGTGTGGACTGCAGGGGTTGCAAGAGGAGTCCTTGGCTTCTGATAAAGGTCTGTTTTTTGGTCTGGGTATGAATTAGATGAATACTCAGTTTGTGAAAATTCAGCAGGCTGTGCAGTCACCTTGTGTGCACTTTCTTGTGAATGTTTTAAGTTTAATCTAAAAATTGTTGCACTTACTCAATATCTTCTGCTGAAGGTAAAATCCTAAACACCTAATATGGGCTATGAGACCATATGTCATATGAGGACCTGCCCATAACTCCGTCCTTCTTTGAGCCTCTAGCCCCTTTGCTTACTTACTAACTCCAGCCTCAGTGCCCCTGATGCTCCCTTAGCCTAGAACACTGGTTGACAAACAATGGCTCGGTTATGGTTTGAATAGGATGTGTCCCTCCAAGGTCCCGTTAGTGCAGTAACATTCAGAGGTAAATGAGTAGATTATGAGAGCAGTAACCTTATCAGTCTACTCTAGTTTGAATGGACGCGTGACTGGGTGCTAACTGTGGGTTAGCTGTGGTATTCCCTGGAAGGGTGCATCTGCCCTGCAACCCATTCCTCCCTCTCCTTCCCTCCTTCTCCTACCTCTTTCTTTCTCTCTCTCCTTCCTGATCCCTCCATGAGCTGAGCAGTATTCTTCTTTCAGGGTCTTCCCCCATGATGTGCTGCCTCACTTTGAACCCAGAGCAAAGGAGTTGGCTGTCTATGGACTGAGATCTCTAAAACCATGAGCCCCAAGTAAACTTTTCTTTTTCTAACATGTTCTTGTCAGGTATTTTGGTCACAGTGACATAAAAAAATCACACGCCAATCCTGCCTGCTGCCTGTTTTTGTAAATAAAGTTTTATTGGAGTACAGACAAGCCTGTTCATTTAAATATTGCCAGCGGTTGCTTTTGTACGATAACAGCAACAGAGACTGTATGGCCCACAAATTTGAAAATATTTACTAACTGGCCCTTTATAGAAAAACTTTGCCAACCCCTGGCCTAGAACATTTTTACATGCCTCCTCTAGCTCCATCTGTCTAACTCCTACTCACTTTTCAGAATTCAGAGGGAAAAAAAATCAACAAAACCTTTTTGGTCCTTTGTGGGAAGTCTAGGTTCATGAGTCCTTTACTCCTGGACCTTTCTTCCAAGCTCCTTCCTGCTTCCGTTCTCAAATGGATTCCCTTGTTCCTAGTGCAAAACACAAAATTCCTCATGATCCAAAACCCCAACATTACCTACTGTGTATCTCTCTGGCCTTCTTTTCCACACTTGCTCACCCTGATAGAATCACTCAGGACTCATTCTAAGAACTAGTTCAACTATTGTACACCTCAGAGCCTTTGCCTAAGCCATACCCTCTACCTTGGATGTGCTTTTTCCAATTCCTTACCTAGCCACCCTTGACTTAGTCTTCATACTTCACCTTAAACATTGCTCAATAAAACTGGTCCCTACCTTTGTGTGTTTAGCACAGCCAACTGCTAAAGCCTCCTCCTTCTGCCCCACTTCCAAATTGAGCATTGCTTGGTCCTGTCCCTGCTCTGCCTTTGAATGCTGCTTCTACTCCCCCTCCAGTATGTTCCACAAAGTCCACCAGGGCCCCTCTTCCAGGTGATAACCTTTACAGAAGAGAAGTAGTTCCCACCATATCTCCACCCTCTGCTTACTGCCCTATCCTAGAACTGGTGCTGTTTCTCACTAGGAAGGGAACAAAGAAACATCAAGGAGGAGTCATGGATCTTCTTGTCTCCGACACCCAGAGCCCACCATCAGGAGGTTCCGGCTGTCAGCTCCTATGGGGCAGACTTCACTGCGTGAAGCTCCTTCACTGAGGTCACACCTTGAAACAGCCCACATCAAAGACTGAGTCAGGTGGGGGCATTAAGGTCAGGTCTTCATTCCACCTCTGCACAACTCTAAGGGAAGTCTCATCTAGAGCATCTGTTATGGTTTGGATGTGAGGTGTCCCTGAGAAGCTCACGTGTGAAACAATGCAAGGTTTAGAGGAGAAACGATTGGGCTATGACAGCCTTAATCCAATCAGTGAATGACTTCCCTGATAGGATTAACTTGGTGATGACTGAAGGCATGTGGGGTGCGGCTGGAGGAGGTGGGCACTGGGTCATCCCTTTGGGGTATATATTTTGTATCTGGTGAGTGGAGTCTCTCTTTGCTTGCTGATCATCATGTGACCTGTTTCCCTCTGCCACACTCTTCTTCCATGATGAATGGAGCTGGCTGTCTATGGACTGAGACTTCTGAAACTGTGAGCCCCTCAATAAACTTTTCCTCCTCTACAATTGTTCTGATCAGATCTTTTTGTCACTGCTTAAAGGAAAGTAACCACAACACTCTGAATGACCAAGAGATCTTTATTGCAGCAGTGCAACAGAGGAGAAAAAAGAGAGAAAGAGAAGGGGTGGGGGCCAGCAGAGGAAGGTTTTATAGCCCTTCTGCTGTGCTGCCTAAATCTAACAGGGTCTCTGGGTCTGCAAGCTGCCTTGTTGGCATAAGGGGGGTTAAGTGTTCAGCCTTGAGCGTGGGCTTGGGCGTTTGGGCTTGAAGCAAACAGGTGATAAAGAACCAGACAGAGGGTTTGAGTGGCCAGGTCACCCTGCAGCTAACTTTGTTTGGCATGCCCTGCAGACAACTTATTCAGCCTGTCCTGCACCTAACAACCGCAACAAAAAAACTGACTAAAACAGCAGTGCTGTCAGGCCTGCTTTGTCCCTTGACTTCTCTCTGTCCAATCTTCCTTCTCTTCCTCCCCTTTGCAGTTTTGATTCCTAATAAGCATCGTGAACGCCACTCTGTCTCAGCATCTGCTTCCAAAGAACCCAACCGTGATATTTGTTAACAGGGTGTTTCAGAATGAACACAAAGTTCCGAGTCAGACAGTCACCTGGACTGGAATCCTAGCATGGAACTCACTGAGTAGGTGACCTTGAGAGGGCAATTTACTACCTTTTCAGCCTCTGTCTCCTCATCAAATGGAGATGACAAGATCTTCATTGCAAGGTTGCTTTTGAGATGAATTGGAGTAATGGTATAAGGCAGATGTTTGAATGGAGGTTGGGAATGGCATCCCAAGGCTATAAATATTAGACATCAAATTGACCTAAGGGACAGACCCCCATCAAGCCTTCAAAGTAGATATCCTATGGTAGATTACATGAGGTTTGTAACTCCTCATCTATGTCAATGTATAAACAGTATAATTCAGGAGTGTGTCTTAAAAAAATGAATGATTTGCAACTATAAGAAACAATATGAATGAATTTCACAAACGTAATATTGGGTTAATATCCAAAACACATAAGAAACTCAAAAAAACTCATTAGCAGGGAAAAAAAGTTTTTAAAAATGGGCAAAGAATGGTCTGGTATGGTAGCACATGCCTGTCATCCCAGCTATTCCAGAGGTTTAGACAAGAGGACCTCAAGTTCAAGAACAACCTGGATAACATAGGGAGACCCTGTCTCAAAATTAAAACAAAACAAAACAACAAAAAAAAAATGCCAGAGATGTAGCTCTGTGATAGAGCAACCCTGGGTTCAATCCCCAGCACAGAAGGAAAAAAAAAGACTGAATAGACATTTCTCATAAGAATTATGGAAAAGTGCAAATTAAAACCACATAAGATATCACTTCATACCTGTTAGAATGGCTACTTATTTTTAAAAATTGAAAGATGAAGGGTGGCATGAATATGGAGAAAAGGAAACCCTTGAACATTGTTGGTAGATTGTAAATTAGCAGAAACTTTATGGAAAACAGAATTAGAGATCCTCAAAAAATTAGAAATAATTTTTTTATCATCTGACAATTCTCCTACTGAGTATAATCCTAAGGTAAAATATGTCAAAGAGATAGCTGCACTCCCATGTTCACTGTGGCACTATTGAAAAAAGGAGAAATATGGGATCCATCTCAATGTCTCTCTGTGGACGAAATGAATAAAAAACTGGCTGATATGCACAATGGAATGTTACTTGACTTTTTAAAGGAAGAAAATCCTATCATTGCAACAACACAGAAGAGCCTGGAAGACATTATACTAAGTAAATAAGCCAGGCAAAGACAAATACCACATGATCTTGCTGAGATGTGTAATCTAAAAGAGCAAACTCTGAAGCAGAGTAGAATGGTATTTACTAGGGACCAGGGCAGGATGGGAAAAGAGGATTGGGGACACGTTGGTCAAAGGATACGAAATTTCATTTAGGAAAAAGTTCAAGAGATCTATAGTGTAGCACGGTGACAATAGATAATAACAATGTAATACATACTTGAAAATTGCTCCGAGAATAAATTTTAAGTGTTTTCACCACAAACATTAAATAAGTATGTGAGATAATGCATACACTGATTAGCTTATTTTAGATCTTCTAGTGCATGCTTATATCAAAACATCATATGGTAGACCATAAATATGTGCAAGTTTTATTTTCTAATTAAAAATTAAAGAGAAAAAAAAAACAAAAGAAATCAGATACCAAAGACTTTACATATGATTCCATTACATAAAGAAGAAAAGCTGGAAAAACAAATACAGGGAGTTGGAAGCCAGGGTAGTAGACACCCTTGGTGACTGTGACTTGAAGGAGGCCCAGTGGTGGGTTGTAGCTGCCAGTCCTGCTCTGGTTCTTGATCGGAGTCCTGGTTACACAAAGTGCTCCATCTGTGGAAATCCACCAAGTTGTCCTCTTATGATATAGCTACTTATCTGTGTGTTATATTTAAAGTGAATAATCACATTAATCTTTACATAAGCAAAAATCAAAGTTTTTGTGGGAAATAAAAGTATCATTCACACTAGGAACAGAAATACTCAAGAATTGCCCGGCGCAGTGGCACACACCTGTAATCCCAGCAGTTTGAGAGGCTGAGGCAGGAGTCGCAAGTATGTGAAATAATGCATACACTAAGCCAGCCTCAGCAAAATTGAGGTGCTAAGCAACTCAGTGAGACCCTGTCTCTAAATAAAATACAAAATAGGGCTGGGGATGTGGTTCAGTGGTCGAATTCCCCTGAATTCAATCCCCAGTACCAAAAAGAAAAAAAAATATGTAAGGATCAGAGTTAATAAGGACTTAATTCTAGTAAAGACATAAAGGAGCAACTGATTGAATAGAAAGCTATATGATTTCATCATTAGGATGACCACATGGTAAAGATGCCAGTTCTTACAAAAAAAAAAATGTAAAAATTCCACATAACGATTAAAGCAGCGATTCTCAAAAAAGGTCCACAGACAATAATTCTCAAATTTTAGCAAGCATCAGAAAACAGTGTGAGGGCTCCTGGAAACAAATGGCAGGATCCCAGTCATGAAGTTTTTAATCTGGAATTTCCCAGGGCAGGGCCAAGGCTGTGCATCTCTAACAAGTTCCCAGGTGATGCTGATGCTGCTGGTTCAGCCCGTAGACACTTTGAGAAACAATGCTCTGGAATCAAGACTTTCCTCCCCACTCCACAGAAAACCCACCTCCTACAGGGCCACTGAAGAGACCCTGACTCCATGGATTTAAAGTGAAGAAGTTTTGCCATTAACAGAATGCTAGTTTATTCAGGAAAGTGAGAAGGATTAGCTATTGCCATCTTTCCATTAGCCTTTTGAAAGGACTTGTCTACACTGCTCAGAGCCACCTTCTCAACTCCACCTTCTTACCTCCTCAACCCAAAGGCTTCTCCCTCCTCCACTCTTCTAAGTCAGTTCCTGCTTGTTGAGTTAAACATAATCACTGCCTAAGAAAACTTGAAGTAATTTAAGGACTCTAGCAGGGGTGCAGTGGCCCACGCCTGTAATCCTAGCAGCTGGGGAGGCTGAGGCAGGTGGATCGTAAGTTCAAATCCAGCTTCAGCAAAAGCAAGGCACTAAGCAACTCAGTGAGACCCTGTCACTAAATAAAATACAAAATAGGGCTGGGGTTGTGGTTTAGTGGTCGAGTGCCCCTGAGTTCAATCCCCGTACCCACCCCCCACAAAAATATTCGGAGAATCAACCTTGACCCCTCTGTTATGCTTAGTCCCAGAGCCCACTGATTGCTCACCTGTGTTTATGTTGTCCTCCTTAGGAAATTCTCCTTCTTTTTCTCCCCTTCTCCTAGGAGTCCTCGAAGATCCTCTGACTTGAGGCTCTACGCTTCATTAACAGGATGTAGTTCAATTTACCCTGATCTAGGCCCTTAGGAGTCATCAGGAAACAAAACAGATGGAATCCTTTGCTCTTGTGAGCCTTTCATACTAGAGCAACTCTGTCCCCAGGATTTAGCTAGGGCATAGAACACTGGTTCAATAAATACTCCTTGGATAAATATACTTGCCCTGTGATAATCACAGCTATTTTCCAGAACAGAGTTAAAAGAAAGAGAAATAAGAGAAAAGGGAGGTGTGTAGAAGTGAGGGAGACCCAGGGAGAAGCCAAAAGAGGGGAGGAGATGGCTCCCACATGGAAGCAGACAATAGTTTCCAAATTAAAACCTGGGAAGTTTAAAAAGAACATTCCTGCAGGAACATAACTATAGCTCAGTTCCCGCCTTGTGTTCTAAAGGGGCCCTGTTCCATCAAGCTGAGATTCTGATCTGACTAGGGTGGTGGTACAGGTCACTCAATACCATGCAAGAGCCATCTCTGCATGCTATGGGTACTTGGTCAGCTTAGTGGAGAGGGAGATGAGAGGCAGACCCTGAGCAGCTGAGGGATAGAGCAGGTCTGCATATTTGGGTGTCAATCTTACAGAAGCAAGAGAGTAATAAGGGGCCTGGGTAGGGAGCCCAGGACCAGGGTATGAGGATGATGGGGAAGTACTTCTATTATTAAATGGCAAATGACTACATTGGTTAGGAGATCAGTCTGAAAAGATGGCTCCTGCAATAGGAAGACATTGAGCCTGAGGAAATAGTAGTAGCTTTTCTTGGTGACTCTTCCTGGCATGGTTTTGTTATTTCATTTCCCTGCATATCAGTCCTGACCATATTAATTTTCCTTCCTCAACCGTGTCCTTCCACATCATGAGGACATCCTCTACCTCACTACCTCAGGTCTTCCCACACCCCTAGCCAACAAGGTGGACCAGAAATGGGGAGGTATAATGAGTGATGGCCAGGCTAGGCTCTGCCAGTGACTGAGTGTCCATATCTTCTCTGATTTCTTCTTCTTCTTCATCATCACCACCACCACCATCATCATCATTCAGTACTTACTCCATGCTGGGAATTGTTCTAAGTACTGTGTGTGTGTGTGTGTGTGTGTGTGTGTGTGTGTGTGTGTGTGTGTTTTCACACATATTAACTTATTTGATCCTCACAACAACCCCAGGAAGTAAGTACTTTTACAAATGAGGAAGCTGGAGCCCAGAAAGCCTAAGTACTTAACTAAACTCACACTGCTAGTTAGAGGTAAAATAGCTCAGCAGTAAAGCATCTGCTTAGCATGAAACTTTTTGATCCCCATCACCACACAAACAAAAAAGGCTGAATTTGAATAGAGGCAGTACGACCTCAGGCAAATGGTTCAATTTTGTTTGAAACACTGATTACTATGTAATAGTGCTGACAGGATCCTGAAACCCCATCTGGACTCAGTTGGAAACATGCCCCAATTGATCAGCAATATCTGTAATGGTGGCTGAATACTCTTTTTATTTTATCATGGTACTAGATAATGGCAGACACTTTCCTTAATTAAGCTTTAGTTTGGCACCCTCTCTGGGTCCTGTTTTTTCTTTTTCTTTTTTCTTTCTTTTTTTTGTCTTCTTCTTGGCACTGGGGATTGAACCCAGAGCCTCCCCATACTAAGCATAAGCACATGCTCTACCACTGAGCTACATCCCCAACCCAGAGTCCTCTGTTTGTTTGTTGCAGTGCTGGGAATTGAACTCAGGGGCTTGTACCTGCCACCTGAGTTTTTTATGACTTGACCTCATCCTATCTTTGGTTTACCTAGCCCATTCTTAGAAAAAAATTCTTTGAATAAGATATGCAGCAATTGGAATAGGGATGTTGCTCAGTGGTATTGCACTTGCCTGACAGTTGTAAGGCCAAGGGTTCAATGCCAGCACCACATAAACATACAAAAACAAAACAAAACAAAACAAAACAACACAACAACAAAAATAAGTTATGCTTCAGTCAAAAGCAAACTCAGAGGCTTATAATAGCAAAGTTTGTTCCTTGTTCCTATTACAATGAGCCATAAGTCAATTACAGTTCTGTTCCAGATGACTTCTGCTTGCTGGGATCCTGGCTAAAAATGCCACCCCTTCTAGGATGTACCATGCTCATGGCAGAGGGAAAAGAGCCATGGTAGAACTCCTGATGCACTCATCTATGCTTGGTAAATAGCATGGTCCATTGGCCAAAGCAAGTCAAAATGGCCCACTCCAATGTTATTGGTAGAAACACAATCCACACACATGTACGGGTACCAGGAAAGGTGCTGCAGAGTTAAACTCAGCTGAGAGCAGCAGCTAGCAAGTAGTCATGCCAGTGTCTAGTTCTGGCTCACTTCTTTCTTCTCTGGCCTCAGTTCCTCAACTACAGTGTGTGTGTGAGTGAGTGTGTGTGTGTGTGTGTGTGTGTCAGGGTGGAGGGGTGGGAAGAAGAGGTGGCAGGGATGAATCTCTAAAGTCCTTTCCAGTTTTGATGCTCATTTTCACTTCCCACCCGATACTCAAATTCCCCCCTTATCTGTCTACCTGGGTTTTAGAGCCATGAATTCCAATCCCCCTTAGCCTACTAAACTTGATACTTCACATAAACTAACAATTTCCATTTTTCCCTTATGCCTAACACTGACAGTTTACACGTATAACAAACACTGCGACTAGTCCCAGTTTTGCTCACATAGGTCATTGGTCCTGCATGCCATCTGAAGTAGCAGAGTGCCCCCTATCACTCTCCTGCACCTTTACTAATCAAAAGTCATCCTGCTCACCTAAGGAGGCAACTGGTGTTCAGGTTTACCATCTTACACATGGGCATCTGCCCTGCTATACAAACAGGTCCTGGTTCCTTCCACTGATGCTAATAATTACTGACAACTCCAAGTGATATCTTCCCAGCAGTGAGTTTGCATGTGGCTGGGGCTTGGAGCAGGAAACCTTATTTCTCCAGCCTCTTTGCTACATAGCCCTGCCCCATCCCCACCAAACCAGCATTACAATGTACACGTATGAGTTTCTATATCAAATGGTCTGGTCAATCTCAGAATACTAGACACTTGAGGGAGATACAGACAAGGGGCTCTAACAGAGGTTGGCCCCCCGGATTCACTTCCATTCCTCACTCAGTCTTTTTTCCTATTGGTTCCTCATTTTCCCATATTCATGATGCTCAACAATTCTCTCCATAACCCCAACTGTTACCTTATTCAAGTAATCCCTCCTTCCCATTGAAGGTGGGGTTAAACACTTGCAAAACATCTGCGGTACCACAGCAAGGGGGCTCATGGTAGCAGATTGAAGAGGGAGGCTCCGGTCCTATGAGGGAGGTTAAGTAGTGCTTCACTTCCTGGGTTTGCTGCTGTCTTTGCTACCCAGAAAGGATGGCTCCAGCTTCCAAAAAAAAGCCTTTTGATTTCATGTCTTCCCTAAAAGAGAATGGTGACATTACCAGTTCCACTTCTCCGTGACAGAACTCCTTCTACTCCTTTCCTACTTATCTGATGTCTCAGTGCTTCAGTGTACCGTGGTTATTTGCCCTGCTCAAAACCCCTTCTAAGGAGCAAGTTATTACCCAGCTGCAGAGAAGGCAATGGGCAGACTTGAATGGTCAGTCCTGCAGAGACATCTGACTCAAGGTCATACTCTTCCCTGAACAGCTTACATTTAATGACTGATCAAAGAAAGGTATAGGGACTGGCCATCTTGACCCAACACTTGACAATTCTGAAGCAGCATTGGAGTTATAAAGCTTCCCAATGGATCAGCCAAGCTATTATTGGCCTCTTAAGCAGCTCAGCTTTTCTGTGGCTCCCTTCTGGTTCCTTCCTCTCCATTCCATGAGTGTTGATCCCACGGGTTCCATTAATCAACGTCTTGCAGGCTAAACTCCATCTCAAGAGTCAGTTTCTCATGGAACCTAACCTGCAATAGACAGTAACTCCAAAAGCCACTGATAAATGTGCATATACAATTAAAAAGTGATTCCTCTCTTTTCTACCTCTCCCTATCATTCTAAACCAAGACCACACAAAAGTTATGTTCTTACATTTACAGCAGGACTTACCAACCTGAATGCTACCGACATGTGGGGCTGGATAATTCTTTGTTGTAGGACCTGTCCTATGCATTGTGGGATGTTTAACAATCCTGCTGACCTCCAGCCACTAGTTTCCAGCAGTGCCTTCCCAAAGGTCTCCAACAAGGCCAAATGTCCTCTGTGGAGAAAAATCACCCCGCACTGAAAACTACTGATTTAAAAGAAGCGTTCCAGCAGGCAGATTCAGCAAGTGCAGGAAAGCATTTGAACGTTGACATAAATATTTTGTACTGAACATGTAATGCCTCTTCTTAAGATCCTTGCCAGAAAATTCCATCTCCAACTGCATTCTCAGACATGCTTGTCAAAAGCACAGTTGAGACAACAGATGCTTGAGAAGACTGGCCGGGGGAACTTCTTAGCCCTCCCTTCCTCCAGATATTTTTCATCTCTTTCTCTGCAACAGTTCAGAGCCAAGAAAACAGAATGCCTGAACCACATTCCTTGAGTTATAAATATTAATAATTAATAAAAAATAAACCTCCCTGGAATAAGGTGGATTATTCATTTGATTTTATCAAGGGTAAATATAAAATGATCCTGTGAATGTACAATTATGCTTTGTGATCAAGGAAGAACCAATCCATAATATTCAGCATTCCTAAAGGATGAACCCAGAAATTTTTCTGGGCTCTACTCTTCTTCTTGCTATATTTTCTTTTGTCAAAAAAAAGCACTATGCCAAATATCAAAAGTACTCTATCAAATATACCCCATTCCTTTTACCTTGGTGTTGAGGGAGACAGTCATCATAAGGATTATAGGATTAAAAACACTCCAGTGGAAGTCATGAAATCACCTGGTCCTGGGAAATGGAAAGTGAGAAGGGAAAAGGTGAATCTTTTCATAAATCTATTACAGTATTAATATATTGCTATGATCCACCCGACATCACCTCCTTTGGGGACGCCAACTCTTCTCCACTCTAGTTGTTTCTTGTGAATTGCCAATCACAGGGTTTTGCTTTTATGACCATAGCTCAGAGCAAATACCCACCCAGCCTCTCCCGTGGGTACTTGACTCTTGTGTGTGTGTGTGTGTGTGTGTGTGTGTGTGTGTTGCTGAGAATTGAACCCAGGGCCTTGTGCATGCAAGGCAAGCACTCTACTCACTGAGCTATATCCCCAGCCCTGGTACTTGGCTCTTGAGAGGCTAAAGGCTATTAGAGCTGACTCATTCACCATTAGTCCAGACAGTCCGTGCAGTCCTGCTGCTAACTGGTGCTGCACCAGTTTTCTGTCTTTCTTTAAAACTTTCCTGCACACAGACCTCTAAAAGAATGTTGAAAACTTTGAGTTTTTTTAAAGAATTCTCACACATTTTTATGTGCCGTCTAAAATTTGTTAGCATGAGCTATTCATTGTAAGGAATGTAATTTCTAGTTCATTGTAAATATGTACTTTCAAAATAAAACTGTCACAACCCTCTTTTAAATATTGTCAAAAATATAAATCCCAAAGCCACTTGAATCTATCATCAGCTTTAAAAAAAAAAAAAAAACAGGGTCTTGATAAGTTGCTTAGGAACTTGCTAAATGGATGAAGCTGACTTTAAACTTGTGATCCTCCTTCCTCAACCTCCCGAACCACTGGGATTACAGGTGTGTGCCACTGTACTCAGCTATCATTAGCATTTTTAAAAAGTATATGAATAAGCTTTTTGTTAACCACTGGAGATTATATCATTTCTTTTCTCCTTGAATATATAGTTCCATTGCATATCACCACATAATTTTATTCAACCTTTATGCTAGAAAACCTTTAATTGATCACCCCATCATTTCTTGCAACAAAAAATAATATGAAATTAATCTTTCAAATTTCATTATATACTGTATTAAACAATTAAGTAATAGTAATGGATTATAGCCCATTAAATAAAATAAGAACATATGAGTTCATAGTGATACAAACAAATTAATGAAATAGAAAATTTGATAAGAAACAGAATATTACTTAATTTCAAAGCATGTTTATAGAAAAATTTATTAATTACAATGGGGAAAAATAATAGCTCTGAATCACTTCTATGATATTCCTGCCAAACTGTATAACCCAACTCTCATCTTGAGTAACTTCAGATAAACCCACAGTGAGCAACATCCTACAAAGTCCCTGTCCCATAATCTCCAAAGATAGTAAGTCCATATGGTCAAGAAAAGACTTAGGGAGCTTTCCAGATTGAAGGAGACAAAAAAAGGTATGAGCTTCACATGGTGATGCACACCTGTAATCCCAGCAACTCAGGAGGCTGAGCAAGATGGCCAAGTTTGAAGCCAGTCTTAGCAACTTAGCAAAAATCAGTCTCAAAGTTTTTTAAAAGGGGTAGACTTAGCTCAGGGGTAAAGCACCCCTGGGTTCAAGTCTCAATATTGCAAAAAAGAAAAAGAAATATATGATATCTAAAGAAAGATATGATCATGAACTGAATTTCTTAGGATATTATTGTGACATTTGGTAATTTGAATGACATTTGAAGATTACATTAGACACACACACATACACACACACACACATACACACACACATATGTATACATATATATAAATTTCTGATTTTGATGGCTATATTGTGGTTGCTAGGAAAATGTCCTCATTTGTGGTAGGTGCACACTAAACTTCCTGGTAAAGCCATGGGGCTGTATGTCAGCAACTTACCCTCGAATGGTCCCGAAGAAGTTCTTTATATAACTTTTGCAACTCTTCTGTTAGGTTGAGACTGTTCAAAATAAGAAGCATGAAGAATAAAACCAGAGTGAGGAAGAGTAGGAAAAAACAAAATCTCAGTATGCTGACTTCAAAGAAAGTCAAAGGTCGAACAAGAACTGACCTCGGAGGTTGTTTCTGCAGTCAATGACTTGGCTAAAATGGAGTCTGGATGGATCACATTATTTCATTACTATATCCAAGCACCATCTCTGTTAGTGCTGTGTACTAGGGTTATAAGAGTGAGCAAACTAGGCATGATCCCCAATCTATAGAAGTCAGTAGCAAGGTTAGACAATTAAAAGGCAATAGCAGCAGATCAGACAAGGCTCAAACCCAGAGTGGATGTGAGGTGGTCTTCTCCAAGGAAATAAGGTCTAAACAGACAGCAAGCAGAAAGCCAGAAGGGAGTGTCACTTCAAGTGCCCATACTATATTCTAAAATATGTTTCATATGTTATCTGACCCAAGGGATAGTGCTGGCTGATTGGGCAAATTTTGACCAGAGCAACAGTGCTTCCTTTAGAGACATCTCTCCAGGTGCTGCAGAATTCATATGTTGAACTCAGATCTCTTATGTGGTGCTGGTTGGAGATGGAGGCTTTGGGTGGTGGGGTCTCTGTGTTAGTGACCCTACAAAAGAGGCCCCAGGGAACTTCCACACCCCTTCCACCATAAATGGTGAGGAAAGAATCATCTGTCTATGCTACCTATGGACCTTCACCAGACACCGAATCTGCCAGTGCCTTGACCTTGTTCTTCCCAGACTTCAGGACTACAAGAAATAACTTTCAGTTCTCTATCAACTGCTCAGTCTGTGCTACTTTTGTTACAGCAGCCTAAAATGAAGACACCAGGCATTGATCAGGCAAACTCACTCTTCTTTCCCCTGCCCACAGGGGGGGCAAGGGTGTTAGGCTGAAAACTGTCTTCCAAAAGTGACAGAGCAATACTCTGGGGAATTTATCTGTGATATCTCATAAACAGTTGCTATGGCAACAACAAAACAAGGCAGTTACCAAATGCGTGCATCTCAGCAGGCTTCTCCTGACCCACTTGCTCGGAGTACAGGCTCATCTAAGGTAGCAGGACTTGGTGTGTGGAATGTCAAAGAAGGAAAAAAGGTAGAGCCAAGGCATTTGGGAAAGAAACTAGTAATATGAATAGATAGACTTTTGTCTGAAAGTGGCAGGTTAAGTTTATGTGCCCGAGGAGCATTCTTGCATGAATCAGCATGAACTCAAGACTTTGAGATTGTTCTTGCTACTTTTGAAATTGCCATACCATTTATGCTTGATGCATGGACCCAAAGCAATCTTGTGGCTCAGGTCACATGCCTCATTTAGCAGGAAGGGGCAGAAACAAAAATTCTAACTCTTGGTCCAAGGAGGAAGATATGACTGAAACATTTTAATTTTTTTGGACAATAGCAATGTCTTCTGGGGTTTCTCTCTAGGAGCAGTATTGGGCTGGACCAACTGGGCCAACCAAGAAGAAGCTCGCACTGGTGAGAATGATCAAGCCCATCAGAGAAGAGAGAAATAAGTCCATGGAGGTCATAAAGATGGTCCTCCCTTCTCTCCAGCGTGTGAGTGGGTTCCCTGCTGACAAGGTTATGTTGAAGAATGGCCTTACATTTTAAATGTAATAGTAGGTAGCACTTAGTTGAGATTATAAAAAAAAATCTTATGCATCCCAAGATTAGCTAGGAGAGGGAATTTCAACCCTGACCCCCTTCAGACTTGTCTGGGGAACTCCAGTCCAGTGTTTTTGCGTGTGTGTGTGTGTTTTGTTTTGTTTTGTTTGTTGAGGGTTATCATGAATTGAACTCACTGAGCCACATTTCCAGCCCTATTTGGTATTTTATTTAGAGACAGGGCCTCACTGAGTTGCTTGGTGCCTCGCTTTTGCTGACAGTCCAGTGGGTTTTGAGAGTCAGCCTGCCAATTATAAGTACCTTGTTTGAGAAAAATCTAGGAAAACATGTATGATCCTGAGGGCTTTGACTCATCTATGCCAGGGGAAAGCAGTCAGGAGAAGCATGAAAGAACCAACTATAACCAACAATGTTGGAAAAGTTAAGTTCTACGAGCAGTGAACACCGAGCTATTTGCTGGGAATGTCAACGGCCACAGTTGTGACCCTTGTGCCTAGTAGCCATCCCATCCTGACTAACCCATGGCCAGGCATTCTCTCCCCAGCTTCTACCTTCTCCTCTTCTTTATAAGACCTCTGATTGTGAATCCTGGACAACTAACTAAATGTTAGTCAGCATTTCAGCACTGTGACCCAAGTTCCAGACAAGAACAACTCAGAGAAGGAAAAGTTTATTTGGGCTCACGATGTCAGACATTTCAGTTCATGGTTGGGAGACTTCGTTGCTCTGGGCCTGAGGTGAAATAGAACATCATGGCGAAGGGTGGGTCAGAGGAAAACTGTTCCACTCATGGTAGCCAGGAAGCCAAGACAGCAAAGGAACCAGGGACAAAATGTAAACCCCAAGGGCTTGCCCCCAGTGGCCACTTCCTCCAGCCATGCCCCTACCTGCCTACATTCACCACCGAGTAATCCATTCAGATTATTAATCCATCAAATGGTTTAATTTGCTGATTAGGTTACAACTCTCGTCATCTAGTCATTTCACCTCTGAATATTGCTGATGGGTTATCACATTTCCAACACATGAGCTTTTAGGGGACACTTCAGATCCAAACCATAACAACAAGTCAGCCTCTTTTCACACCTGGGAAAGGAGAAAGGCCATCTAGGTAGGCTCCAGGGGCTGAGGTTGGAGAGGTGAATAAAACAGTCAAGATGGGAGTCTCAAGGAATTTGCAATCTGGTGGGAGAAGATAGACAATGAAGAAGAAAACAAGTAAGACAATAAGTATTATCATGAATTATAATCACTTATTACAAAAGTGTTGCAAATAAGCAGTAAATGCTATAAGGTGAACAAAACAAAGCGGTGACACAGTATGACTGGTAGGCTAGGGTGAGCCTCTCAAATGTCCCTGTCCCAGCATGGTCTTGGCAACTGAGGTCTATAGTCCCCTCTTCCAAAGGAGGAGTGAAGCACCTTAGGTGAGTGGGGGTGGAGCGGTAGTGGATCCCTCTGTCATTTCAGCAGATTGTTGTCATCTGAGCTCTGTTGCCAGGCAACACAGCCATGCCACAGGCAAACCTGGCAGAGAGCTTCAAAGGCAGGTGAGCAAAGCCAGTGTCTGTAACGTAGGAAAGCTCTCACCCAGATTATCTTGGGACCTTAAAGGAGAGAGGAAGAAATGCACTTGAGAGACAGCAGGGTCAGCAGTTCTAATATTAAAACAAGGAAGAAGAGAGGATTGAAACATCTTTTTGATGGCAACATGTTAGTAGCGACAATGCTTAGTACTAAATTGAACAAGTCTCAGCCAGAAAGATCACTAGGTGTCTCTCTTGTTCACACCCCCGTACAGATGATTAGTTCTCGTGTCTTCACTGGACTCCCTGGGCCCACACCCTCACTGGCAAACTGACTCTCATGTCACAGGGACACCTAGCAGTAGGGGCTTTCCCTGATGATCCCATTTACTGCTCTGAGACACACACCTGTATTGAGCAGGGGGGACTGCCCTCCTCTCCCTTTTCAATTCTGACACATTCTCAACCTTGAATATCTGAGGTATGTCTCCTTAGCTTTGGTGGAGGAACATGTTAGTGATACTTAAAGAATCTCTTGCTACTGATAATCAATCAACATCCTGGGCACTTCCCCATTGGCCAGTCTTAAGATGTGTTTGCAGATGGCTTGATCCTTCTCAGAGATCAAGGTGCAACACATTTTGCTCTTCTTTCTTTTTTGGGTACCAGGGTTTGAACTCAGGGGCACTCAACCACTGAGCCACACCCCCAGCTTTATTTTGTATTTTATTTAGAGACAGGGTCTCACTGAGTTGCTTAGCACCTTGCTTTTGCTGAGGCTGGCTTTGAAATTTGAATCTTCCTGCCTCAGCCTCCTGAGCCACTGGGATTACAGGTGTGTGCCACTGTGCCCAGCTGCTCTTCTTACTCAAGATTGTTAGACCTGATGTCATGTGATCCATCATCAGCCACAGATCCTGATAAAGAGACTCCTTGTCCAGCCCTCTTGGTGTCCACAACTATTTAACTATAAAAATAGTAGGGAGCTAATAAGTTAGTAGAGAACATCTGGAAAGAGTTTAGAGAAAACAGAGGGGAGCTCAGAACCGGGGACTCTCTTCTTCTGATAGCACACGCCAATTCTAAAAGAACCTGTTGAGAGGATAAGTTATACTTTGATACCTTTGTGGGTCTAGGGAAACAAAAATGGAGGCTAGAGCCGACCAAGGGTGAGCTTACTGTTAAACCCCCATGCTCTACATTGGGACCCCAAAAGACTATACCCCAGGATTGAGGATGAGTCTGAAGTAAAACATTCCTTGAACCAAATTAATCTGAGTGGTTCAGAAAAATTCAATCCCGGACAATGGATTAAATTAAAATGATCCTGGATTTTCAGTGCTCCGAGTGCCCATGCCAAACCACTTTAATATCTAATTCTTGACTTACTTGTCACTTACCTTATTCATCAGAATATAAACTACATGGTCATGCACATTTATTATCTGGCATATAATAAAGTCTCAATAAATATGTGTTGATTTAATAAGTAAATGAGTCCATAGAATCCATTCTCGACCTTCCACTGAGCCAAGAAAGGTCCAGCCACTTCCTGGAAGGCTCTTTGGAAAGAGCACACATCCTATTACTCAGAGATCCTGTCCTCATCCCTCCCTCTCTGAGCCAGCCAGATCTCCCCCATCCCCCTTCTTGCTAGTTGTGTTGTTTCCCCCATAAGCCAATGAGCCACACTCATCCCCCCGACGCTTGTTAACTGGATGGTATAATGAATGTTTGCCAGTCATGGCTGAGATTTTATAATTAGGAAATTTTACTGACGAATCTGGTTACTACTTGGGAACAATCTACTGGAAACTGGTTGTGACTATTCTTCTTAGAAGGGTCACATATTCTCCTGATCTTCACCCAACCAGCCTTGCTGACCTAACCAATGCAGCTGGAACAGGCATTTGAATTTAGGGCCTTATTTTAAAATAAAACCTTTTCAAGCCAGGCAGAGGAGGACCTACCCAACATACCAGCACTCAGGAGGCTCAGGTGGGAGGATCACTTGAGTCTAGACAACATAGAGAGACCTTGTCTCAAAATAAGCAAACAAACAAAGTAAAATTATTTCCAATCCAAAGGAAACCCCAGATTTCTTGTCTATGACAACAAGACCATGCTTGCCTTCTTGATGAGCCCAGAACAAATAAAGGCATCAAATTTCCCTCATTAGCTTCCCTGGCACATAATATTATAATAGTATATCCTTCACAGAAAGAAAGAGACTGATAAAGGCTGAAATCTTGAATCAAGTATTGATAGCTATAGAAACAGATACAGACATACATAAATATATCCTTTTGAGTACTGAAGATTGAACCCAGGGATGCTCTACCACTAAGCTACATCCCCAGCTCTTTTTATTTTTTTATTTTTTATTTTTTTGCTGGAACTTGCAATTCTGCTTCAGCTTCCCAAGTAGCTGGGATTAGAGGTGTGTGCCATCATGTCTGGCTGAATCAAATATAATATTTAAGAATAAGTTCAGCTGTGAATGACACCTAACTTTAAAAGGACATTTAAATAAACTAGACAGAAGTTTATTTCTCTTTCCTGGAAGCTAAGAAATGGGCAATCCACAGCTGGTTGGCAAGACACTCCTCATGACATGTCCAGTTTCCAAGTAACGAGGACTCTATCAGGCCTGGCCCATACTTTCAATGCCACTTGTGATCCCAAATAGGCCCCTTGTTGCTAGTTGTCAGACAAAAGGAAGGAGGAAAAGAAAAACATCATGTTATTTTTCTTAAAAATATACAAAAGTTGAACATGTTCATCCTGTTTCCATGCTGTTTCAACCAGCACTTAACTCCTGGGCTTTCCTTTTGCTAAAAGGGAGGCATAAATGTACTCTTTATTAGCTGTGTCCATGTGACCAGTTAGACACCAGGGATTCTATTTCTACAAAAGAAAAGGAGAGCCAGGCATGGTGGCACACACCTGTAATCTTAGGTCATTGAGGGAAAAGGATTACAAATTCAAGGCCAATCTGGGCAACTTAGGGAGACTGTGCCTCAAAATTAAAAATAAAGAGGGCTGGGGATGTGGCTCAGTGGTAGAGCACCCCTGGATTCAATCCCCAGTACTAAAAGCGAGAGGGAGAATGGATACTAAGGAATCGTTTGCAGTCTCTGAGGCTCCAGTACATAAAAATCAGAAGACCTCAGAAGAATGCAGCTTGCTTCAGGGAGGACTTTCACTTGTTCTAAAGCTCCTTTCCCCAAACTACCCTGCTTCTAGGATTTTTTCTTTTTCTTTCTTTCTTTTTCTTTTTCTTTTCTTTCTTTCTTTTCTTTTTTCTTTTTTTCTTTCTTTCTTTTTTTTTTTGGCACTTAGGATTAAATCCAGAGGCAGTTATGCAAAGCCACATCTCCAGCCCCTTTTTCAAAATTTTTTCAAAATTTTGAGACAGGATCTCCCTAAGTTGCTCAGGCTGGCCTTGAATTTGTGATCCTCCTGCCTCAGCCTCCCAAATCACTGGGATTACAGATATGCACCACTGTGCCTGGCTCCCAGGATCTTTTCTAATAAATGCTGGACATGAGTCAAGGTTGTTGGAAGATCCACAAAACCTGGACACAATCTTAGTAAGATGTCAAGTGGGGTAGGGAAAAGGTTGATTTTTCTACTAGCCTGGTGGGATAGAGATCTGTAATGATAACTGTTCCAATCTAGAAAATAAAGGAAGTCCTGTTTTTCTTGCCTCTGAGAAGACCCTGAGAGGGAACACCTGCCATTGCTTTCACAGACAAATCCTGTATAACATAGAGCTCCAGAGTTGAAGGCAGACTTCTCAGGGTAGAGTCTGTACTCTGTAACTAAGACTGTGGAGTCAGGTTGTAGACCAGCTATAGGAGATTCTCTGGAGCCCATTTGGCAAGGGATATTGGCTACATACAAAGACAGGAAATACAAGAGACACATAATCTTACAGGAAGAGCTCTGTGGATGTGGGAAAGACTGAGTTACGAGCATTTCTGCAGCTGTCAATCTCCATCAGCTTAAAAACGCAGCACGTATGGGTTCTCTCTCTCTCTCTCTCTCTCTCTCTCTCTCTCTCTCTCTCTCTCTCACACACACACACACACACACACACACACACACACTGCAACATAAGCTAGTTCACCATGAGCCTGCCAGATGGGAATACAGCCCTGACTCCTCCCTCATTTGATTTTCCTGACAATAGCTGCCAGGAGGAGAATAAAAATGAGAAACTGGAGAGATAGAAGGAGGAGGGGGAGGAGTAAGGAGGAGGAAGAGGAGGGGAGGAGGAGAGGAAGAAGAAATGGAGGATAAAGAACATACACTGGCTGTAAATGGGTAAATAATGAGTATAATACATTCCACCATTGTCATGTATGTAAAAAATAAAGAAAAAAGAAAAGAAAGAACATACACTGGAGGATCTGCCACCATCATGGATGACACAGTAACTATCCAGACCAGAAAGTTCATGACCAACTGACTACCTCAGAGGAAACAAATGGTCATTAATGTTCTTCACCCTGGGAAAGCAACACTAGCTATGACAGAAATTCAAGAAAAATTAGCCAGAATGTACAAGACCACAGCAGATGTCATCTTTGTGTTTGGATTCAGAACACATTTTGGAGGTGGCAAGACAATTGGCTTTGGCATGATTTATGATTCCTTGGATTATGCAAAGAAAAGTGAACCCATATAAATTAAAACCCTGGTTGAATCTTGACTAGTTAACTGGTCTCCTTCTTGTACCCAGATCTTTGCATTTCTCAGGTAACTTTCGATGGCCTCTCCCTGTGGCTGGGTCCTGGTTCCCCACCCCTGGCATCCATCTGACTTGCTGACACAAAGAGGCATAAGGAATAGGGCATCAATTTTAACACCAGGTCTTAAGAGTTTCAGGGGTTTTTTTGTTTTGTTTTGTTGATACTGGGGATTGAACCCAGAGGTGCTTAACCACTGAGCCACATCCCCGGCCCTATTTTATATTTTATTTAGAGACAGGGTCTCTCTGAGTTGCTCTGGGCCTTGGTAAGTTGCTGAAGCTGCCTTTGAACTCACAATCCTCCTGCCTCAGCCCCCCAAACTGCTGGGATTACAGGTGTGCACCACTATGCCTGGCTACTTCAGTTTTTTTTTTATTTTTTTAACTTGTTTAAGCTTGCTTCTGTGCTTCTCCATGAGAAGGGCATGCCCAGACTATCCCACATTTTCCAGGGAGGGTGAAGATACATGGAGCAGATCTATTCCAGGTAAGATGGCTTAACCAAGTTCAGTCTGTGGCCAGACCCCCAGTTGACCCACAGACTTACATAAGCAAGACTAGTCAAGATCAGCCCAGCCCAGCCTTATGAACTGTGATCTCTAACATAGTGGATGGTTGTGTTTTAGGTGATTGTTAAGGTAATTGGTTACCCAGAGCTTCTGGCCAATAGGAACAGAGTCAAGAAGGTGTTTTAAACATATTACCTTGGTTGAAGTAGGTAGAGGTCAAAAGCAGATCAAGAGGGAAAGAATTTTCCAGTTTTGTTATTTACCGATCCCTAGGAGAACCTCAGCCTCCCAAGCTGCAGGGATGCTTGGGGAAGCACTAGGCAGAGGTGGTGACAGAACAGAGGGAGAAAAGGAGAGTGAGGACTAATGCCTTTGGGGTGGTTTCTGTGGGGATGAATGGGCAAGGGAGGGTAAGCAGTAGATAAGGCTAGTTTGGCTACTTTGGATAATTCTAGAATTAGCTAATTGGAATCATTTGTGAGGCAGAGGGGCTGTTCCTAATCATCAGGCATCATATCCTGGAGTGATTAGGGCAAGGGTACAATGTCCCAGGTTTTGTGGCCTTGGGTATGAGAGCCTGATAGAGGAGGTGGTTGGGGATATGGACTTAGTTTAGTTTGCTGCTCAAGAAGGGAAACTGGCTAGCCTATAGCCAGGTCCTCAAAACTGGATCAGGAATACATTTAACAAAACTAAACACAGGGTCACAGTCCATGTAGTATTTTGAAATTTGTCTTTAGGATATGTTCTAAATAGCAGCCAGAGACAAGGAACTTGGAGGGGGGAAATCAGAAGAAAAAAAAGATGCATCAATAAACATTAATTATTAGGATTAAAAATCCATTAGGGGTGGGATGGCTCAGTGGTAGAGTGCTCGCCTAGCATGCTTGAGGCACTGAGTTTGAGCCTTAGCACCACATAAATGTAAAATAAAGATATTGTGTCCACTTAAAAAAAAACTAAAAATAAATATTTAAAAAATCCACTGTAGGTGCTGGGGTTGTGGCTCAGTGGTAGATCAGTCACCTAGCACAAAAAGGGTGCTGGGTTCAATCCTCAGCACCACATAAAAATAAAAAAATAAAGATATTGAAAAAAATCCATTGAGGGTATTCCAGCTACTATGGCTGCATAAAAAACTACCCCAAAACATATTGGCTTAAAATAACATTTATCTTGTTTATAGCGCTATAACTTGGGCAGAACTCAGTGAGAATAGTTTGTCTCTGCTCCTCTCATCTTCATATGGGGCAGCCTGAATGCTCAGGGCTAGAATCATCTGAAGACTTGCTCACTGCTGTGTCTGTGAGTTGTCTAATGAAGCTATCTGTGGGCTGAGACCTTGCCTGGGCCTTAGGGTAGACTCTCCATATGGCTCCTTGGGCTTCTTCACAACATGGCGGCTGAGTTTACCAAAAGAGAGAGCCAGGAAGAAAGCATATTGCTTTTTATGACCTAGCTTTGGAAATAATGTTGTCTTCTTTCTGCTACATTCTATTCCTTCTGTTAGAAACAACAAATCTGTCTAGATTCAGGCAAGGGAATAGACTCTATCACTTAATGAGAGGTGTCAAAATGCTAGTAGAGCATTTGGTCTAAAAGTATTGGAAAATACAATCTGTTCCAGAAGCTGGGGGAGTCCAGGAGAAATCGTTAGGTGGTGTTTCTGGGGTGTGAGAAGTGAAGAGTGGCACAATGAACTTGGCTATAAAGAGCCTGAGAGAGGAAGCAAGCAGGTTATGCCCTGAATGTGGTGGAGACAGAACTGGAAGGTGCTGGTAAGCAGCACAGAGCTTTCATGGCCTGCCTGACAATTGCCATCTTTCTTTACAAGCATCTATGCTGGGTGCTGCTCAGGTGATAGTGGTAGGATAGGTCAAGGTTCAACTCCAGTTGCAGGAGTTGGTGGTCCTGGATGTGCATCAGTCCCAGCTGGGGTGTCTGGACTTAGTCTTGGCCCTGCAAGAGATCAAATCTGAGAACTGAGCAAATCATGAACATTGTGGGGGTAGCACACCATCCCTCATATTTGCATCATCCTAGTGAGGAACAGGGCCATGAACCAAAGGGTGATGAGGAAAATGCACAGGCAGACTGCCTCACCTCTGAAAATTCAGTTTCCAGATGTGCAAAGTGGGCATCACCTACAGATCAGGGTTACCAGGAAGACTAAGTACAGTGATATAGTGAGATACTTGGTTATCAAAATACCAGTTAATAGGAGCTCCATGCAGAGGCTGTGATGGCTGTTTGGATGTTTCAGGAGCATTCGCAAAGGAAAAGGAAATAAGTGTCAATTCTTCAACCAGGGATAGATTGATTCCCAGGTGGCAACATCATCTTGTGATATTAATTCCCAGGAGCATTTACAGGGAAGGGAACAGAGTTTGAAAAGGGAGATGATCTGCTTCTTGATTTGAGCCTGACAGAGCACAAAGCCTCCCACTCACAACAGAGGACCTGCAGACTGGGTTTCCCAGAGAAACCAGCTTGCTCTTGCTCCAAGGAAGCTGCCTCTGTTTGAAGCTGAGACTGACACACAGCCCCAGTTTCTCTAGATTTGGGCTGTGAAAAGGCCAGGATCCTAGTTCTTTTTTGCCTCCATAGGCCTCCCCTCTTTTTTTTTTTTTACTCTTGCCATATTATCACCTTTCAGGAGCTCAGTTCAGGGTAGCCTAGCCCCTCCATGAGGGGTTCATGTGGCTGGGCAGAGCAGAGAAGCTGGTGGGCCAGGGAACTGAGAAGGCAGCACTCAAACATTATGACAGTCTCCCATGCACCCACTCAAGTGTACACTCTTGGCCCTAATTCTGTGAGAAGCTCTGAGCCAAAAATGTGTCTCATCTAGACAAGAAAATGTGTCTAGAATAGCAATTGTCTGAACCCCCACACACGTACCCCACCAGCCCCATCAAACTTTTGGACTAGATACCAGGCGTGATGAGCAGCAGGTGCTCTACTTCTAGACTTCCCTTCCTTCTCTCCTGCCTTCTGCCCCTCAGGACCAGCTGTAAATTCACTTTGGAAGTCTGGAGAACTTCTCCAAGGATCACATGAAGAAGTTTGTTGTTTGTTTTTTGTTTTTCTTTTTACCCCAGCCCTTTCCATTTTGAGAAAGGGGCTCACTAAGTTGATGAGGCTAGCTTCAAACTTGTGAACCTCTTGTCTCAGTACCCAAATAGCTGGGATTACAATAGGTGAGTGACACTGTGCCTGGCTTTTGTTTTAATAGTCCCCTGGTTCTCCTTACTACCTCTAAAACCTGTGTCCAATGCATTTCAACAAACATTTGTCAAGGAGCTACTATGGGTCAACTCAATGCTTCATGGCCAGGACAGGCAACTAAGAGCTCTCTATCTAGACAGTACAGTGCAACAGAACTTGCTGGGACAATGGGTATATTCTGTGTTCCATGCCTATAGCATATAATACAGAAACTACTAGCCACATGTGGCTACATGGCACTTAAAAAGTGTCTAGGAAAACAGAGGAACTGAAATGTCCATTTCATTTCATTTCCATTCATTTTACTTTTAATAAATAAATAGTGACCACCATGTTGGGTGGCATTGGCTGGATGGAGGTAGGCATGTGCACAAAGATCTCTATTTCACCTTCTGCTCAAAATTCCTGCAGTAGAGGCCTGGAGACCACACAGCAGGGGAGCAGAGCATCAGCGCCCACCTCAGAGAGATTAATTTATGCATGGAGATTAAAAAAGCCTTCTGGAGTCAGTGGTCTAGGTAAAGAGTGTTAAAGGGGGAAAAGGACTTCTACAGTGAATCTGAGTAGGAAAGGGACTTCCTGGAAGTCACTAGTATGGGACAATAGGATGCTCATGTTGGAAAGTGCAGTTAGTGCAGGGAGACGCTGGAACATCGGCTGATGTGGAATATGAGGCAGGGCAAGTGGGCTGAAGACCCAGGCTCTGCACCAGAAGTGCTCTCTGTCTCTGAGGAGTGGAGTGGTAAAGTTGAGATGAGCTTTAAAACACAGGCAGGCAGTCACATCTAAGACCCAAACGACAACTTAAGTTGTGCAACCTGGGCGGCGGTAAGTGTGATGGTCCAGACAAGAGGAAATGCAGCCCTGAGTCAGCGTTGAGGTAAGCATTGGGGGCAGGGTGGAGAGGGCAAACATGTCCTTGATGTCATGCCCGGTGCCTCCCGCCCTGTTCTGCACACCTACGTACTACTCAACTAATTTTCAGTCAAAGAGGTCAAGACACATGGTAACTGCCCCATAAATGTCCATTGGAAGGATGGATGAAATTAAGGCTTAGTGATGGGATAGAATTTAGCCGTGGGGGTAAAACAGGAGTAGAGATTCATCTCCTCGGACTCTTGGGTGCCTACTAATGGCTGCACACACAAGCATGGAGGATGTGGAAGGAAATAGCCCAGTCCTGCTTTGGGGAAGCCCACAGTTTTATTGAGGGAGGCCTCCAGGTTCTCCTGATTGAGAGGAGGATGACCCTTAATGAGAAATGAGGAATCAGAAGGAAAAGCCAACCCAAGGGGAAAGCATGTGTGGGACGTGCTGGGTTTTAGTGCACCAGTGTGGCACAAGGGTAAAAATCCATGAAAGAGGGTTCCAACAGCAAGATGTGATGGTGAAGTCCTGAGTACAGTGGAAAATCTGAGACACCCTCTGCCACCAGAGTGGCAGAGCTGTCAGGGAATAGAAAACCAAGAGGAAGGGAGGCAACAGAGCTTAGTCCCTTTTGCTGGGCCAAAATTTTACATCCCTAGCTCTGGTCTCTGATTGAAAACTGGGATTCAACAAAACCTATCCTTCCTCAAGTCTTGTTCAGAAAAAAACAATGTTTTTATGTGGGATTATGGACTAAATTGGTCCCCTCCATATTCATAGATTGAAGTCAGTCCTAACTCCATACCACAGAATGTGACTATCTGGAGAGAGGGCCTGCAAAGAAGTAATTAAGTTAAAATCAAATCATCAGGGTGGGACTTAATCCAATATAACTGGCATCCTTATAAGAGGCAATCAGGACCTAGAGACACAGAGAGGGAGAACCATGAGAAGACATAAGGAGAAGAAGGATATCTACCAGCCAAGGAGAGACTCCCCATGAGAAATCAAACCTGCTAACACCTTGATTTGGATTTCAGAACTATAAGGAAATAAATCTCTGTTGTTTAAGCCAGCCAGTCTGCAGTATTGTGGCAGCCCTGGCAAACCAATGCACCTGATTATTGTTGGTGGGGTGATAGCTTTAGCAAGATGACCTCTAGGCTGCTTCCTCCTATACCAAACAGGCAGCCTCTCCCTGTTGAGCAGAACACCCCCATCCATGACCCCACCCCCATCCACCTACTCCCATCACTGCATGGAGAATAAAGGGATTTTTAGATCCTTTCAGACTGCAAGCTCCCACTTTATTTTTTAAAATATCTCCTATAATAAGGGTGGACAAAATAGTATTTGTCCTCTTGGCAAAGTCCCCTTCTCAGATATATTTCCAGATTTTAGTTCACTTGGACTAATTTGAAAGTGGCTTTAATTCCACCTGGACACCCCCAGGCAGCCTGCACAGTTTTTTTTTCTTTGAGTAAAATGCAAAAAAGGAAGAGAAGAGATGAGAAATTCAACCACATTCACCCTCTTTCTCTGTGTCTCAGCCCTGCCTCACACATGCACACACACACTTGTGCACATTTACCTGCGCATGTGAAAGGTTCCCGGCCTCTCCACAGCTGAGCCCTGGGGACCCAGATCATATTCTGCCTCCTCCAGCACAACCAGCATCTGACAACCCCACATCTCCAAAATCTACTTTTATTCCAACATAATTTCTGCTTCTTTAAAATTTTTACTTGGAAGCCCTTGATAAGAGAGAGACTAGAATTCTTCCAGAAAAGTGCCTCAGTCACAAGCCCAGGTCACTCTGGAAACCCTAGCCTGACTTGAGTTCTTAAAGCATTGAGCTCTGATGAGCTAGCAGAGTTGACGATCAAGGTCCACACCCTTTTGGTTGGTTCCCAGAACTCCTATGTTTGGCAGTGCCCAGGACACAAAGTCCCAGGACAACAGACTGCTTCTTCTGTCTTTTGTCCAGGTGTTCTGGTATTGCACAGCCCCATCTGGAGGGGATGAAGTCTTTTCCCCCAACTCTGACCCAGAAGTCCTACATTGAAAAAGTCACCAACCTGATCTGCAGGTCTGTGTCCTCCCTTGTGAACTCAGAAACATTCCATGACAGAGATTCTTTTCCTTCCTTGGAGGTGTCTGGGCTCTGTGTGGTCCCAGGGGTTCCTCTCCTGGGCTGGCAGGAGCAGTGGGAATGCATTCCCAACACTGGGTTCACCAACTGGCCGCCACCTTGGAAAATGGGCTTGTGAGCAGCTCACCTGTCTCCACAGAAAATTACAGCCACCTGCGAGGGGCAGAAATGGGGGACACCAAATCAACACCTGCAAGGTTAGCATCAGAATAACCAAAGGACCCAAGGAATTGGAAGCATGTGGATATCCACTTGAAGGAAATAAAGAAATTTATGGGATAAAAGATGGAAGAAAAATGTTCATATCCTCAAGAAAACTTCCACCATATTTCTGTACAAAGTTACTACATGGGCTAATGCTGGAGTTGTCCTCCAGAGGGACAAAACTAGATAAGGTTCTTAGAGCCTCCATCTCCACCTGTATGATGGCTATAATAATGGCAACTCTCTACTGGGGCTGTTGTGAGTAGTCCTTGGGCAGTACCTGTATGAGCCAGTATGAAGAACTCATTCAAAAAATGGTAGCTGCTATTACAGACAGAATCCAGGGAAAGCCCGGAGGAAGCCATCAGTTATGAGACTCAGGGGCAAAGATGCTCTCAGAGAATAATATGGAAAGTAGAGTCAAGATTACCAAGAGCAGGACATAACAAGATTAGGTGTAAATAGTGGACAACTTAGAAGCTAAGATTCATTCTTATTTCTGGAAAGCTGGAGATGTACACCAGTTATATTTGGGTCAGTTGGATGAGAGGCACAGAGCCACGTGGGACCTCGATGGGTAACCACAAGGCCATACTTTCCAAAGGGTTATCATTGCTATGGAATACATGCAATAGATATTTTTTAAAAAAATATTTTTTTTAGTTGCAGATGGACACAATACCTTTATTTATTTATTTTTATGTAGTGCTGAAGATTGAACCCAGTGCCTCACTCGTGCAAGGCAAGCGCTCTACCACTAAGCCACAACCCCAGCCCCATTCAATACCTCTTAATATGATTTTGTAAGAACCTGAATGTCGCTTTGCAAGCACCAAAGTATATTCTTTTCTGACCACCTCTTTGGGCAAGAAATATTTCCTTCTTGCACTTCCATTTTGGTTTTCTCTCTCTCTCTCTCTCTCTCTCTCTCTCTCTCTCTCTCTCTCCTCACCCCACCCCCCAGGGATTGAACCCAGAGGGATTCTACCACTTAGCCATATCTCCAGCCCTTTTTAATTTTTACTTTGAGACAGGGTCACCCTAAGTTGTATAGGGCATCAATAAGTTGCTGAGGCTGTCTTTGAACTTGCCATCCTCCTGCCTCAGCCTCCAGAGCTGTGGGATTACAAGTATCCATTTTGATTTCTAAAAACATTTTTTATTGTTTTTGTGTGTGTTTGTGTGTGTGTGTGTCCACAAATAATCCTGTTTCTAAAAAAAAATCTAACTCTTACAGAACACTCAAGATCATCACCATCACTAATCTAGAAATGCATCTTTATTTATTTTGGTGAAAGTGGATTGAAACACAGAGCCTCTTCCACAGATTGGGTTTTCAGTGAGCAATTGATCTTTGCCACATTTCCTCCCAGCATATTTAGATCTTTTTAAAAAAATCATCTCCAATTTTTCAGTCTCCCAAACACCCCTAAAGTGAACCTTTATTTGGGCACATATAGGAATGTTTCTCTAACATTAATCAAAGTAGGAATGTTGAGTACATACATTCAGTGTAATAGAGCCTTAAACAAGGAAGGACATTCTGATACATGCTACAGCATAGAAGAGACCTGAAGACACCATGCCAAGTGAAACAAGCCATTCACAAAACACAACTACTATGTGATTCTACTTATATAAGGTAGGCAATGTGGCCAAGTTCATAGAGACAGAAAGCAGAAGGTGATACTTCTACCAGGGGATGAGTGGCGGAGGCAAGAAGGGGGAGTTGGTGTTCAGTGGGTAGAGTTTCAGTTCTGGAAGATGAAACAGTTCCAGAGGTTGGGTACCCAGTCACGCGAATGTACTTAACACTACTGAACACTACACATTAAAATGGCTAGGATGGTAAATTTTAATAATTTTTTTAAAAAGGAAAAAGAATGTTGGATCCAAAGGTGAGTCCACCCTTAGTTATAATAGCTTTTGTTGAAGTGCCAGTGACACAGGCCATGTTCCACTGCCAGACTGTGGGAAAAACTTTTGCCAAGGCTCTCCAACATGGGTGCTGTCGATCTTTTCTCCATCATGACTTGGTCACAGCAGATGGGGTTGAAAAGAGGACAGAAATGAACACACTCGAGGTATAACATGAGTATTCCTCTGCTCACCTCATCCGGATACTCCAGAATGGCTATAAAGTAAATTAGAGTGCAGCTGTCTTTGGGGTAGGTGTAGATCTCTGTGGATGCCTCCGGAAACTCCAGAGTTATTCTAGTTCTCTTCCCCCATCCCACTCCCTAACCTTAAAAATGATGACTCCTAAAATCACAGACTAGCCTACATATTTCCCTGAAACAGCTGTCCTGCAGAATCACTAAAATGTGGGTTAAAAATAGACTCAGTCTCTAAAAGGAGGTTGGGTCCTTGGGAACAAAGCCCTCTTAGAAATGTCCCCACCTCTGTAAAGGGCACACAAAAGCTGACCCAGCTTTGTTCCCAGAGCTCCTTGTTGCTTGTGACCATACTTCTTGGCCCTGGAAACAAATCCCTACATGAACTCTTTTAGATTTTTGGGGTCTATCTATGGAAGGAAGGTGGGAAGGGAGGGAGGTTAAGGTCATGAAATCAAGCCACAAGGCTGTGTTATTATTTCCATTTTATGAATTTCCAGATGGACTCAGAGACTTTTAAGTAAGGGGTTTAGATTCACAGTCAGTAATAAGAAGCCTAATTTTAATCTGAGATGTCACTTCAAAATATTATAGCCATAGTACCCTGTTTACCTGTTGCAACCCAATGCCCCTAAAGGTCCTATCAGATAATCAGATCATGTCACAGTGAGAAGAATGAGACTCATATGTCTTAACAGAGAACAAAGACTTCTGAACAGGGATAGAAGGCTTCAGCACCAGTGATAGGCTTTCAAACAACAGCCTACCTAAAGTACGCCTGGTACCTTGCTGATGGCTTCTCCCCCTCCTTCCTGAGTGGGGAAACACAGTGGTGTGTGGGAGTGAGGATCAGCTGTCTGAGGCAGACCTGGTTTCTCTGCTGCAGTAAGGAATTAAAGTCTACCAGGTTAAACAGAGAGGTTTGCAATGAACTCTTCTCTGTACTGTTTTGGGGGTTGGTGAGTGGCTTCTCATGATGGCTCCTCATGACGCCTACCTGGCCTTTTGTTTTTCAGTGAGAATCTCTGAAGCAGATTTACTGACAAGGTCAGATAAAACCATTTCAGTTGCCTAGGAGAGAGATTTATGACAGAAAGGAGAGCAGCTACCTGATGCATTGATTTATCCATCCTCTGAGAGAAGGACCTCAGGGACACAGATTTGTGACAATTACATGGTATTGATTCTGGAAAACATTTAAATCATCCCAGACCCAGAATGAGTTTTGACACCAGATAACCCTGCTGGGGAAGGCCAAGGGAGAACTTATTTTATTTTGGGGTGTGTGTGTGTGTGTGTGTGTGTGTGTGTGTGTGAGAGAGAGAGAGAGAGAGAGAGAGAGAGAGAGAGAGAGAGAGAGAGATTAGACGCTGAGGTTTTAATGGTTTTGTAGCTAGAGAATCTAAGAATACTAGATTCCTGTCCTGCAAGGACCCTGAAGGAAATGATGCATGAGGAGAAATGAACAAAAAGAGTGGTACAGCACTGTGCTGTTAGCTAACTATTGTCACCTGAACCAGCAAAAAGAATACATATCCAAAGCCCTCAGCCCTGAGCCTCTTTCCTCTAAAGTCTTGTGTCTGAGGAGTCTAAGGGTGACTACTGGGGGAAGAGAGTGTGCAGACATATTGGAATGAATTTTGACACGTGGCTGCCATGTCCACACATGCAAGGGAGGCCTTTCATGGCGTGGGTTAAGCAAGGATGGGAAGAGAAAGGATTGGGCAGAAGTCCCCATTCATAATCTACAAATTTTAGAGATAGGTCTTCCTTATATGACAGCCAACCATATTGGTTGCCAGTGCTCCCACAGGGAACCAGACCCCAGGAGTGATAAGAACCCGTAACATTAACTCGCTCTGCCTACAGGTTGCCCTGGCAACCAAGTCATGACTACTGGTTGCCAAGATAACAAAAACTTGGTGCTAAGGGTGGATTCTAGGATCCCCTCAGGGTCCTAGGGTCCTAGTGTCTTAGGTATTATCGTACTAGGATCCCCACCAAGTTAGGGGAAAAGGTGGATGAAGCCCTTTCCTTGCAATGGCAGACTATAATGCAGTGGCTCCAATAACGAATGCTGCTCTGCCACCCACCTGCTCCCCAAACCCAGGCTCACCTCTCACTAATGGCTATATAAATAAGTATGTTTTGGAGAATTCTTGTAAGATTCAGAAATCATGGCTGCAATAGGCCTAACAGTACACAATAGTCCCTCATTTTGGTTATGTATTGCTGTATAACAGTGATTTGAAACAGTTATTATTTATTTTATTAATTCTCATAATTTTAGGGGTCAGAAATTTGGGGAGATCTCAACTGGTGGTGGTTTTGTTCAATTGGGCATCAGCGAGGGGTACTACTCAACCACATTCAGCTAGCATCTGAGCCTAAAACAAGAGGGCTTCACTCGCGTGAGTGCTGCCTTGGACTCTTCCCCCCTGGCTTCTACACATGGCATCTCCAATGCTAGGGTTTGTCACAGCATGGTGGTCAAATCCTTCCATGCCAGCTGGATTACCCCCAAATTTTCTAGGTCTGCTTAAAGGCAAGACCTGGAATGGGCACAGTGTTACTTCTGCTGTCCTCTGTTGGCTAAAGCTGGTCAGAGGGGAGGGAGGCAGACTCTACTTCTGGGTGAAGAGTGCCACACACATACAGGGATGGGAAGGAATGGAGAATGACTGTCTTTGAAGTTCCCCCAGTGCCCTCAACTCCCTACTTGGTTCTACATTTGTGTCTGCTCTCCCTGTATTTCCCTTTTTCCTTTTCAGGAAAGTAGCCATAATTTTAGGCCCCCTCAATGCAAGGATAAGGCAGATGTGTGTGTCAAGACCAATAGGACCTGCTGTCATCCTCACTGCAATACAATGGGGAGGTGAGATAACCTCTGAGTGGGGATGGTGACCCAAAGATTGAGTTAAGACTAGACCAAATGCTTCCAGGGCTCCTTGCATTTCCAGGCTCAGCTGGGAAGGAGAAAAGTCGCCACCATCTCAGATTCCCTGCCAGCTGGGACAGAGTATGTGTCAGTGACAGTCATGATAAACTGAAGAGGAGGGGGCCTCCCTCATGTTACCCATACTGCTTCAGCCTCCCTTCCGATACTTAAGAGATTCTAAGAAGCAGAAGGCACTCCAATAATGACTCAGGTTGAAAAAAAGCAATAGGGTTCAGAATGGGATTTGAATTAATTTAAAGAAAATGTGACATTTCTTGCACAACCAAGATTCATGCACATTACACTGTTGCTAGACAATTAAACCCCAGGATTATCAAAGTGATTATCAAACTGATACTGGTGTCCGTTGAAGACTCAGGAAGCTCACATCCAACTATTTTCCTCAGCCACAGGAGCGAGCATCTTGTCCAGCTTGGGAACCCTTTTCTGTTTCAGAGCATAGAATCCAAGACTGGTCCATCCCCTGGCCTCACTCCTCTCACATCCCACGATCCATGCACCTATCTGGTGGCAATGAACTCCACCCTTTAGAAGGGCCCAGTAGATCCTGCTCTATTGACACTAGAGAAAGTGATAGCTGGTCACCAGTGGGAGAGCTTGGTGACAGTTGTGACCTATGAGCATTAATATTCCCTCTTTTCACACTATCCCAGAGCAGGTGTAACATCAGTTGTCAGTTACCCAGAGTTCTGTGAGCAGTGGTCTTGCTGGCGAGGGTGCCCAGTGAACTTAGGGCTCATTTTGAACTACGTGTTTCCACTCACAGTAACTGAGGCAGGCTGGCTAGGAAAAGGTGATCACAGTATGTTCAGCCATGGGTTTGGGGATAGAGATGCAAAGCACGAGATTCGTGATGTGAACCGCAATACTGAGGGTAGTGAAGGGTGAGGGCACAGAAGAGAGAAAAGCCGGCAGCTTCAGGAGCAGTGCTGGACTGGGCTACCTACTAGGAACACATTTTGGCATCTTCTTGGTCCTCTTTTGAGGGGTCAGAGTCCAGGCTGCTCCTGGTGGGCAGCAGTAAGACAGACTTATTGCAGGGCATTCCATTTTCCTACAGAAAAACACTATTGTCAAAAGACAAGGGGGAAGCCGGGTGCAGTGGTACATGCCTGTAATCCCAGCAGCTCAGGAGGCTGAGACAGGAGAATCGCAAGTTCAAAGCCAGCCTCAGCAAAAGTGACGCACTAAGCAATTCAGTGAGACTCTGTCTCTAAATAAAATACAAAAAAGGTGGGGGCTGTGTCTCAGTGGCCGAGTGCCCATGAGTTCAATCTCTGGTACCAAAAAAAAAAAAAAAAAGACAAGGGAGAGGTTGAAAGGAATAAGCTACTTCTAAATACCCAAGGGGTGGCATGCTCTGTGCACTGATATTTGGTGGAAGTGAAGGGCCCCGAGAAAGAATTGCTGGCATGTGCTCTTGACCTCAGCACCCAAGCCCATAGTGGAAAGAGTGCTGGCTGGCATCAGAAAAACCCTGGTCTAGGTCCCAGCCCTCCCCAAATGGGCTCTGTAACCTGGGATAAGTCACACCATCTCAGCCTCCACCAGTTTTCCTACCAGTGATAAGGTAAGACACTAGCAGAGTGCAGATGCTGTTTCTCCTTCATTGGTGTTCATCCTTCCTTCAGCCATTGGACGACTGGACTATGGTCCTAGGGAATTTGAGAACAAGTGTTCTTGAGCCAGAATGCTCAGACCCAAGCATGTGTGTGTTGATGGGAGAAGGGGAGAGAACAGCCACCAGAGGCATAAGTAAGGCTTCCCCTGTCCCCAGCTGAACTCAAGGATCCAAATAGCATTAAGAATGGCTACCACTTAATGCAAGGAAGTGGAACCAATGTCTAAGACCAGTAGGAAGATGGCTTTTAGAATAAACTGTCCCTAAACACTCACTCCCTTGACTGAGGAGAGAGTAGTCACATATGCACTTAGCTAACCACTGGATACAGAAGCAACCATAAGGCAACATGGGATGACATGACAAAGCCTCACTTAAGGAAATCCCCCATACAGAAGATGGTTCAACCAAAAAGCCTTTAAAAGGCTTGCCCACAAGGTGAGCCCTTGGCTGGCATCTGGAACTTGTATTTCAAGAAGGTTACCATTCCTATAACTTGTAAGAGTGACTGGCAGTGCCTAAACTGTTTAACAGAAAGGTAGTTTCTGCTGAACACGTTTTCCTTCTGGGGCTGGCACTTTGACACATGCTAGGCAGAAGCTGCCTACATGATTAGCCCCCAGTAAAATCCCTGAGTGCTAGTTACTAATAAGCTTCCCTTACTGGCAATGTTTCACATGTGCTCCCACAATTCATTGGTGGAAATATGCTAATCATGTTCCATGTGACTATGGATAGATACTCAGAAGCTTGTACTTCTGGACTTTGCCTATGTGCCCTTTGCCTTTACTGACTGTGCCTGGCATGCTTTACAAACCACAATCATGAATACTACACATTGAGTTCTACAAGCCCTCCCTAGTGAAGTTCAGAACCCAAGATCAGTCCTTAGGATCCCTGAGATACACCCCCATTCTGAACTTCTAGCAAAGCCCCACTACCAGACTGAGCTCCAGAACTCAGGTCATTCATGGATATTTCTGATTCTTTCACTGAACTCCATTCTCCCCTCCCAACCTCCACATCCATGCTCTGACCTTTATGAGTTTAGACAGATTGTAGGGGGAGGCTCTCTCAGGCAGCTCTACTGAACAGAGCCAATAAAGAAGGCACCAGATCATCTGCTCTTGTGCTGAGCCTTTCATTTTGAAGAATGGGATTGGGGCCAGGGGTGTAGCTCAGTGGTAGAGCACTTGCCTAGCATGTGTGAGGCACTGGATTTAATTCTCGGCATCACATAGAAATAAAAACAAAATAAAGGTATTGTGTCCATCTACAACTAAAAATGTTTTTTTTTTAAAAAAATAGAATAGTATTGAATACTTGCTAAGGCTCAAGTGTCCTGCTCACTCCACACAAGTGAACACTGACATCACAACACCAAGACTGAGGGTAATCAGACCCATGGCAATGGCTCAGGAAACCACTCTGGCAGGAAGGAATTCTAGACCAATTTCTCAAAGGGGGAAACTAAATCTCTGCTGGGTTATATAAGTATTGCTACCACCTCAAGGCACATTTCTATCACCACAGTATTTTCACACACACACGTCTCCCACCCACCCACCACATTAGATCATGAGGCCCCAAGGGTGGTGCTGTACTCAGGGTTGAACAGATCTGACCTTCTCCAAGTCACATGGCTCATAAGTAATAGGAAACAGTCTCCTAGCTCCAAGGGAATGTCCTGGTGTAGCAGTGACAAAGCTCCTTACTTTCCAAACCCCACATGCTTGAAGAGCACCCAGACTGGAAAGAATATGCACAAGGAGGGCCCACAAGAACACTCCAACCACCTGTGTGTCCCTTCACTGAGCTGTGTTTCTCTAACGCTGGATTTCTTAATTTCAGCAGGCACAAAAAGCTTCTGCTCTGGCCAGCATCAATCAGCTGACCATAAGGAACCATCTTCAAAATTTACCCCTTTTCTCTTAGTAAAGATTAGAAATAAACAACAGGACAGTGGTGAGTAAGAGAAATGATTTAACTTTATAAAAATGTGATAATACAGCAATATTTGATTTCTTTCCTTTTCTTTTTCTGGCAAGTAAAGTTTATAAAAACACCTGGAATAAAAATTAGAAACATAACCTAATAAAATTAGAAACAAACATTTCAAGGAAACAAGTCATTGAAAGACATAGAAAGACAAGGAAGGGACAACATTGAGCAGCTAAAGCAGCAGCTACATGGGGGAAGTTGGTTCGGCTATGAGGACAGAACAATCAAAGACCAACATGAACCTGACCTTTCATACCAGGCTAGGCTGAGTGGGCTAAGGATGGGCAGTAACCATCAGAGAGGCATGAAGGCTTCCCAAGGACCAGATCGATGGTGCTGGTTCCGTGGGGTAGGGGGACATTGGCCTCCTACAAACAGCCCACATGCAAGCCCCTCTTACAGGGCCTCTCAGCCACATGGCAGTGATGCACAGCCAAATCTTGAAGAATTGGCACTGTAGAGCTGGCTTCCTCCTCTGCCCACTTGTTTCTAACCTGCAGTTCTGCAGGTCACTATCCCATAGTCGTGAGCTCAGTGGGTAGAAACACATCAATATGTCAACCTAAGCTTGGGAGGCAAACATGCCAGGGAGAAACCAAGAAATCTGGACACCTAGTGCTACATACAAAATAATTTTTGTAATGTCTGCACCATAGCCAAAGTGGAATTAGGACCACCTTGGAGAGGCAGGCCAGGAACACCAGGCAACATTCCCCTAGAGGGAAAGGGCGTCCCAAGGATGCTGGGTGAGTTCTTGACTACATTCTGAGGTAGTCTAATCGTGACTTGCACAGGTAGCTGAGAATGGTCACAAAAGATGGAGGGAGGGAGGGCAGAAAAGTTGCCATATAGATAAAAGACTAACATATATAACGGAAGGAACTACGCTACAAGTGGGCTCAGAGATAACGAGGATGCGACCTAGGCTCGGGGTGGCTGGCAGTAGGGCCCACATGGACCCTGGGCACATACAGCTCTTATACTACTCACTGCTGCAGCAGTGTGGCAGGAGATGCACAAAGGGATTTCCTGGCCCCAAGCAGTGGCAACTCTGAGATGAGGGGTGTCCATCTTAAATGACTAACCCCCTTCTACTGACTCTTGTCATGAAGGGATTGAACCAGAGAGCCTGGAGCTTTGGGGCAAGGAGTCCCAACGTTCCCTTCAACAGGACTCCTCTAACCTGAACATGTCTAGCGGGAGTAATACTGTTAGACCTTAACTTGGAAAACACAAGGTACCTGCAGGTGAGGGAGCAATCAGACCCTAAGCCACCACTGAAAGAGAAATAACAACAAGCAAAGGTGGTGTTAGACACTCCCCATACTCTATTTTTTTTAATGCTAATTTACAGTCTTATTCTCTTCTGCCCTCCAGCATTCAGAATTCTAAGACAGGATGGAATGTTCTGAAAGTTTAGGAGGCAGCAGCTGTGTTTAGATGTTAGTATTTTCTCTGCTTTCCACATTTTCGTGAACGTCTTCTAGGACGGAGTTCACCAAAGTCTTCAACTTCATTTTCATAATCATCTTCCTGAACAATACCTAAAAGGAACAAGAAAAAAAAAACAGGAAACAGAGACAAGGCAAAGGTGATTTTTCCCTTATTCCACTGTAAAACATAACATCCTAGTAAAATATAATATTTCTGTAATCATTTTATATTAAAGAAATGAAGCTTTCTATTAGGGTGCTGCCAAAGTGAATTTTCCTTTGCATACTGATATTGCTTCCCAAGAAGAGACAAAGTAAACACCCTTCTCCAGAATAAATTCTTTTTAGCTGGTTCCTCTGGCCTTTCTAGAAGCCATTTAAGTGGCAAATCAAGCAAACTCAACCATACCCTTGAGTTGGTATGCTAGTTACCTTCCTTTTGAAACAATCACAAAATTATAGTACCCAGAAGGAACTATATGGTAGAGGGTGGGGTTTTTTTTGTTTGTTTTTATTTTTAATTGGAAGAGATATTTTTGCCAAGTCCCTTCAAGTTTTCCCCAGTGCTGGGGTCTGGATTTCCCAGTAGCAACTGGAAGGGCATTCAAAGCTGATGAAATCCTCAGAGCAAAAGGAAGTATGGTCCAGCTGGGAAGGGGCAGTAATTGGAATGGGCAAGAGGGAAGACACAGTGCATCCCACAGAACTTGTCAAGAAATTCTGACTGCCAACAAAGAAACCTGAATCGCTCTTCTCAGTCCTGTAACCCTCTATAGAAAGATGCTGCAAGCTTCCCCACTGGTTTTGTTTGTTTTGTTCACAAGCATATTTCCAGACCCACACAGCACTAGTATATACTATATGCTCAGAAAATATCCACAGATTTGTGTGTTTAATTAATTAAATTTTGGTACTGGTGATTGAACCCAGGGGTGTTTACCACTGAGATATGTTCCCAGACCTTTTTTATATTTTTATTTTGAGACAGGATCTTGCGAAGTTGCTTACGGCCTCTCTAAGTTGCTGAGGCTGGCCTGGAACTTGCAATCCTCCCACCTCAGCCTCCTGAGCTGCTGGGATTAGACATGCACCATCATGCCCAGCTATATCCACTGATTTAAATGAATGATTAACAAAGGAAAATATTTTATCAATGGATGGTTTTACAATACTTTGCCTATCCTTGGCCTTCACTGTATTGAGTATGTACAGTGACTGAACATCATTAATACTAGTCCATTAGCAGCAAAAGGTTTCTAGCAACTAAAATGGGCCCAGAATAATGGCCTTCACAGTCTGATGGGGAAACTTTAATACTATGTTGCTAATAGTTTTATTACTGTCATGATACTTCTAGACAGTGAGAAGCGGCTACTGATATCGGAGGAAGCCCTACTTCACATTCACTGAGGAGCCAGCAGCATCAAGAACCAAGGGATCCTGGCTTGGGCTGGGGCTCAGCAGTAGAGCACTTGCCTAGCACATGTGAAGCACTGGGTTCGACCCTCAGCACAACATAAAAATAAATAAATAAAATAAAGGTATTATGTCCATCTTTAACAAAACAAACAAACAAAACAACAACAACAACAAAAAGACAGGATCTAAAATGTTACCTGTCTGTGGAGAAAAGGATTCCTTACCTTCATCCCTTAAGTGGAGTTCTGTTTTTGTCAACCACTCCTGTGCATCCTTGACTGACAGGACCAGAATTTTGACCAGATGAGTCATTGCCTCCTCCGCTGAAGAAACCAAGGAACAAGGGTTCTGAGTCAAGAGGCTGTTGCAGGAACCAGAACACCATGCACTAGAGCCAAAGTGCCCATGCCCAAGAGCTAGTGTGTCTGCTCTTTCTCTGAAAAGAGGCTTCCTTACAAGGTAAGGGACCTAAAGCTGCCTTTTGCTGCCACAAAGCTGCCTTTAATGCTAGCCCTATGCCATTACTGTACATCTGCAGAGACTGCCGATAACAAACCCTTCCAGGAAACTTGCGCTCGAAATGTCATTAAAACTTACACTGAAGAGAGTGTCTGAATTATAGAAGATTTTAAAATATGCAATTTTGCTAATTTTATACATAACTTCCACCCAGTATTGCTAAGAAATAGCTTATAAGAAAGCTGGAGGACACTTGATTTTAAGACCACATAGGAGTTCTCATTATTCAAAGCCCACACTGGAATATGACTGAAGGGACCCTCCTACAAAAAAGAAACCAGCTATGCACTTCCAAATCTTACTATAGGGTTCTGCACATAATAGGTGCTCAAGAAAAGAGCACTGAACTAATGAATTGGGAGACCCTAAAAGAGTTTTCTCAAGACTTTAAACATTCTTTCTATATCCTCTCCATATAATTAGTTAGCAAACCGTGTTCTCATCTAGGGCCAAAGATAATCAAAATTTTTTATTGGGGAATGGGTGGCCCAAACAATGAGGTTTTGCCATAATTTGAGGACAAAATTCTTATATTTCCACTAATGCCTAGATCCCATCACCCCCCAAGTCGGCCCTCACTACAAACAGCATAACTCTGAGTGTCTAACATGCCTAACACCGTTTGGGTCCCATCTCCACAGGTTCTTACCTCCAGCCCAGGCCTTTCGCCTGTAGAGGTCCTCCACCAAATCTGAAACCCTCTTGATGTGCTCCTGGACCTTCCTCTGCAGCATGTGGCTATGCTCTTTAGAGCCCAGGTGACTACGGATCCACACACTCTGCTCAATGTCCTGTACTACCAGTTTGCCTTCATCAATAGCTGGGTCTACCTTCGCATGGAAAAATTCTGAGTATTTCTGGTAAGCCACCTGCTGCCTCTGGTGAGCTTCTAGGCGGATGTGCTGCTCATAAGACTCGCTGGTCCTCTCCCGACACTCCTTTCCTTCCAGCTCAGCCTTGGAAAGGACCACAGCCTCTGAAGCTGCTCCTTCAAATGCTTTGCTGGAGCTGAAGTAGTTCTCAGGGCTCCGGGTGAACTTCACCCCACACAGGTCACACTGGGTCCTGTCTACATCAGCCCTTTTGAAGTTCCCAACGCCAGGCTCTCTAGCTTCCTCCCTGACACGTTCGGTCTGAACTCGTCTCCTCCAACTGATGCAGACAGACACCACCAGGCAAGCTCTTCTCAACTTGCGCTGGATGGAGGCCTTCCGCTGCTTCTGCGAAAGGATGGCAGCCAGGAGGTGGTCTCGATCTTCCAGTGCCAGCTCGTCTGTCTCATCCTGACCAAACTCACACTCGGGTTCAGCAAAGTAGTCCACTGGGCCCACACAGAGTAAGCGATTTAGTTTGACCTCCTCATGACAGAGGCCACGAACCACAGACCCTTTGGTGTGCACACTGTCCCACCGCCAGTGACAGTCCATCAGGTACTCTTCGTCTCGCTCAAAGAGCAGATCCTGGAGTGCCTCGGCCACAGACTTCACATTAACAGCCATTAACACTCGCCTCACCACCTTCCGAAGCCTCTCAGGGACCTGATCTGGACAGTCCATGCTCATTAGCTGCAGCCTCGTCTCAATCTCCTGGAAGTGGCGGTACAGAAGAGGCTTACAGAATGGCTGCAGAACCTCCTCAGCATTCACGAGCATCACCAAGCACAGCACCAGTGTCCGCTCGGCCTCACCTGAGACCACATAGTCTATTTCACTGAAGGCATCAAGCAGGACATTGAAGTTTGCATTCTCATAGCCACATAGCACCTTGACGAGGTAGGATAGGTGAAATCGGAAGTCCTGAATGGCTCTTGTCACATCCTTCGGTTTGTAATCCTGAATGATGGAGAACACGTCCCCAAGCTCTTTGTCCTTCTTGCTGAAAAGGAACTCCCAGTAGTGCAGGAGTGCAATGTAGCTCTTGGGGAGGCACAGGATGGCGTTCTTCCAGAGGCGGGCCAGCACCACCCCACAGTGGATGAACTGGAACTCCAACAGGGCCACTGTGTTTCCAATGCTGGGGATAAGTGGTTCTTTGCACCTCTTGATGAGGACGTTCATGAAACGGAAAAAGAGCCTCTTGTAGTCTTCTGGGTTCCTGTACACATATAACTGGTCGATGCAATTCTCCAGCAGCCGGATGAAGCAAAGATGGGTCTTCTCTGCACTTTCGTCATCCTTGTTGGGTACCAGCATGCCAAATTTTCCTTCTATTCCTTTCATCCTGCTGCTTCTCCCCCTGCCCCTCTCTTCTTTCTCAGACTCCAGAGCTTTCAGTTCCCTGTTGTAGTTGTCCTCCTCCTGGTGGAGCAGCTTTCCAAACTCCTCTGGGTAGCTGGAGGAGAGAAGGAAAGCCTGCATGGCGCTCAGCCACAAGTCTGTGGACTCCCGACGGCTGCGTGCCCTTTCATTTTGAAATAGAGAGTGGATGTACTCTTTCAAGGCAAACCTGTAGGATCGGAATGATTTGTAATTTGGTTTGAGGATTTCTTTGCATGCCATGGGGTTTTCTGACAGCACTCTCTGATGGAAATGCCTAGGGAAGAGGACATTTAGAAAGGATTTGCAAAGGCCATATGTATCTGTAGACAAAATATAATCTATTTCTTCAAGTTCTTCAGCTAAGATTTTAGGAAATACTTTTTTGGCTTCTAAAAGCAATCCATTGATTGCCACCAGGTGCATTTTCGACTGAACCAGACACTTGGCCTCACAACGACGCAAAGGCCTGTGAAAATCTTCACAGTTTTCATCCTCACATTTTAAACCTACAATAAACCTCGCACAGATCCCTGGGTAGGTCTTCCCAAGCAGGCTCTGTGTGATCTGACACAGCCTGCTCAAAAGGTGTTTGTTGAGGGCTAATTTCACTTGGTCAGTCATTATCAAGAAATGATCTTTCGTTTTCTTCTCTTTCAAGTTCAAATCCAGGTCAAAAATTATTCTTAATATGGGTCCAGGGTCATTCTGAGCTATCTGGCAATACTTGGCATCCACCTGGGAAATTCCAAAAAATTCAAAGCAAGATTTGACCATTTCCTTCTCAGCATTGTTAGTTACTCTCTTAAGGGCCCTGACCAGGTTGAGAAGAACTTCCAAGCCCCCTGGAGCCAGAGCCAGAACCTTCTCAGGCTCAGCCTCACAATGACTGGCTGCTTCGTAGAGTGCTTCCACCACTCCAGCTGAATGGTTGAGTGTGTCAAACTTGAGGATGGCATCTTTGAGCTTCTGAAAGTCTCTCAGAATTACCCCCTGCAGAAATTGGGCCTCTGCAATGCCAGATAATTGGCTGGTTTGATAGCAGAGATCAAGCGCTTCTCTTAGGATGGCCTTGGTATGCTCTATGTCAGAATCTCTGGCCACATTGAGGCGGGCAACCCCCAGCAGACAGGAGGCCTGGAAGTCCTTGTCAGCCGTGAGTCTGGCAGCCTCCAGGAGGCAGCCATGTTGTTTCATCAACAGTGCAGCCTCTTCTCTCCGACCTTCCCTGTTCAGCAGGTCTGCAGCTTCTGCTAGGCGTTTTCGAGACTTAAGGAATACCAGCTGGTCTTCTATGTCTAGCTTTGAGAGGACAGCCATCATTTCCTTGGTCTTATTTGCACTCAGGTACTTCGCTGCAGCTTCCAAATAAAATTGACTGGCAGAATATGAGAGCTTGGAAATAGGAAAGGTCTTGGTCTTTAGCATTTCTTCATACCTGAAAAAACAGGTCATGCAAATGTCAACCTGTTATCACTCAACCAATAGGAATTTCCTTCAAAATATAGCACAGAGTAATTTAAATAAAACTCCTACATGGAGATATTTTTTAAAAGACCTAAACTTATCAAGCATTCAAGCATTTTTATAAGTGCTTCACTATATAGTTATCAGTATAATAATTATAAATAATAAAATCTTCTTTCTTCAAAGAAATCAGGCATTAGTATGCATAATTAGTGAAATATAGTGTCGTTACAACTCAAGCAAATAAGAATGAAGTTTGAAAGCCAATCTATAGGGCAAAATTCATACACAGTCAAAATTATCCTTGAATAAAACTCCCTTCAGCTCTGATAAAAGCATGATAATTATTTTGAGTATACAACTCCAATAAACTTGAAGGCAATTAACAAGAAAGGATGACATGGGTGCTATATACACATCAGCAATCGTACCAGTCTTCCTCTTATCCAACGCATAATTCTTCCCTCGCCAGGTGTGCATGGATTCATGTGAGACTAGTGAAGCTCTGATGGGTCCTCCTTTATTCTGCTGATTGAGTGGGTATAGCCTGCTATATACACACTCATAACAAACCCTTCATCTTCTTTGGCCCGCTCTCATGAAACTGTGTCAAAGCTTATCAAGAGTGGAAAACAGTCTTAGTCTCAAGGACTTCCTAACTCAGTACCAAGGCTGCACTCAAGTGGGAGGAGGTCATTACATCCCAGGCACTTCAGAAGCAGCAAGATAATACCACCCAGGGCAGCCTGCCCCCAGAGAGAGCAGGAGAAGGGAGAGAGATGGGAGAGAATGAAGACACTTACTTTTCCACTGCAATAGCAGCTTCCTCAAAAAGCTCCTCTTGGCAGTACATTTTGAGTGCTAGATCAAACTCCTGAATCTGCTCAAAGCATCTGAAAGCATCTTTGTAGCACTGACTTCGCTTATAGAAATAAGCAGCATCTCTTATCTGGGACAGAGTAAAATTTTACCTTTATTTGAAGTATTCTTAACTTTTTAAAAGAAAATCAGTATGTGTTGGACATAGTCAAGAATGAAGGGAACATAAAAATCTCATGCACAAAGTGGTATGGCCATTCTGGAAAGGAACATGGTCACACTTGGTAGTGTGGATGTCCACTCCTAGCAATACATGCTATAAAAGGTTCATACAGTACCATGAGGAGATGTGCCACCCCATGGTGCTGGAAAATGTGAAAAACAGAACAAGATTCTATTTAGATACACTTCTTCAATAACACATGCATTCACGGACACATAATATTAAATCTATTATTAAATGGAAACTGGCCATGAAGAGGAAGAGAATGAACAAATAAAATGCAATGATTGGGCTTTGTGGGTTTGCCATGAACAGAAAGGTGGGTTTGCCATGAACAGAAACATATATTTGACTCTCCTTCTTACACTTATCATCTAGGCCATCACCTAACCCTCATTTCCCAGCTATGACCCCATTCCACCACCTCCACCACCATCATGTAGTGTAAACTCCATCATCTCAGACTACGCTTCTAACTGGCCTTTCCACTTCTACTGCACGCTAAAACTCTCCACAGAGCATTTAATTAGTTTCATGTCACTTCTCCACTCAAAACATTCCCAGGCTCTCCATTGCACTTGAACAAAGTGTGGTCCTACCACAGGCAACAAGTCCCCACATATTCTCTTCCTGCCACCCTCTCTTACTCATGGCACAAATTCTACCCTCCTCATTATACTCTGGCCAACCAGGCTTCCTTGCTATTCTTCAAACTTGCCAAAATTCTCCCACTTCACAGTTTTTGCCTATAAGAGTCTGGCTATAAGGTCTGCCAGCAGCTGTCCTCAGAATTTCTGCTCAAAAGTTAGCTCTCTGACCCCACTATCTAAAATAGCAAACCCTTCTCCCCTCACATGTTTTATTCTTCTTAGCACTCATCCTCACTGACATCTCACATGCTATTTATTTATCTATTTATATATCTCCTGCAAAGGGAGATGGCGGGGGGAGCTCTGAAAAGACTGAGCTCTCTTCTCTATGGTCTCCTGTTCACAAAGCACCTGGCACACAGTAGGAGGTCTATCTGTTGAATGTTTAATTTCAAAACTGTACTTGCTGCATCTTAGGCTCAAAGAGAAAAAATAAAAATGAAACAAGCAAAATATATGTGATGATCCCCCCCACCAAATCTCATCTTTAATGAGATAAGATACATGAAGTGCTAAAATAAACAGATACAGATTCGAGTTTCTTCTACATCCAGAGACCTCATAGACAAGGGAGCTTCTAGACCAATCTCAGTCACACAAACAAAACCTTACAACCTCTACATTTAACCACCCCTCTTTTCCTCCCTCGTCAATGCCAATTACTCAAGAGAAAAATCCATGTGTATACATGAAAGCCTACTGGATGTCAAGTGTGTGTCCAATAGGAGAGATAGAAAAGAGAGGGCTGGCTTTAAGTGGCAACTCCCCCTCTGGTTGCCCTGCTTGAAGGAGACTGTACCTCCCATTCCAGAAAGGGTGCAGAAAGGTTTCCAGGGAAACCAACACTGCTTCCTGAAGAGAGGCAGGACACAAGCTAGGCATAGGAAGCCCTGAAAGGAGGACTTACACTCCCATAGCACCCACACAAACACTTCTTCCCAGGGATAGAGTTATGTTATGCTATGCTATGTTATGCTATGCTTGTGTTATGGGTTGGCTTGGATATAAAATGTCTCCTGAAAAGCTTATGTGATAATGCAGGAATATTTAGAGATGAGATGATCAGATTATGAGAGTTGTAACCTAATCAATGAATTAATCCATCTGATAGATTAGTAATTTGAATGAATTACCAGGTATTAATTGCAAGCAAATGAAGTGTGGCTGGAAGTGATGGTGCCAGCCAACCATGGACCAAACCTCTGAAACAATGTGCCCCAAATAAACTTTTCCTCCTTTAAGTTGTTTTTGTCAGGTATTTTGGTTGCAGCAGTGAACAGCTAACTGGCACAGTTAGCATGCATTTGGGAACTGGGAATAGGAAGACAGTTAGGCCTGATGACTTAGCAAAGGCTATTGCCAAGGTGGTCAATTTTAATCTTGCTAGTCAAAGTGGGGAGATGATCACAATACTGGGTGAGAATTGAATGACCTTCCAGGGATGGGGGGGCCTCATCAAAGATAGGAACCAGATTCTTCACTGAATAGATTTTAGAACTGCTGGAATGTGCTGGAAAGAAAAAGTAGAAGAAGACCTAGAAACCAGACTTGGGCAAGCAGAAAGGTAGAAGGAAAGCTGATACCAGGAACAGGATACCCTCCACACTTTGAAGGAACTGCAGTCCTGGAGAAGGCTGTGGGGGGCAACACTTATGATCCACTGGTCTCCCCTACCCCCACTGTCAGAAGCAGTGCTGGACAGGTTAGGCGATCAAGGTGGGTAAGCAGACAAGGGAAGGATCTCTAGCTCAGGCTTGGCAGGTTCTGATAGGCAGAAAGGAAAGAGTGTAGTTACTGCTCCGAGTTCAACATAGTGGCACTGACAACTGGAGAGCAGAGACTAAAGAACTTGAAGAGGTTGGAAACTGTTCTAGTTCCTGGAATATATGACCCAAAATTCCACCCACACTGAAATGTTTTCTCCAGTGTCCCGCCCTATTTTGTCTCCATTTCCCATATCTTGAGAAGTCACATCCTATAATAATCATGGAGCAGGGAAGGCAGTGTTAGTAAGGCCTTCTCTTTTCAGACACTGACTTTAGGTCACCATTCAAACTTCCTAGTAGGTTCTACTACTACCCCTCCAGGGGCCAGGGTGTTCTGAGTATCCTAGGAATTACTGCATTTGACAAAGACATGGAAACCAGTCTTTCTATTGGAGGATCATGAAACCTGACACAGGGGAGATGCAACAGCTCACCTGGACACTCTAAAGCACGTCTCCAACTCCTTCTGGTAAAAGACCGATTGTTTTAAATTTCTAATCCATCACCACTGATACACTGAAAAATGAACTGCCAAGAAAACAACCACCACTTGGATGTCCACAGCAACACCAAACAGCTATAAAAATCTCTAACTGCTTACTTTCCTCTTCTGTATTAATCTTGCTTCAGACAACAGTCTGCAGCCCACTGCCAGCTGGTTGACTCTCCATCAATAACTGCTCCTGACTAGCAGTTCTATCCAACAGGACTTTCTGCAATGACAGAAGTATTCTATAATAGTGAGCACTTACAATATGGCTAGTGAGACTGAGGGTGTGAATTTTTTTTAATTGTAGTACATTCTAATTAATTTAAAATTTAAATTAAATAGCCTCATGTGGCTGTTGGATTGGACACAGCAGATATAGAGTAATTACCAGAAACATAGAAAAACCTTCATGTTAACACCAGGCCACTTGCCCAAGCTAACCTCAGACTATGAACACAGGGAAAGAGAAGGCAGGAATATTCAATACTCATCTGCCCTGTGATTTAAACATTTGGCTTCCCTTGGATAATATCAGGCCTTGAATGTTAGCACAGACATAGATACACACACACACACACACACACACACACACACACACACAATCTTCAGAGCCTTATAAAAGCTTGAGCAGGTAGAGAAAGAAAAGGGCCACAAGCAGAGGTGAAGGGTCACATCCCCCATTCTGTTCAAGTGAAGCCCACTTCTCCCAGGAGCAATTGGAGGTTGGAAGCCTTACCTTTCCCAGCCTCTCACACAACTGGGCAGAGAGCTGGAACTCCTTGGCATAACTCAGACACTTAAGGGACAGCTTTGGTTCATTGCACTCCAAATAGGTCTTAGCCAGTTCCAAATACTCCAACTGCTTTTCCCTGGAGGAAGGGAAACAAAACAGTATTTCCATACACTGTTGAACTAACACCAATATATTTAACCTGCTGCTCTCATCAGAGCAAATCTGAAATGATACTGACACATTGCTAGTCAAACTTACTTGGGGCTAACTTTCTTGGATTTCATATTCAGGGCAGTGTTATGGGCCAGAGCCAACTTCTCCTTCTCAAAAGCACCTCCTTTTTGGTAACACTTGGCTGCAACCTGGAATAGGTAAAGGGGTTTGATTCTCAGAAAACTAATGGAAGTGACACAGAACAAGAGTTCAAGTATGCATTATATGGTTAGATTGATAAGGTGCTATACCTTACTCAGCCCAACGTGAGAAGCAGGAACAGAAAGGTACAGTTACGCCAAAGAAAGTAACCTCAGAAGATAAAGCCCAACAGTGTACCAGCCAACACATTCAAAATCTTATTTAAGAAGTATCCGGAAGCCATAGAAAAGATGGATACTATTACTTTTTATAGGCCACCATAATGACTTCCGAAATTTAATTTTCCAATAGCCATGTGCAAGAGGTATCCTTGCTACGTATATCAACTTCAGGTCAGAGCCAGGGAGCAATTGGCTCAAAGTCACCCTGTGCCTTTTCTGGGCTTTAACACAGCTGCTAACTACAACAGCTATACTGTGGTGCTGGTGAAACAATCACAGTATGTGTACTAGGAATAGAAATAACAAGATATTTGGAGCATGTGGATCTGTTACCAAGCTCACTGTCTAGGAAGTGTGCAGGCAAGTGTCATAGGGGAGTCAGTCTGCACCCCAATCACTGCCAACAGAAAGCTGCTTTTCTAAAACAACAATGCTCATACCATGTCTCAAAGTGTAGGCTACAAGGGCAAGTATTTGTTGAATGATTCAATCTTGTGTGGTAGTTCTGAAACATTCATGACATGCAGCCAGAAACTCAATAAACCACCTGAGTCCTTAAGTCCTTTAGTAGGATCAAAATAAATTCAGGTGAGAAGAAGTTTTTTTATAACATTCTCATCTGTGATGGCCTCCCTAAAAAGATTTTAAATTCAAACATTCAAAAGTATTTTTGAATGGGTAATACCAAAGAGTTCTGAGGGGAATAAAGGGAATTTTCCAATATCATCCAACACCTGCTGCCCATCTTCTCTCCTCCTTCCCTCCCTACCACTCACCCTCTATTTCACCAAAAAAAGTTCTTGGTTTTACAACAGCAGCCAAATGTTCAGTATTTCTTTTCAATTATAACAAGGATAGGCAATGAATAAAGTTTTAGGGGTTGATCAATTTCTACAGCTAAAAAGTACATATATTTGAAACTGCCTTCCAGACAAATCAAACTTACAATGATGTAAGTTTTGTTTTCTCACCTCATGTAACAGATTCCAAGAGTAGCCATAGTCCTTCACTCCACCCTATCTCTGCCACATCCTTTTATAGTGTAACTTTTCAGCTTCAGACTGCTGCCTATCTCCCCTCCCTTCTCATGTGGAAGGGACTTGCTTGGACAATAGAAGTCAGCAGAAATGACACTTGTCCAGCATCAAGACCAGGCCTCAAGGGGCCAAGTACTTCTGCTCACCTTCTTTGAACCTTGGCCTCCAATGAACAAGTCCAGACTAGCCTGCTAGAGGGTGAAGGAAAGATGGTCTAGGAACCCCAATGACCCCCTCACCTGTTCCAAGAGCTAGTCAACCCCAGAACTACCTAGCTGAGTGGAAGCTGAATGCAGAATCACAAGTTGCCCAGCTGAGACCAGAAGGACAACCCACTAAACTCACACTGTGAACCACAGAACTGGGAGCAACATAAATAACTTGTTATAACCAGTAAATTTGGAAGCCATTTGTTATGCAGCAACAGATAACAAATAAACACTAGATGTGAATTATTTGCTGTGGACATTAACTATTTTTCCTTGCCACAGCAGAGAAAGCTCTTCTAAGAAATGAGACCAAGGAGACTTTGGGAATTCCTTCTTATAGGCATTCAGACCACAGACAGCTCACATCATGGATTCTGGTAAGTTCTGGCTTATAGTTTCATGTTTCTTATCACTTCCCAGTCCCTTCACTTAGGCCCAGCTCCATGAAATTCTGGTGAGAAGAGGATTATTAGAACAAAAAAGCCCTCCAGAGAATCATCATCTCAAAACACTTCTTCAGAAATAGCAATAGAAACTGCAGACAGTTTTCCTGTAACACATGAAGAGCTGGACCTTGCAAACAGGAGGGGGGCATGTGATAGTGAGATGTATGAGGAAGGCCATTGGCAATTTCATGATTTAAAAAAAAAAGGATCCATAAAAAGAGGGTGCCTGCCTTTATTCCTGTTTGGGTTGCTACTGAGGGGGTTCGGTGCTTGGACTCACTGCAGCATACGTTACTCAACCATAGCAGGGAATATCTCTTATGAGCTACAGATGACACAAGAAAGATAAAGAATAACATTGGGCCCATGTTTATTTTGTTGAACTACAAAAAAAAAAAAAAACCCACAACTCTTCTAGCAGGGTGTTTGTGACTTGCAGGTGAAGATACCCTCACCACTACCTTCTGGGAGATAACTGCCATGGTGCCCCACCTAAGACCCTGTGAGGTGGAGGAATGTTGACTGTGGGGAAAGTGATGGGCTCCTTAATTTGGTTTCAATATTTCAAAAGGTCCACTTCCTTTCCTGAAGGAAGGCTTGAAGCTGGAAGTGGATCACAGTTCAGTCTAGTGACAAGTACATCCTTGCTCACCAGACTCTCACTGGCAGTGCAATCAATATCTGATCAATTGGGGAAAACAAACAAAAAAAACAATCTGTTACTGCTTTAAAATAACAACAAAAGCTTTTAAGCACAGAGTACAAAAAATAAATAAAAGGGTTCTCTGGTGGAACAAAGGCCATGACCCTCCATTTACCTATCAGCACATGTTGATACTTGGCCAAAGGAAAGGATTTTAAGGTCTGCCTTGACAGGGGAGGGAGACGGATAAGTAGCTCTCCTCATCTTCAGGTGACCTAATGTTTAAGAACAAATGGCACAAGCCTGTTGATACCTGTGATGGTAGGAAACCTGCCTATGAGGCATGACAAGGCTAGTAGTCACAAAGCACCCTGACCACTGGTTGCTGGTCCAGCCCCTTACCTTCCAGCACTGGTGCTTGGCATAATACTCTCCTTGGGCAATCCACTCCTCGGGAGTTGAGGTCTTAACGAACATGCTATCATCAAAGTCTAAAATGAAAAATAAAAGCAGGTTTGCTTCTCTGAGCATTCATTCACTCATACCTGTTATTGTGGGCTGTATTTTGTGTCCCCCAAAATTCATTTGTAGAAGTACTAAACCCTACTCTATCAGATTGTAACAGAGCCTTTAAAAAAGTGATTAACTTAAAATGAGGCCATTATTGTGGGCCCTAACCCAACCTGACTAATGTCAGAAAATAAGAACATGCAGAGACCCCACTGAGGAAAAATTGTGTGAGGACACAGCAAGAAAGCAGCTATCTACAAGACAGAGGAGCCTTGGAAGAAACCAGCCCCGCCATCACCTTTCTCCTGGACTTCTAGCTGCTAGAACTGTAAGAAACACATTTCTGTCATTTGAGCCATCTAGCCTGTGGTATTTTGTTATGGCAGACACAGCAGGCTAATACACCCATGTTATCTTGCTAGTCTTCTTTTAAGATATATTTTAGCTTACCAAGCCAGGTGGTTATAGGTTTCAGAAGGAAAAGGTGGAGGTGAAAAAGAATGTGGTTTGGTTTTTTAAATATCTGCCTACTTTCCTTTTCTATGTCTATGAATCAGAAGACAACAGCAATTACTAACTCCTCCTTGAAAAATCCAAAGCCACGTAGCTCTTTGCAAGCTCCCAGCCAGGGAATTTAACAAGGAACAAAGTAATGGGGTATTACAGAACAGATGCAGCTTGACTTGTGATGGTTATATCCTGATAAACCCCATGGTAAATTGAAATTTGAAAATATCATAAGTTGAAAATGTACTTTATACACCTAATCCATTGACATCATGGCCTAGCAACATGGTATACTTTAGAGTAATTGATTGTTTACTCTTGTGATTGCATGGATGCCTGGCAGCTGTAGCTCACTGCTTCTACCCAGCATCACAAAGGAGTGCTATACCACATACTGTTAGCCTAGGAAAAAAAAATCAAACTCGAAATATAGTTTCTACAGAGTATCACTTTGCACCATAATAAAGTTGAGAAACCCTAAAATGAACCACAGTAATCCAGGAACTATGTGTATTTCCCAATGTGTAGACTTTGTCCTCATCATAGAAAGCAATGTGGCAAACTCTTGTTGCCGGACACACGCTATTCTGTTCCATGTTAGCCTGTGGTGACTGTATCAGTCTTCCCCCAACAAACCCCCCAAAGTATCACTAGCAATGAGCAAAAACTCACAGCTTCTTGAAGCATGAGAAAGACAGCGCATGCTAGGACAATGAAGACCCAAATCAGAGCTGGGGTCAGAGATAACCCAGGCCAATGAATAGTAATCAGAGAAGTAAGACAGACAGGCCAGATTTTTTTAGAAGGTGCAATAACCGATGAAGGCTTCAGAGCCTGATCCCTCCATTGCTTTCTCTCTACTATCCACTGTGGCACTGTGTACAGATAACTTCACAGTGTCTTGTTCTGACTCCACATATGCTTTTACTGTCCTGGTGAGATTTTATTCCCACAGCAAAACCCTGTATTACCTCTGAACAGGGCCAGTGAACTCTGCAGGATTCATGCTGAAGAAACATAAATTGCAAGTTGCCATATTCACCCAAACTTCTCCTGCTCAGGGGAAACAGGTGTTCTGAAAGACTTAACCATGTGCAACTATAACTCATAATTAAGACTGTACTTTTTCTTGCATCCCTATGCTACCAAGACATAAATTATAATGCTTTTTCATTTTGAATTTTTAAATTTTAAAAAAATGCCTATGTTGATATTGTGGGGTTAAAAGGAATATGAGCTGCAGGAAAAATTGAGAATGACCATGCTAAAAAATTGAGAATGACCACTCCTTTTCCTTTTAGTGGAGGAGGTAAAGGCCCATGGAGAGAAAGTAGGGTCTAAATAGGGTCATGTGACTACCTGAGTGAAGAGGTTTTAGGAGAAGACAGGTTTTCAAACTCCATGTCTTTGACTTTTTCCCTCACACCACAACAGTCAGATCCTTCCAACAGAACATCTCATCCTGGTACCCAACTGAGCCATCAGCAATAACCAAAAATAGTCTCCACAAAACAGCTAAGGAATGCTTAGGAACACAGCAAACTTCTCCACAGTAGCAGAGCCTGGTCCTTCCTCTACCCTTAGAGAACTAAGTCTCTAGAGGAGCTGACTCAGCAACTAGCTCTCAAAAAAGACTAACCTTTCTCCTTCATGAAGAGCTGATTACTTCTTTACAGCTATCCCATAAGGACATTTTGACTTCATTTTTTAATTATCTAGTCTTGGTAAATTATGAAAATAACACATGATAATAGTTTTTGTAAATCCTGCAAATAGCATAGAAGTCATAAAGATGAAAGGTAAATGGTGTCCCCCAGTCTTAACAGCAGCAGTAACTATTACAAATGGCTGGTGTCCACATTCTTTCTCTCTCTCCAAACTCTCCTAATTTAGATTCCTGCAACCCATAACAGGAACTGATTAGATGCAGATTAACTCTGATGAATCCCTTACTATCTGAACTCTTCATTCTCCTTTTGTGAAACTTGGGAACTTAAAAGATGCAGACAATCCATTATCTCAAAGTCTCACAAACCCCACTCCTAACACACATACTCAGAAACTGAATTAGGTTTGATAGTTAAGGACACTAAAATAGTGTTTGTATACACACACACACACACAGACACACACACACACATATAAATAATGGTTCTATGCTAATATATACTGATTTACATATGCAGTTTTTATATTGGTATAATGTAAAATTCCTTAAAAATTTAATCATTCTACCTATACTGCTTTAACTTTTGCTTTTTTTTTTAAATCTTGAATAAACCCTGAACATCTTTCCATATCAGTAAATGGAAATTCATCTTACTTTTTTTTAATGGTCACATGGAATCCTCTGAAAGAAACACACTGGATACTTAGGTTTGTTTTTAGATTCGAGTAATTACAAACAGAGCTGTGCTATCTTTATGTTGATAGATATCAAAAGCTCATAGCAATTTGTAGTCTCCCAATAGGACCTATTTCTTTCTTTTTTTTTTTTTTTTTTAAAGAGAGTGAGAGAGGAGAGAGAGAGAGAGAGAGAGAGAGAGAGAGAGAGAGAGAGAGAGAATTTTTTTAATATTTATTTTTTAGTTCTCGGCGGACACAACATCTTTGTTGGTATGTGGTGCTGAGGATCGAACCCGGGCCGCACGCATGCCAGGCGAGCGCGCTACCGCTTGAGCCACATCCCCAGCCCAGTATTTCTTTCAACCTCTGTCCATAGCACTCACTTTTTTTGTTTTGTTTTGTTTTCCACAAAGTTTGACATTTATTGTTTGGCCACTTAGTGTCAGTGTTTTTAATTTGGCTTTCTGGTTTTTTTAATAAATTTATATATTTATTTATTTTAATTAGGTATATATGACAGAAGAATGCATTTTTATTCATTGTACACAACTGCAGCACAACTTTTCATTTCTCTGATCATAGCACTCACTTTTAAAGGACAAATAAAAGATCTTCCCTGAATGAGTTAACTCTCTCAATTTCACCACAACCATACTTTCCCACACAACTTAACAAATAAGTAAGGGCTCTCTTTTCTCAGATCGTGAAAAGGGAAGGAAGTGTTTCAAAAAAAAAAAAACTACTCCCTGGGCTGGGAGCATAGCTCAATGTTAGAGCACCTGCCCAGCATAAATGGGGTGCTGGTTTCAATTTCCAGCACTGCAAAAACAGAACAGCAACAACAAAGCTAGGCCCTTTCAACCTGGTCATAAGAGCAGATGAGAGGAATGTGCTTCTTCCAACACTATTTTAATGAGATCTTACCTTTATTTTCATCTGTCTTCACAACTTGTACAAAATCTCTTCTAATGAAATATTTGAAAGCAGGAGCCCGTTTCTCCAGGTTTTCATCAAAGATCCAGAGGTTGACCCGAGCCCGTGTGATGGCAGTATACAGCTGCTTAAGCTCACCATTAAGGAGCTGGTGATAAAATTGAGGACAAAGATTATGAGCCTTCTGTCTACAGTTACAATGCAATACATTTCAATAGGCTCACTCTGATCTTGGAAAAACAGAAAACTAAATTTTAGAGAAGCCCAGCACAGCTGTGAACAGGAGCCCAGGAGTTCAGTGACTACAGCACAGGTAAGCCAGGCTCTAGCAAAGTTATGAGAAACTCCATCCCTTCCCACAGAGAAAGTAAGTGAGCATGCCATCAACACAGGATGACTTTTGAATCTGATATAGGTTTTTAAAGTTTTAATTCTGAAGAAATTATATATCAGAAGCTACAAAGATAGTAAAAAGTTACAAAGACAGCGCACCCTTCATTCAGTTTACCGCAATGGTTACGTGTTACATAATTGCTGTGACTTGTTTTTAAAAATTAAACCATTGTAGCTATCATTCGTACTACACATATCATTAGTATTACCACATCAAAATTTCTGAATACAGCTGAGTTTCAGAGGTGAACAAAAAGAACTACTCTCCCTTCTCTGCTTTTAGAAAGTACCTTATTTATTGAGCCTAGCTCTGTGCTGAGAAAAAGGGAGTTTACCAACACTGACACCCCTGTCCCTTCCTTTCCCATTCTCTACAGCCCATTGCTGATGTAAAGGAGGACCAGTAACGTGCAAGCCTATATTTTTCATCTCATCTTCTCTTATAGGCCTTGTTTACTAATTCCATGTCAAATTAGTGTGTAGACAAATGGCAGAATTCACCTTGTACATTTCTGGATTCACCATGAGGGGCCGAGTCTGAGAAGAGCTTGGTTTCTCCAGGGGTACCTCAACCAATGGCCAGTTTTCCTCCCTGGAGTCAGATGATGAAGGTGTAAACGAGGAAATGATCTTCCATTCCTTGTAAGCCTGGACAACAATGACAAATTAAAGACCAACAAAATATGCTTTTGAACTGCCTCCCCAAGCTTCATGGAGATTAGCTCACTCAGTGAAGTTGGGATCAAGACTCCAATCCTAGCTGTGAGGAAGCGTCCATCCTGTGGCCTCAGAATAGAAGGGAGCAGGACTAAGGTTGACAAGCAGGGTCCCTTACACACTTGGCCAATATAGCTCAAAAGTGCCCACCTTGGGGAAAAACACTAAGGGCCCAGGAAATTATTCTAATGAAAGAATTTCAACAAGTAGTATAGGCAGGGAAATTCTCATCCTTTCTTACAACATTGTTAAGAAATGCCACTTAGGGTCAGCAATTAAGACATGTGGCAAATATTTCTACCTAAATTATTCTACCAAGGATGGAAGAAAAATCAGGTGCTGCGGGTTGCACTGTACAAGGCAGACTCTGAGATCAGACAGGAAAAATGCAGGTCTTCTACTTATTAACTATGTGAACTTGCACACATTCTGTAAAATGGCAAAAACAGAACCACTCAAGTTTGTAGGGAAAATAAGATAATCAATGTCAAGTGTCTAGTAGAGTGCTTGACATTTTAACATTTTTTTCCCCTTTACCCAAACCCCAAAACCACTGTGTAGACCAAGGGTTAGCAAATTTCTCTTCTCTAAAGGGTCTGATAATAAATAACTTTGGCTTTTCAAGTCACATGGCCTCTCTTGAAACTACTCAGCTCTGCCACTGTCGTGCTGAAGCAGCCAGTCAACATGTAAGTGAATGAGTGTGCTATGTTCCAATAAAGCTACGCTAAATTGAATTTCATATAATTTCCATGTACCATGGAATATTATTCTCCTTTGAGTTTTTTCCAACAACTCTAAAATTTAGAATCAATTCTTAGTCCACAGAATGTACAAAATAGGCAGTGGGCTGGATTTGGCCAGCAGACTATAGTGTTCAGATCCCAACAAAGCTGAAGTGCCTAGATTATATGCAGTATTTGAAGTACAAAATTCCTAATTTACTGTACCTTGTAAGAGTAGCTAGTTAACTCTCCTAGCTTTTACTTTTCTTTTTATAAAATGGTATTCTTTGCCATCTACATAACATCTATGTAATCTAAAATGCAGAAAAGATGAAGTCAATAGTTAATTACCTGCTCTAAGTCACCCCATAAGTTAAAATATGCAGTTAAATTATGTTAAATGCCTTAAATACTGTCCATTAAAGAGGAATGGTTATGCTACTAATCAATTATGGAATTAATCACTATATTCTAAAAAGAGATGTTTATCAGGAAATCATTTAAGTAGCTGAAAGGTTTAGGAAAAAACCTTCAAGACTATTTATTACTATCCTTTTTGTGAAGCTATTTAGCTGGCAGAATTGTTTGCCAAGGAAGTAGACACAGACACAAGTGCTTGACACTTCAGAGGACACTCCTGGCAGGCAATGTGAGGTGCAAACTGGATGACCTTGAAAGGGCTGGGGAAGCACAGTATATTTTAAAACTACAAGGAGAGAAGCAAAAGCTGGTTAGATGGCACACGACTGACCTGTTTCCATGAATCAAAGTTGGAGACTTTTAGGAATATGTGAACATGTGTTTTTGTAGCAAGAATGTTGGCCTACAGCAATGTGGCAAAAAAAAAAAAAAAAGCAACATGTAAAAGTCTTCCAGGTTCATCCTGTGGGACCAACGCTTAGATTCTACTAGCAAACCTACCTTTGAGGGGCTTATTCTTGAAGTCCAAAGTCCATTGGCCAAACCAGTTAGCTAACCCATAAGATCTGTGGGTTTTCAAAGTCCCTTACGTCCCATTCACACATGAGCTTAAAAGAAGGATACCCCACTGACTGGAGCAGAGTGTAAATTGTAATTATACTTCCAAATCCCCAGAAGGATAGTTTGGGGGTAACTGAGAAAATAACTGCCCCTCCCCAAAGACGAAGCAGCATCCCACAAGAGAAAGATTTGGTATAACATTCCTTAGTTCCTTCCCCATCTCATAAGGTGGCCCTGGCAACCACGTGGTTTAACAGCAAAAGAAATCCTCTAGAAAGAAGAATCACAAACAGGGACAGCAAGGCCTTCCCCTCCCCACCCTTGTCCATACACCTCACAAGCCCTAGCAACAGATGCTGCAAAGAGAATGCTTGCCTGAAATATCAACAGGGGTGGAGAAAGAGGCCAAGGTAAAAGAGAAAAGCTCCTCACAGTTGCCCATGTCAAAGAGCAATAACAAAAACTATCAGCAACTATCAGCCAGTTACCTCGAAAGAAACCCTAGGCCCCAGCCCACAAAGGCTGGAGATATATTTGATCTGTCTTCCCTTTCCTTTTATTAAAGCATTTCTTCTCATTTGCTGACAGATGCTTTATGGCTAGAGACTATAAAGTGATAAAGGTGAACTTTGTGTTCGGGAATGCACGATTACATTTATGTTGGGAAGTACCACATCAAAAGTTGTTTTAGAAGTCTACCATGTACATAGGATAAAGCTGATGTAACCAAAAGATTCATATTGGGGGTGTATGCCCCCCTTTTCCCCTCTTCCTTCTTTTTTTTTTTTAATTTCATGCAACTCCCTGAACCATTAGTGGGAGCTCAGAGTTCAGCCTTATTTATTTCCAGGATCAAGTTGAGACCAAACAACTAGATTACTCGTTCACCAACAGAACCCACCATAACTTACAGATCTTTAAATCCAGGTGCTTCAGTTTCATACTGGCACATGCATACAACTGGCACTTTATAATAAAGAACAGAAATAACAAAGTCTTCTTCCTTCCTCTTTTAAGAAAGCCTCAGTCCAGCCATGACCAATATATGTATTATTAGAATAAAAAAGGTAATCCTCAGATGCAAAATCATTCCAGGGTTAGTAAGTGTGCATCTGATTTTATTGGCAAAATTTGATAGAGAAGGGATGTACATAAGGAATTTCAAGTATATGCTCATTGTGGAAGGTTCTGACAGCCAATTCACATGTGAAGCTTTAAAAGAAAGGGAGTACAAGGGAAAGAGTTATAACTCAAAGCATATGAGTTTGTCTTCAGGCCCTACTGCCTATATTATGACTATGGTTAATTTACTTAACCTCAGGGACCTTCAGTTTTCCTTATAAAATGATGATAAACATAGCTTTAAAGGGTTGGTGGAGTCAGACAATGCATTTAAAAAATACTTTACAAACTGTAAAACACCTAAATAATATTGGCCATAGGTATTAAGGCAAACATGACATTAAAAGAGATCAGGAAAAATGTAAGGATTCTATTTCTAGGTTCATCTCTGGGGCAGATTTAAGGTGTCAAAGCGGACAGTGCTCCTGACTCAGGTATAAAACTGCCCCTTCAAGCATGCACAATAAGTAGTGAGAACTCTGCAAATGGGACCAGGACACAGCCAGCTAAGTCTCCAAAAAAGACTCCACAGCACAGTCAGCAATCAGCCTGAGTCCCCACCCAAAGATGGTAAAATCAAACCAATGGCTAGGAAAGCTGCAATGATGCTCTTTATTTGGTGGTTCTCCCCAAAATGAACTAAGCTGAAGGGCAAAACCATCATAAGGACTCAAGAGCCAACTCAAAATGATGGGCTGACACAGAGGTCACTGGGGGTCAACCTGGGGACTCTCTGGCTGCCCTGGTCTGCCTGGGCTGCAAGCAGTGATAGTGAAGCCATGCCATAGAGAGATCCCAGGCAGGGCAGTGGTTTTTGTTCCCCATATTACCTGATCCAGCAGGAAGGAGCCAAGCCTCATTTGTCTTCCTGAAGTTGTCTATGAACTGACCTTGCCAAGTTCTGTCCTCATAGGATGGACATTGCTAACCTTGCCTTCATTTGTAAGGCTCTCCTTAGAGCTTGCTCCAACTTAGGAATCCCTGGGAGCCAAGGATAACAGTAGCTAATGAAAACTGGAAACTGGCACTTGAATCCTAGGCATTCAGAAGATGAAGACAAGACAAAGCATGTTATGGGCTGGTTTTCCCAGTACCCTTCCTGGGAACAAAGAGAACCAGCCCATGACATCCCATGAAACAACCCATAGCCATTGTCAAAACCCAACCTCCACACTAAATAAATTGTACTTTAAAACACAAAAAGACACCTGTGTGACAAACTTATCCTCAGCTCCAAATTCTCTTCCCTAGAATGGGAATTTCAGTTCAGGTTATATGAAAAGACATCAGTGTGACATACCTCAGAATCAGTAAAAAAGTTGTAAAGGAGAACATCATCAAATTCTAAGCCTTTTGCTTCATAAACTGTTAGCACAAGTGCTAACCCCAGCTCTTCCGGAATTTTCTCCTTTGCCATTTCATTGGCAACAAGAATTACCTGAAGTAAAACAAAACAACATCAAATTCTACAAAGAAAGCCATGATAAAGGTCCATCTATTTCAGTGGGAGGCAATTAAATAATGTCTTTAAAGAGAAACAGCCAGCATGGATTTGGTCAGTCAGGACAAGGGAAATATTAAAACAATTAGTCATACTCACATATCTCTGGAGCTCATCCACTCTGGGATATGGACTACTGAATTCTACCTTATGGAATAATTCAGCCTCTCAAACTTTTTTCAATTGCAAACTTCCTTTTATTACAAAACATACAATCCCAAGGAGCTCACCTGGTGGGCACCAAATTCAATGGGTTGGGTTTTCCTTTTGTTCCCTCTTAGCAAAATTGCCAAGTCGCTTACACTACAAGACTCTAGAACAGTTGGTTTGGGACCATCAAAGAGGCCAGAATCTCTAGGAAGGCGATCAAAAGATTCTGGAAAGTAGAACTGAAGTAAATCCACTACTCCTGATGCCAGATTGAGGATCCCTGAGATAAAACAGAAGACACATGTCAGATACTGTGCAACATAGTTGAGTTTTTTATTTTGGAGGTTTATTTGTTTGTTTTGGATTTTTTTTTTTTTTGCTTTATTGTTGTTGCTTTGTTTTCTCCACACCCCGCCCCCAGAGCATGTGCCAGCTGTATGTATAACTGTATAATTATAAGCTTATTTCCAGTACTCATTTGATTATCAATGAGGCTCCATACTACTCTGAGTGCAATGGATGAAGGCAGAGATGTATTGCTGTGCTGAGAGAGTTTTGTGGGACATTATCCCCAATGTATAGTCCCATTAGAGAAAATTACCTCCTAAAGAAGAGTCAAGGCAAAAAGGCAATCTAAATAATTAGAGCTGTTTGAATGCCCATAAAAGAAACCAATATAGACTATCATAAGAAAACAAGAATTACCCTATCTTCCTACATTGGTGCTCAGAGTACTGGAAGCAAAGTTACCATGGTAACAGCAGCTCTGGATGTTAACTGGAGACAACACCCAAGGCTTCTATCACCTTTTCCTCCAGGTTTATAGCCAGCTGAGAGAGGACTACACTAAGAAAACTTGTCAGAACAGGGGAAAATATTTTCCAAAGCACTTTCCCCACAGGTCCCATTTCTTTTCTAATTTAAGTGAAACTGACATTGACTAAACATCTAACATACAATAGTCATCTTCATAGAAATCATTCCATTTAATCCTTACAACAACCCAGTGAGACAAATGAGACAATCTCACTTTTATAAAGGGGGCATCCAGGTCTGAGAAGTTAATAAACACCTTCAAGTGATGAGACTGAAACTGGATTGAATGTACATTTTCATAGATCTCTCCATTTCTCTTAGGGGTCATGTGTTCTTTGCTTAACATACATAGATTATAATAGTCTAAATAGAACACCATGAAATGGACATCAGTAGAAACTGTTGCATCTAAGCAAATCAATTGTGTTTTCCTCTTCATTAAGAGCCAGAAAATGCAAGAGCACAAGTGTTCATCGTGCTAAAAAACTGGAATCCACTTAAATATCATTCAGGAAACTAGATAAGTAATGGTTGATGTAGCCATACTCAAGGAATAAAAGTTCAACCATATAAAGGAATGAAATATGGATACACACTATAACGTGGGTAAACCTTGAAAACATTGTGCTAAGTGAAAGAAACCAGACAGGAATCACCCCATACTGTATCATTCTATTTAAATAAAATGTCTACAGTTGGCAAATCCATAGAAAAGGAAAGGTGAGCTGCTGCCATGGAATGGGACAAAGAGTGCAATGAGAAGCAATTTCTGTGGCTATGGGGTTTTCTTTCTGAAGTGATAAAAATATCCTGGAATTACATAGTGGTGATGGTTACATATCTTTGTAAATTTATTTTAAAAAATCATTAAATTGAACATTTAATATGGATGAGTTTTGTGCTATGTGAATTTCAACCTGAAAAATAATTTAAAAAATGGGAAAAATATTCACTAAACATAGCATATATATTCACTACATATTCAATAAATGTGTGTGATAGATGTATATAATGTATATGTCAAGATTAGAAAAAATAAAATGTTTCACATAATGGGAGAAAAAAATGCAATATATAAAATCAACAAAAGATGTGAAGGCAAATTCATAAAGAATTCTTAAAAAGCAATAAGAAAAAAACAACTTATTTTAAAAGTAGGCAAAGATTATGTCACAGTAAAAAGCTGACATGAATCTAATATCCATCCCTGGAAAATGGAGAGCAAATTGTAGAATAGTCATAGAATACAGTACTAATAGAAGAAGTCAGAAATGCATGAACTGTGGTTGTGGCTCAGTGGTAGAGGGCTTGCCTAGTATGTGTGAGACACTGGGTTTGATCCTCAGCACCACATAAAAATAAATAAATAAAATAAAGGGTATTGTGTCCACCTACAACTAAAAAAATACTTTAAAAAATAAGAAATGCATAAACTCAAGTGCCATGTAATTGACATGCAGAAATCTCAAAAACACATTGTATGGCAAAAATATAGCTGAAGAAAGGCATACCAGGAATGATCTTATTGAATAAGGTTTTAAAATATATAAAATATATAAAATAACACCATATATTGTTCATGAATAGTTTAGAATGGAAAGAATATTTTTAAACACTTATAAACCATAAAGGAAATTTTCTGATATGGGTGTCATATTATTTAAACATTCTGTGCCTCAGTTTCCTACTATACAATGGTAACGATATCTACCTCACATGGCTGTTGTGAGGATTAAGCATAGGTACTAGATGTACGCTGTTTAGCATCACATCTGGCACAGATAAGGGGCATAACTGAAATAAAATAAAAAGCACCCCATTTTTTTGCTCCTTCTTGGAAGAAAAGCTGTTTTAAAGGTTAATGACTTGTAACTAGCATATTACTTCACCCAGATTAAACAGATTCTTCCAAGGCATTTTAACAAAAGTTCTCAAAGCAGCTTAAGCATTCCCTTGAAATGTTTCCATGTCATGGCAAGTTCCTTAGGAAGAATTACTTGAAGTCCATTTTCACCCAACCACATCTTTAATTATAGATTTTTGACTGAGTGGTGGCAGAAATCATAAGATTTCTTGTTCCTGAGTGTAATTACTAACAAACTCCAAAATGTGACTCTTGATTTAGCTGAAAAAGCATGTTAGGAGCTGTCCTAAAGCTCCCTTGCACCCAGGTCAATGCCCACACACCTACCCAGCAGGTGAGCCATGCTAGACGTACCAGAGTGGGACCTGTAATTCTGGTACAGGTGGTGGATCTTCTTGGGCTTGCGGACAGCACACTGCTTATCCACAGTGTTTCTGCTGGCATAGTGGAACAGAGAGCGCAGATCACTGAAGCGGAAGGCCACACCCTTCATGATGCTCTGGGCTGTATCTCCGGTGAGGAACATGGCATTGGGGTCATTGATACATTTCATCAGCAGTGCCAGCTCAGCTTGGGTGAAGTCCTGAATCTCATCACCATAGAGCTCATGGATAGACCAGGGGAGTACCCTGAGCTTCGACAGCCTTCGGGACAGGTTGTACAGAACATCCTCCTCATCAAAATAACCTTTCTGGGACCTGATCTGCTGATATAGACAGAAGAGGCTATATATCTCACTCCGGTCTTCCTTAAAATTGGGGGACCGTTTTCTCCCTAATTTCTTATATGCTTCTTCAGTTAGTCTCCCATAGGGACAACTGAGGGCTTCAAAAGAACCCTTCAGAAAAGACTTTATTTCTTTCCAAATCAGTGCAGGGTTGTAGGAGGTTTTCCCTTTGGTCATTTTGGGCCATATCTCATTGGTGAACACCTCAAACGTCACATATACACGGGGGTCACTGTCACCTGTACGCATTTCTGCAGCTTTATCCTCCTCGCTATAGTCCCCATCCACCTCAGCCTCCTCATCATCTTCTTGCCAATTAGGGATGGTCAACTCTTCCTGAGTGGACCATCCTATGATGGTTCTTTTTAAGCTTCCATCTTCATTTCTCAGAAAAAATGGCTTGGGCAAAGAAGCATCAAGCAGGAGGAGCAGCTGTTTGGAAGTGACAAACAGAGGAAAGTTCTCATCTTTCAGGTCCTGGAGTTTGTGAACATTGGGTTCCAGTGGTTTATAGTGACTGGTGGCTTTGGTAGACTTGGAAAGCTCAATAAAGTTCCTTTGTACCTCCTGGCACAGGACATGGTTCTTGGTCACGAAGATCTGATGCAAATGCTCCAGCTGGTGGGGATGCTCTGATGGATACCCTTCCACCCCATGGCCATCCCCCACTGCCTCTACCCCAGCTCCCCCTGCACAGGCTTCACTCTCCTGCTCCTCCTCTACACTGTCTAGTGTTTCCACCTCAGAGGAACCCTCCTCTTCCTCATCCTCTTCTTCTTCCTCTTTTTGCTCCCTATCTGGACCCTCTTTTCTGGGTTCTGCTTCCAACTTTCTCTTTGGCCACATCTGTTTGGTTAGCAGCGGGCTTCCTGCCTGCTCAGCTTTTTCCCAGTAAATGTGGAACTTCTTCCATAGCCTATATAAGCAGCAGGTTGTCTTCCCAGTGCCACTCCGACCAATGAGGATGATGGGCTCCAGTGGCCTTGGGTTGAGGTCGATCACAGCATACTCAAGCTCACCCACTCGGAAAGGGTACTCCACTGTTGCTGTCATGTCATTGAGGATATTGAAGGCCATGTTGGTGCTAAAGCTGTGGAACTTCATGATGTTATACTCCGTCTCCACTGCACTGGCCGGGGGAAAGTACTCCGGATCCACTTGTTCCCTGCTCTTCTCTGCCTCTGTGTCCTCCACATAGCAGCGGGGTATTCGCTTTTGGATTTTCATGTTAGTTGAAACTAGGCCTTTGTTGATACCCTTCAGCTTCTTACGCAGGACACAGGACAATCCCCGGTTGTAGGCACTGCAGATGGCCATAATGGAATCTGACAGTTTGCAGTGATCTAAGACAATGTCCCAGATCCGGATGATTTCCGTGTAGACTCGCCCTGATTTCTCCATGGAGGACGTGTTTCTTTCTGTAGCGATAATTTTCTCTGGGTTCTCACTGCATCGAGGGGAGAAATCGATGGCGAGCTCCCACAACATCCTCGCTCCTTTATCCAGCTTAGCTTCAAAGAGCCGGATGTTTCCTTTCAGGTGCTTTAGGCGCTTCTGCAGGCCCTGGGTCCACTCACCATTCCCCAGCTGCTGAATAGCAAGGATAATTTTCTTCTTTATGACCTTGGTCATAACCTTACTGGACAGCTTCTTCAGCATTTCTGAAGTACACTCGATCTCCCAGGTCATGTTATCAAAATCCTGGAGGCATGCTTCGATTTCCTGCATGCTCCAATTGTCCTGATCATCACTGCCCTCCCTCCCTCTGTTGCCAGCAGGAACAAGCTGTGAGGCCCCAGGACCTGCCTGAGCATGTCCTTCCCCTGCCTCAGGGACAGCAGAATTGTTCCCACTACTGTCAGAGCTCCCCATACTCAGGGTTCGCTGGAGTTTATCTTTCTTTACTTCCATGACACCTCCTACCTCCAGAGGCTCAGGGCACTGAGGACAGTCCTCTGGAAGAGCTGTATCCATTTCAACCTGCTGAATCAAAATTGTGATGTCCTGTACAAGGCGATCTCTCAAGGACCGTGGCCTGATAGCTTCAGACTCCTGCCTGGTCACCTGAGCACCAGGGAGAGTCTCCCAGCTATCGGGAACTGTGGCTCCTTCAGAGGGGGTTCTGGCAGTGGTGCCATATGGCAGTGACTTGAAGGAACCCTGGGACTTGAGCTGAGATGTATGACCAGCAGTGGAAGACCTTGAGAGCTTCCCCAGGTGGGCAGCAGAGTCTTGCCTGCTCCTCCGCCTGTTCTCTGTCAGAGCTTTGTTCCAGGCCAAAAGCAGAGCATCATTCTTCTTAATCCGGTGCCGTACGTCTTTGCCTTCTTTGTTCTTCAGGTTGAAGTTGATGTCAAACTTCACCAATAGGTCTATTAGCTTTTTCATGCGCTTCAGCATGCCCTTCTGAAAGAGGAGGTGCATGAGGGTATTCCCATTGCTGTCCTGGATGTTAGGATTGAGGTAGTAATATTCAGTGGGGTTGGACCAGAATAAATCCAAAAGATGGCTGAGGAAGTTAAAGCCAGTGTCAGCTGAAAGACACAAACAAAATCCTGTGAGTACTGAGCCAGTTTTCCCAGGGATCAGAAGACCTAGGTTTGATAAAGATGCCAGCCTGGGACATCTCATAATACTGACCTCCCCCAGGTGTCTGATACCCAATTAAATAACCCAGGGGTTCTCAAACAATGGTGATTTACTTTCCACAGAAAATTTGGCAATGTATGGAGGCATGACTGTCACAACCAGGAGGGTACCACTGGCAACTAGTAGGAAGAGACCAGCGATGCTGCTAAATATCCTACAATGCACAAGATAGCTCTTGACAACAAAGAAGTCCCCAACTCAAATGTCAGGAGTAAGTCCTGAAATCACCTTATAATATTCTAGTGATCCTGCATGCCAGGATTATTGAAAAAGGTGTAAATAAATGGAAAGTGTCTGTCAGCTACCAATAGTCAACTTTGGAATTTAAAAATCAATGTGCCCACCTTGACCATTCATCATGATGGTCACTTCTTCTCATTGTGCTATGGGTGAGAGGTCAGGAGATATAGGCATGCTTGTCCAGGAAATAGACTTTTTTCAGACAATGATTTTCCCAAATGGAAAGATCAAAAAGCACAGCACCAGTTCTAATTTCCAGCTTCCAACCCTGTTATGATTTGGATATAAGTGTTCCCCAAAGCTCCTGTGTTATAGGAATACTTGGAGGTGAAATGACTGGATTATAGGAGATGTAACCTAATCAACTTATCCTAGTTTCAACAGACTGGTGGTAACTGTAGGCAGGTGTGGGGAGGCTGGAGGAGATAGGTCACTACGGACATGCCCTGGAAGGATACAACTTCTCTGCAGCCCCCTCTGCCTTTTCCCTTCTTGTTTTCTGCTTCCTTGCTGCCATAAGGGGAACGCTTTCCTCTGCCACGTCATTCCCTCCATAATGTTTTACTTCACTTTGGGCCCAAAGTAATGGAATGGTCATCTATGAACCAGAATTCTCAAACCGTGAGCCCCAAATAAACTTTTCCTCCTCTAAGCTGTTCTTGTCAGGTATTTTGGTCACAGTGATGCAAAGCTAACTAAAACACTCATCAAGGAAAAGATCACTTAAAAAACAATGCTTACCATTGATATCTAAAAAGATGTGGAGTGCTGCATGCAAAGGAGTATCCCCTTCAGTGAGAGAAATACTGCGGGGGTCTGCACCCTTGGTCAAGAGAAGAAAAGCCAACTCAAAGTCCTCATGTTTCAGGCACATGAGAAGTGGCCTTTCCTGGCTCTGCTGCAGACCATCGGGCAATGCTGGAGAAGGCAGAAGAGAAGGGCACTTGTGAGTGACATCCTGGGAAGAGGTACATCCTGGCTCACCTGAAGAGAAAGGGACTGTTTCTGCTATTTAGATGCCAAGGAGGAGCTGCTGCTGACCTGACTACCAAGATCCTCCTACCACCCCAGTACCCTCAGGCTGAAAGCTCTGCTGCTCTAAGTGCTCTGTCTGTGGGCCTCACCCCCTTCCAGCCCCTCCTCTCATGCCACCACAGAGCCCATAGTTCCCACTATGCATTGCCTCAGAGTGAGGACATGCAGAATAATGGCAATCCTAATGCTTGCATAATACCATACCTGACACACAATCAGTGAGCAGGACATGAACACCTTCCCCACATTTTTCTTCTACTAAGCTTCTATCTTCAATTGCCATCTTCCTGACACCTATCTGCCCCCAATATTACCTTCCTTTGAACTCAATCCACACACACCCTCTGCACTACAGGCTCTCTGAACTCCACCAAGGCAGCCTCACCCTCTGTAGATCTGCAGCAGCTATGCATTTACCTCTGGGACTTGGTTCCTAGCACCAGATCCTAGGAGAGGCTCTGAACCAAGGAATAAAAAAAGGAAACCAAGACAACTATAGTTTTTGAGCAAAGAAAGTAACACTGAACATAGGGGTTTGAAGAAATAAATTGTAGAAGGCTTTCCTCTACCTCCCGAAAGCAGTGGGTAGAGCAATGCCTAAAGGCTCTACATACACTGGGTATGGCATTCTGAGGACTGAGGACCTAAGTGCTACTGCTCCTTATAAAGGGAAGGGCACTTCCTCTTACATGAGTGGAGGTTTGGGAAAGGAGCTGGTGTTTCTAAATTAATTTTTAAATAAAACCAACCTAGCAAGATGTCTGCACACTCTGGACATATGCCCAGTTATATGAGATTGTTCTTGATTAAAATGACAGATTTTCCATCCACCAATTCCTTGGCTGTTTCACACTAAAAACAAGCATCTCAAATCCCAATCTATTGATTATAAGAGAATACCACAAGAATTACCCAAAAGCCAGAGGCCAGGGAGAAATGAGCATTGTGGGCCAAACCAGAGCCAAGGACCATCCATACACCTAATGATTCTTATATATGACAGAAAGAGAACAGGGATAACTGAAATTCACAAAAATTCAGAGTTCCTACAGAAAAATCCATTGACCCTCATAGCTGCTTCAAAAAGATGAAGATAAAAAGAGAATGAGGCAGAATTTCATGGTATCTCCAAAAGCAAGAAGAAGCCAGACCACCAGTCCAGACAACCTGGACAATACTCCAGCATGTTTCATCTGGGCATTCTCACCTCCACTGTCTATCAGGCGGCCCAGGAGCTGTGTCTTCCGTTGGTCCCAGGCACTGAGGTGGGGGATGATGGTACAGATGTCCAGGTCTGAGAGGTTGCAGTCCTTGATGAGGCAATCTCCAGGTGGTGGCTCCCCACTCACTTTGCGTGTTAACAGCAGAAGCACTTCGGACCATTTTTGTTTTTCCAGTAAGAACTTGATGAAGGTGTTGGCGCAGTCTCGATTAATGTCACAGATCAGGTCAGGAGGAATTTCTTTTAAAAATAAGAATCAACCACACTCCACAAACGGTTCATATGATTTCTCTTCCTCCCCCAACTACAACCCAATATTTATATGCAACTAACAAGGATTACAGATCAATATTTTCATTGATATATTGGCAAAACTATAAACAAATAAATAATTAATTACTTTGAGTAAGTCACTTAAGCACTCTTGAACATTAGTGTAACCAATGACCTCACAGGCTTCTGGAGGACATTAGAAATACCGTAGGGGAATACAGAGCCTGGCCTCAGAGATAGAAGAATTGACAATTGCTTCTTAAGGCAGAATACTTGATTGAGTTCAGGGCAAACACTTGAGACAGGCAAAATCCTGACTTAAATTTTTCATAATATTAAGAGTATGCCCTGCTTAAGAAGCACTGAACTACAGGGAACACTAGAAGATAATTAAAAAGTAGAGTTGTAGGATAATAGAGGGTAGTTGATCCCTCATTCTGAATTTTGTATCATGCTACATTAAGTGTTGCCATCTGGTCTTTGATGTCCAGTGACAGGATAATGGTTATCCCATGCCAAACTTTTGATGAATTTTGAGGGAGAAAAACTTTAAAACAGATCCTTAGTAAGTAGATTGCCAGATTTCACAAATAAAAATATAGGATGTCAATTAAAATTGAATTACAGATGAACAAGTCAATTTTTAGTGTATTTCATGAAATATTTGGAATATAACTAAAATAATTGTTTATCTGAGATTCAAATTCTACTGGGCATTCTGTATTTGGTCTGACAATCCTACCAGTAAGAAAGTAGGGAGAAAGAGCAGATGGAAGAAATTAAAAATTACCTAAACATGAGCAATGTGATTTGCATTTGCTAGTTTTTGCTTCCCATTTTTTTTCTAAAATGAATATTCATTTTAATATTTTAAATATTCATTTAAAATAAGAACAAATTAAATATAGGCAAGTCTATCATCTTATTTTAACAAGGATTAGAATAAAAGTATAAAAGGCAAACTTTTAAAATAAACATTCACAATTTCTGTTTCACAGAATCTATTCACTGGTCTTCTGGTAACCACACTCCCACCCTCCAGTATTCTACTGAGATATGAAAGGGATAGGGCAGCCTGTGATTTGGGCCTGAGCCAATCAAGACTCTCCATCCTCCTGATCAATTATTGGTTCTGAGGTACACACTGTGATCAAAAGTGAAGCCTAGGACTTTTCTTCCAACTGCCATGAAAGAGAAATGGGTCCACAAGTCCAGAAATGCTGGATGAGTCACAGGTTAAGAGATCTAGACTTGTTCCCACTGAGAGTCTGAGATAAAAGCTGACCAGAGGACAGCTGAGTTGAAGATGGGAGGGAATGTGTGCTAGTGGCATTTCTAGCATGAAAGTAAAAATTTTTTAAAAGTTACTTTTTTGACAACTTAAACCAATTTGACTCTGTAAATTCCAATAGAAACAATTATCAACATCCCACCCTATGAGCAGTTAAGGACACAAATAGGAGAGAAGAAAAAGTAAAAAGAGATAAAGAATCAAAAGAGTTAAGTAAATTAAAGACTGAACTCTGGAAGAGAGCTGTGAGAAGACCAATAGGAAAGACATAAATAGTATGGAACACAGAGAAAAAGAGAAAGACCCTAGCCAGAGACAGAGGATCCCACACTAACCCACAGGATCCCCCAAAGGGAAACAAAGGAAGCCCAGGAACATAGACCTTAAGAAACAAAGGACATTCCAAAAGTAACATTCCCATCTGTGATAAGATTTTGACCAAGGTCAAGTTTTATTTGTATAACCCTAAGTAAGTATAAAAGAAATGACTTCATGTGTCAGATGACATTAAGTCCAAAATCAAGAGGATTCCCTAGATGTAATTTGTAAAGAATGTCCACTTCTAATATATCTCATATAAGGAGGGCCCATCCTAGGGTCTTGTGTGTGTCATTTGTCTCTGACCCATTTCTTTCATATACAACGAGCCCAATATTACAATCCAACTTCATTCAACTCACCCTAAAAGCTAATGGGCATTAACATTTTATGTAGAGGACTTTGGATCAGGTGATCTATACATTATCTCATGAGATTAGCTCCCCAGCTGAGTCCAGGATGACAAAACTGAAGTTTAAAGAATCGGGTAATTGAACTAAAGTCATAGATGGAGTAAGTGGTAGAGCTAAGACTCAAACACAAAACTTCAAGCCTTAAATACTAGGGTCTGCTATATATCCTGAAAAGCATTTCTGGCTCTTCTGGTCATGTCTTCCCATACATTGTGTAAAACTGAGACATCTCAGCCTTATGAAATGTCAATCTTTAAAATGCTAAGTTTCAGCAACTTAGAATTTCTAAAACATGTCATAATTATCTAAAGTTTGTCATCTAAAGTTCTTTGGGGGAAGTTTCCTGGTGTCAGCATAAACACAAACTCAACATTCAATTCTAAAATAACCTATACTCCAACATTTAGCCATTATCTATAGAAGAAACAACTATGGTATGTAAAAAAGTGACTGCATATGCAAAGAATCACTAAGATGGTTTACATGAAAAACTAGTACCAATGGTTGCCTCTGGGGATGGAATTTAGAAACTAATATCTATCATGCAGCCTGGATAGACTTTTCACTGAAGAACTTTGTGTTATTTGAATGTTCTAGATATAGATGCATTACCTTTATTTTCAGAGAATAATTTTTAAAAGATACTAGAATAGAATTTGGTTTTGGATTTTGTGGCACTGGAAACTGAACCCAGGCTAAGAATACTTTCTACCATTGAGCTACATCCCCAGTCCATGGAAAAGCAAGTTAATGGGCACAGATCATCTTTAACACAACTGAATGTTGTGAAGAAAAATACCTTGCAAAGAAGAAAGGAGGCGCAAAAACCTCTGAACTACTTCCTGCTTCAGAAAGTTTTTATGCAATAACCGGTTTCCTGAATTCATGTACTGCACCAGTTGCTCAGAGGTCTTCCGGAAAATGTCGCTGTCACTAGTGGGTCCATCACCATTGCTGAGTCCTGCAAAACACCACCACGTGATGCTTCTGAATGCAGACATCGCGGCTGTGGTAGACTGCAAAAATAACCACAGTTCTCTTCCCCTCTGTTTTTTCACATCTTTTGCAATGTGACTTTGCAGCTCCTTCCATCAAGAAATGTGGATTATTCTCCACTCCAGTCTCTTGATTCTGGCCTGGCTTATAGAGTTGCTATGACCAGTATATTTCAGTAGATGTGATTTTTGTGCCAGTTTTGAGCCTGGTATCAAGAAATTTTGTATACCTCTATTGGCTCTTGGACCTGGCCTCTGCCACAAGAACAAGTCCAGGCTAGCCTGCTGGGGAATAAGAGACAGCATAGAACAAATTGAAATTTGTTGTCCAAACTGAGGCCTCATAGATGTGAAAGAATCCAGCCAAGATCAGCAAAGACTGCAGACACTTGAAGGAGTTCAATTAAAACAGTATGAACGGCCCAAATTAAACTGCTGACATACAGAATCTAGAGCTAAACAAACTCTTTTTTTTTTAGTCAATAAATTTGGGTAGTCTGTTTAGATAACTAATAAAATAATTCAGGAAAGTAAACAGTAGAAAGGTGGCTTGGTGCAATGTCATCATCTAACCATATGCTAGCCATTCAAATTTGTATGTCTTACTGACAACCTGGAAAGGCCAATTTAAGTAAGGAGTCATCTTGCTGGCCAAGAAAGATAATATCTCCTTGATTCAACTTATTCAAGGAAACAGTCACAATGACAAAACACCTATTGATGATATGTTAAAATCAAATTATATCCTCAAAAAGCATTTTTACTGAACAGATAGGAGAGCACAGGTAGACATCTGTTTTCTCACCAAAGGAAAAGTGCCTGACTCACAGTAGAAGTGCTATCATGGTTGTAAAGACATAAATTAATGTCCAGTGTCATGTTCTATCAAAGTATAGACACATTAAAAGAGATGGACTACTTGAAAATGGGTGCAAATAATGAAAACATTGTTATTTTCAAACAGATTGCCCAGCAGCAGATCCAGAGTCAAAGAATTGTGTGTAAGTAGTTTATTAAGGAAGAAGACCAGCAAAGTAGTAAGTAGGGAAGCCAAAGAAAAGTGGAAGAGGAATCCAACTGAGAAGGTAAGCTCAAGCAAAGTCCCACAGAGGGTGTCCTTGCCTCATCTCATAGAGGAGTTCTGGAGTATGAATCAGACCTCAGAGTTGTCTCCACGTAAGACAAGGGAAATGGGTTTTCATATTTTCACATCTATCAGTCACTGCCTACGGGCTGCAATGGGAGAGTGGAAATTCCTAGGCACCTCTGGTTTGAAGGAGTATGAGCCAAACAGGCTCTATAAGCTCAAAGACATTTCTTGAAAACAAAACAAGCCTTAATTAGGAACTGGCTTTTCAAAGTGAAGAAACTCAAAGATTGGGAAGTACACAGAAATGGTAAAAAGGATCCAATGGGGCAGGCAGGGAATGCCAACCTTATTGATGCACACCTGGATTACCATTTCAACAAATCAAATCAGAACACCAGAAATATCCATGCACCAACTTCTGGGGCAAACATTCACTGCCATCTAATCAAGAGAGCTTCGACACCAGGGAGAAGTAAAATCTACAATACTCCAGAGAAGAGAAAAAGGTAACCATTTGCCAGATGAGCCCACATCACCTTAGCTAGAAGTTTATTGTGAGACAGAAAACATGTGGGTGGTGGAATGATGTCTGGCTAGCATCCCTGGATGTATCCTCCTACCTTCATCCTAAAATAACTATGAAGCCACAGAAAACAATAAAACCTTACAGTACAGAAAAAAAAAATAGGACCTTTGGTAAAAGAAGAATTTCCTTTGCTTGCCCCCTTGTACCATGCCATTAAAAGCTTTTCAGGCAGATCATTCTTTCTCCAGAAAAACTGGCTTAGTATAAAAGTCACATGAAAATGAACAGAAATGTGCTAAGCTGACAATAGAGATAATTAGATGCAGTATTATAAATACATTAGATGGTTTAGATAGTTAAGAAGGCAGTTCCTAATTAGAGAAACCTCCAGGCATTAGAGGAAAAAAAATCAAAGAATATTACTGACAACACAAAAATACATAGAAGGAAAGTTCTAAATATGACAAATGGTGTCCCTGGGAAGTAAGGTGGTGGGTGACTTGTTACACTAAAATTTTCTGTTTTTTTTTCTTTTTTCCTAAATTTCCTATAAGCTTAATAAGAGACAAAGAAACATCAGGATATGAAGCTGCTTATGCATTATAATTACAGATTTTTCTTAAAGATGACTATTAATTAAACAATAACAAGACTAAATGAAAACAAGCCAAAGTGTGATTACAATAAATTTTGTTTCCGTATAACACTATATTTGTATAATTCTCTATAATTACCATATTTAGCAAAAATATATCAGCAAATCTGAAATTAAAAATTAAAGAGATCTTCTGAAGTTACAATAGTCCTGGGAAATATTAGGAAATAGAAATAAATCATTTCATTTTTGCCCAAAATACCTTTTTTAAGGTATAAAAGACAAAACTGATAAATTGTATTACACACAATTTGATCAGGTTCAATTAATATATCCATTCCATTTTTATAAAAGAAAATAAAAATGTTATAATTGTAAATGCATAGAATTAGACTAAATAACCAAATCCCAAATATATTAATTTTCCGAGAGGTATATTTATAAAAATTAATATTTCCTTTGCTACATTTCATACATTTCCTAAAACAAATGAAAACATAGGTTTATAAAAAGGAGAAAATGCAATGGACATCTTTTAAATCAAAACCCCACATCTGCATTAATTGGAAATAAGCACTGTCTTGGTGTTGAGCAAAATACATCTGGCTCCCCACAGAGGTCTGAACTTGAGCTCACTTGAAAAGGCACCGTGCTAGTAAGACAAAGGTTCCAATCTGCTTGTTCTTGGTCCTAAGAGCTGAGCAGCAACAGCCACTAGGGAAAGTGGACATGGTTGCCATCTGCTGGTGGCCACAAAAGGCAAGTAAAGGCAATAACCTATAATCTTAACTATTTATAAAGGATTAAAGTTTTGTTCTTCAAAGTGGTCCCTGGCATTCCCTGGCAACTGAGACAAATGCAGAATGTCTGATCCCACACTAAACCTGATGAATCAAAATCTGCATCTTAACATAGGCTTCCAAATATTTATACATGAACACGTTGGAAAAGCTCTGGTTTAGAGAACCAGAAATCTTCCACAAGACTCTTTATTTCTTAAGTTTTATTTCTTTACCTCCATGCAAAAGATAGCCCTATCCAAAGAGATCAGCACCACTGTTTTCAGCAAAATGGGGAACAGAGACTCTCAGAAAGGATCAAGAGAGAAAGCATCTTTAATCCTAGTCTGAAATTGAAATGTTCATTTATCATCTAAGTGAATAAAACTTCATGTCCTAAATGTACTGCACTCAGGACCACTGATATAAAAAAAATCAAAATCATTGGGTGAGACTTTTTATTCAAGAACAGGGGTACAAACACCCCAGCAGCAGCTGTTTCCAAAGACATTTCCCTCTGTCCCCTCAATGGATAGGGAGGAATTATGGTCCATAAAAATAAAGTAAATCCATCTTCATTCCCATGGCTCTTAGGGAACTTTCCTTTCACCCTCCCACCATTTTCTTGATCACTATTCTGAATATAAAGAATTTTTGATAGTTGAAGTCTAAAACTACACTGTCTAATATAGTGGACACTAATTTACATAAAAGTTAATTAAAGAAAAATAAAATTTCAATTGTTCAGATGTACAAGACATACACATTTTGTTCAAATATATAACAACAAATCCCAACATTATGTACAAATATAATGCAACAATAAAAAATGTGGAAAAATAAATAATAATAAAAAAGACTTACACATTCTAATTGCTCAATGCGTATATGTAACCAATGGCTATATCAGACACAACAAATAGAGAATATTTCCATTGTCTCATATAATTATATCGCATAGAACTGGTCTAGAAAGATCTCCTAGTCCCACCTTAGGTTTTGAAGTTTGTGCAACAGGCAAAATATTAGAAACAAAAAGTATACTACAACTATATACAGCCACATGGACGTATAAAGGAACACTGACATTTCGGACAATGTCTCTCCCATCCAGATATCATTACACACAGAGATATTTGAAGACTTCTACAAGGGTTCTGCTGCTAGAAGTACTTTTAGGGAATACAGGAAGGCTCTGATTTACTGGCCTTTCCTGACTACTATCATCCTCTTCTTTTTAAATTTGTATCAGTTCAGTTCTTTTCACATTAACTGTTTATAGTCTTTCAATATTCCTTTAGCATGTCATGAAAGTCTTCATGGTCAATGTTTCAGAAAATTTTGAAGTACTCAAACATCCAACAAGTTTGCCGAGGAGGACAGGGGGCTTTAGGCTTACATGTATCCACTGCCATCACAGGCTACCTGATGAGTCAAATGGCAGGCCTGAATTAGTGCACATTCCTCTCATGAATGCTTTTCTGCCAAACAAGTAAGCTGAACTGTAATGAATATAGACAGGCTGAGATTCTCCTGAGTCTCTTCTCTGGGTTCCAAACAGAGGCTACTGATTTAACTGGTGAAGAAGATCGAAGTAAGATTAAGAATCATCTCTCAGGGCTGCAGGTATAGCTCAGGGGTATAGCACCTGCTAGCATGTCCAAGGTCCTGGGTTCCATCCCCAGTCCCACAAAAGGGGAAAAAATTTGTCTCAGACAATTAGATGTTTTTTGGATTAGCAGGTATTCAAAGATTCTATTATACAAGGAAACAAACAATCAAAACTTAAAACTTTAATAACAAATGAATGTCATGCTAAGAAGTATAACACTAAAGATACCCATTATTCTAAGAATTAAAATCATAATTAATAAAAGATAAATTTGCAAACAAAGCAGCAATTTTCTTCTATTAACTAGGAGTTCTCTTTTTGTTGTTATTATTTTAAAACCTAGAAATTAATTAGCTAAGTAATCCCTGTGGTTATTTTAATTTCTCAAATTGGAGAAACAATTCTGAAACTGACATCATGTACACAAACTCTCAGCACTTCACAATGGTTTGTTAATTATATAACCTCAAGACAAAATCATAATTCCTTAAAACATGAGGTCATTTAAAAACTAAACATAATATGTCATCGCTTGAGAAGAAAATCCATTGAAAAAAAAGAGAACTCTGCAAAAACATTTCTCTTTCCTCATTATCATGGCCTCATGAAAAGGACAGATGATATTAAAATAAATAAGTAAAAATTGAAACAAATGGGGAAATTCCAGTGAGGGTGTATTAAATGAAAAGCAGCTTCAACCTCCCCACATAAAACTTTTCCATACTCTACGTCTAATCCCTAGACGTCAGACTGCCTCCCACCTCAACGCTCTCCACCTACAGAGTAGCTTCACCCACCCATTTTAGGGAGGGAATATTTCTGAAGAAACAAATTTAACTATGCACACTATCCACTTAATAAGTATTGATCAAGGTGTTACTTCATTCACAAACATAAATAATACAAAGAACAGAAGATGATTAAGGAAAACAGCACAAAACAGAACCAAGAAAAGGAATCAACTAACCCTAAAAGCAATCATTCAGGGAAGAGAAGAGAACATTCTTTAAATAAATAAATACAGATAGATAGAGACAGAGATAGATATACACACATACATACACATGCACACACATATACATTCTTTATATATCTGCATGTATATACAATTAATATTCTTAAATGTAATTCAAGAAGATGTGATAAATGCAAAATAAGAATAAGCCTCTATAATAAGAAACAATAATAAGAAGAAAGAGATTCTTAGAAATTAAAACTATGATTTCCCAAATTCAAAATGTAGCAATGGACAGACTGAGTTATAAAAGGAAAAGCTAAAAGCCAAGTTAAAAATCTGGGGAGAAAATATTAGGGACAAGTTGAAAGACATTTATTATTAATTCAAGAAACTTGCCCATTTAACAGTAGTAGCAATAAGAGAAAAGAAACATTGGAGAGTAGTAAAATAATAAAAGATAATTTCTCTAAGGTAAGAAAGACAGATTAAAATGTACCAACAGGTGTCAAACAAGAACAATGAATAAGGTCCCACATCTTGATACATCTGAAAGAAATTTGAGAACTCAAAAACAGAAAAATTCTAGAAGGGGAAAATAAGATTAACATCAGACTTCTAATCAGTAGAAATTGGGGATAAAAGGCAATGAAACAATTTCTTCAAAGCTGTAACAAGGTTATATAATGTATTTCATAAATCTAAAGATAGCACAGATTATTGGACATAAGAAAAAACTGCCATTACTTTAACATATCACTGGTTATAAAACTCATTCTAATTACAAAAATAATAAAATGGGATAAAGTACACTTACTATCAATGAAATATAATGCCTATACTCAAACAAATTATTAATCAATATGAGGAAAAAATAAAGACATTTTTAAGAACTTAATAAGTCTACCATCGATGCTGCCCTTGTAAAAACTTATTAAGTAGCTACTCTAGCAGATCAAGAAAGAAACTTATTCAGGTAACAGATAATCCATAAGTGCAAGAAACTACAAGAAACATAAAAATATATACATATTTCATTAAACTGGGATGTTTTTAAGAGTATCACATGCAAAGAACAAAGTTTTCAGGACATTTAGTGATTGATTTCTGTGAGTCCAGCCATGCCACTAGTTATAGAAAGGGTAACATTTATATACTACTACCATGCACCCACTGTTCTCATTTTTTAGAATCAATCTATAGATGAAACATGGAAAATTCACAGTTAAGAAATGGAATATAAATGATACAAGTAATCTTATCAGATCAAATTCAACAAGTAGGAGTGATATAGTTAAATGCTTCCTCTTATTCAGGAGAGTCTGTCAATAGAGACTAACCCAAGTCAATAAATTCAGAAATAGATATACATTTTAAATTATTGGCAGTAATTTTTTTCTGAGGAGTACACTTGATTTTTGTCATCTCCTACTCTGTATGATTTTTTTTTCATTTGTAACTGTGTGAATATGTGGGGGGAAAAATCACCAATACTGTTCAAAGGTGGGTCTGGAAAAGTTCCCAGAATGTCATAGATACCTTCTAAATAAGAGTTATCTCATTCTATCTTTCCAAAAAAAGCATACCAGTTTTCTGAATGTTGGAGAAGAGGGGTCTCACTTAGATCTATGTGTCCCAAAAAGAGATAAACTGATTTGTATCTGATATCACAGAACCAGTTTTATCCCCCAAAAAAGTTAATTTACAGGAGCTGTACCTGATAGGTCCTTAGAACATGTAGCCAGCTTTTCCAAGTGACTGTTGATTTTCTCAATGGCTTTGAAGTTCTTATTCCTCTTCAGGACATCGACAGCAGACCGAGATTGTCGATCCAGCAGAGTGGGGTCTGCCCCAAAGCGCAGGAGCATCTGCACATCCTCTGTTTGTCCTAGGGCAGGCCAAAATGAGAAGGGGGGACTGTCATGGTTCCTTCCATAAGGAGACGTCCCCATGAGTGCTCTTCCTCCCAGTTGCCCAGGACAAAAGAATCAGGCTCCCTCTGTTCAAGGAACCTAAACTGCCAGATTAGGGCAGTCCACCCAACTCCCCAAAGCAAGGAGTCCTGTGTGGAGTGGAAAGGACAATAGCTTTTAAGAGGTTCAGAAGTGCGCTCCTCTCTACCTTTCTCCCCTCTCCTTGGCAACAAGCAAGGAGAGGGGGAATCTGGTTACTAGGCAACAGTTACAGCTGTAAGGATAAGAGCAAGCTGTGACTTCAGTTCTTTATTCCCTAGAGAGGAAACAGAATATTGTTCCAGAAAGGAAAAAAAAAGAAGAAGAAGAAGAAGAAGAAGAAGAAGAAGAAGAAGAAGAAGAAGAAGAAGCAGCAGCAGAAGCAGCCGCCGCCGCCGCCGCCGCCTATCTGGGGATAGGAGAAGAAAGAAGTAGCAATTGCTTAGGCATCAGGGTTTTTTGTTGTCATTGTTTCCACCCTCCCAGCCCCAAACCTCTAGCTGTAAGCTTCATTTGCTGCTCTACTCTATTTGCCAAGCATCAAGGTGTCTCTGTGATCACAAATGCAACAGTTTTCAGAATGGAACAGGTATATCTCTGGAGGTACACAAAAACTTATGTTGGCACAGAGTTAAACAAATCAAAGCCTGACCTCCAACTTCGGTACCTAATCTTTAATAAAACTCATTGCCTGCCAAGCCATCTTTATTCCAAATATCATCCTGCTTATAGTGTTCTCCTTTCTCATCTCCCTAGTCACAACTGCCTATCTTTCACTTTACAAAAATAAATACATACTTCCTACCCTTCAAGGATCTTACTGCAGTAGGCAAAATTATAAGGCACCCAGATTCCTGACACACAATGTAAAAAATACTTTATCCCAGTTATACAATCAAATATTAATCTAGGTGCTACTGTAATGAGACTCTGAAAATATAATTAAGATCCCAAATCAATTGACCTGAAGATGGGGAGATTATCCAGATCAGCCTGACCTAATCACAAAAGTCCTAAAGGTCAAAGTTCTAGAGCTCAGAAAGAGAAGAGGTCAAAGATTCAAAGTATGAGAGGGATCTGATGCATAAGAAATCCCCAGCTGGTTATGAAGATGCAGGGGACCATAAGACATTTAAATGTATGTGGCCTGTAGAAGCTAAGAGTAGTTTCTATTGTCAGCCATCAAGGAAACATAGAAAGAACTGTCTCTGCCAGTTCAACCAATAAGCTTGAAAGAGAGCCTAGAACTCCAGATGAGAACATAGCTGAGGCTAATAGCTTGATTTCATCCTTGCCAGAAAATGAGCTGAAATAGTCACATCACACCAGACTACTGACTTATAGAACTGTGGGCTAATAAATGGGTATTGTTCTAAGCCACTCTGGTTTTGGTTATGTTGTTACACAGTATAGAATATAAAGTATAGAAAATTACACAGTATAGAAAATTAGTATAATTACTATATTATACTGCCCCAAATGAAGGGACAATTAAAACTGATGCCGAAAAAGCCCTTTTAAAAACACATAAATAGGCACACAGGTTTTCAAAATTATTTTAGGGGATAAAGAAGTAAAATCTGAAGGCCACTGACAAAATTTTCTTTTTAAATTTTTTTTTAGTTGTGATTAGACACAATACCTTTATTATTTATTTATTTTTATGTGATGCTGAGAATCACACCCAGAATCTCATAAGTGCTAGGCAAGTGCTCTACCACTAAGCCACAACCCCAGCCCAGTGACAAAATTTTTTGCCTGTCTAGTATTCATTCCCTTTTTTCCTGAGTGGGTTGGGGGGGGGACAGTTTTCCTTTGGAAAAGTGCCTCTTGCTCATTCTCAGCCTACCTGATTTGATGAGACTAAATATCAGATAAACACAAAGACCTGTCACATTCCACCTCCAATCCAACTCCCTGGCCCAAGAGCTAATACCTCACCAGGATCTGGCTAATCAGATCATTCCTCCCTGCTGGTTCTATCCCACCCACCAGCTCAAGAGATGAAGGCCTCACCACCACCTACCTAATCAAATAATTCCATCCTACTGGTTCTGTCTCATCATGCCCTTCAGGTGATATCACCTAACCAGGACTTAGCCAATTAGATCAGTCCATCCTTCCAGCCAAGTGATTGGTTCATGTAGGGCATGTGACAAAGTCAGGTCAATTAGACATACTTGTAATATTTTTACTGAACTATTGTAAGGAGTTTCCTCTCTTTGGCTGAGTTTGACAAATTGGCAGAAAGTTAGTCTGAAGGTTCTGGTGCTTCAACTGAAAAGGAACTTGACTAACAGTGAACTTAGCACAGAAGAAAGCAGAGGTAAGAGGTAAGACACGTTCTTGAAGACACCATTGCAGCAAGCATCTGAACCAAACTCTGGACTTTTCATTCATAAGAGTCAATAAATTCCCTTTCTTGCCTAAACTAATTTGAGTATCCTGTTCTAACCAAGCCATACGGAACAAACTCTTACCCAAAAGGAACAAGCTCTTACTTCAATTCTAGAAGATGACCATTTCTAGGTTTGGGGTCTGCTGCTGCCCAACTCTGCTGATTCCTTGAGACTCTGCTTTCCTGGGATTCTCAAATCACTCTGCTGAAGTGCCAGCAGGGCCATCATAACAACCAGCAGCTACCAAAATACCAACAGAACTAAAGATTTTTAAGGTCCTACTGATGTCATGACTATTTCAAATAGTAGATTTGAAATTCAGCTGAGATTAAAGAATGTGAAGAGTTTTTGACTCTACATTATCAAAAAATACCCAATATGAAAATAATCCCATTCACTGTTGGGCAACATTTCTTGGGTTCAAGTTAGTAATAGCTTTCAAAATCCAAATATACCAACATGCTAATGTTTTAAACATACACAAACTTATGTACATCAAAAATATTTGCAGAAGAAAACATAAGATACTAGTAGTATTCAGGAGATGGAAGAACAGTGTTAGAATAGAGACTCTCAGCATATATTATTTGTATTTTTGATTTTCTAAGGTAATCTATTTAAAATTTATCTAAATAAATAAATAATTTCAAACAAATTTTTCAACTAGGAAATCATTTTACAGATACATTCCTATCAACTCATAAAAATATAAAAAGAATGATCTCTGAGCATTGTTTGCAACAGCAAAATAAACTAAAACACATTTAAATCTTAATTAATAGCATATGGTTGTAACAGTAAATATTATAAGGGGTTATAAAGATGACATAACTATCAAGTTACTATTAGGGATGATAGTCAAGATATATTGTTCAATGAAAAGTATTACTGAATAGAATGTATCATATGCCCATTTATATTTGAAAAAGGAAAAATTATTTTATAAATACACACACTGACAAGACTTTAAAAAAAAGTTTGGCAACTGACATTGTGGAAAGGATTAACTTTTTATCACATATCCTTTTTAAGTGTTTGGGGTTTTGTTTGTTTGTTTTTACCAAGTGCTTGAACTTTCTATTTTTTCCTCTAAATATTTTAATTGAGATATAGGTTATATGCTTGCTATAAGATTCACCCTTTTAAAGTATATAATTCAACAGGTTTTAGAATATTTATGAAGTTATTCAACCATTACTACTATCAAATTCTAGAACATTTTCATCATTCCAAAAAGAAACCTCATACTTACTAGCAGTCACTCCTCATCTCCCACCAACCCTATCTACCAACCCTGGAAACCAGTAATCTAGTTTCTACCTCTAGGGATTTTCTTATTCTGGACATTTCATGTAAATGTGGCCTTCTATGTCTGGTTTCTGTCACTTAGCATCTGATGCTAAGTGAAATAAAAGATTCATCCATATTTCATCCTGTGTTAGTACTTCCTTTTATGACTGAATAATATTCTATTGTATGGATCTACTGCATTTTGTTTATCTTTTCATCAGTTGATGAAGATTTATGTACTTACCACTTTGGGGCTATTTTGAATAATACTGCTATAAATAATCATTTTAGAAATTGTTGTTCACTTTTACATTTGTCTTAGGTATGTGCTTAGGAGCATATTTCTGAGTCTTATGGTAACTTGAACTTTTTCAGCAACTGCCACACTGTTTTCAAAGCAGAGGAGCCATTTTTCTAACCACCAACAAATGAACTTTCTTATTTTTCCATATCATTGTCACAACACGTGTTATTGTCTCTTTTAGCCATCCTAATGTGTACGAGTGTACTTTAAATTTTTAAACTGGTTTTTAAAGAGGTGATTCAAAGAAGCTTGATGTATTCATCAACAGACAAAAAGATGAGTAGAATAGAAGAGAAAGTCTAGAATTAGTGGCAGGTGAAATCACTGAGGTCAAAGACCATTTTTTTTTTAATAAATGGAGGTAAGACAAATAGGAAGTCATTTGGAAAAAGATAAAACTCATACTTAAATTCCAATAGTTCAGGAATAAATAAAAAGAACCCACACAGGCAGAAGATATGTAGAAGAAAATATCAGCAAATTCCTTTGTAATTTTGTTGTGGAGAAAGACTTTTTAACTTTGACTCCAAATCTGGGAAAAATAAAACAAAAGATTGATAAAGTTGATTTCATTGTAATTGTATGACAAAAAAGGATAAAGTCAGAAGATAACTGAAAAACTGGGAGAAAAATACTCATATACCACAAAGAGATGATAAATGGAAGAATTCTTTAAAATCAAGGACAAAGGACAAAAAAATAGAAAAATGGGGAAGAGATATAAATACATAAATATGCTTTTTTGCATATTATTTTTCAAAAAAAATATTTTAAAATTTCTCAAATGTATAAATGATCCAACATAATTAGATAAATGCAAATTAAAATGACACCAAGAGAACAATTCTCATCTATCAGACCAGAAAAAAAAAAAGTTAAATGTGACAACAAATTCTGTTGGGAGGGCTGTAGGAAGAGAGTTACTCTCATACATTATTGGTGGTAATGAAATTGGTGCAACTCTCCTACATGAAAACTTGAATATATAACTAAACTACACTACACTATGAATTCATATGGAGTACATTCCCCGGGATACACTGTTAATGAAAAGCGAAGTGCCAAAGTGTATCTGTACAGTGTGACTCTTCACCCAAAAAAGGAGATGTAATAAAATACATATGTATCTGTTCACTGCTGCAAAAGGAAGAAGGAGCCTGAAATTAAAGACAGTTTATTTACAGGGGTGGACAGGTAAGGAGCACAAAGAAGGGGAAATGAGGATGGAGGGAGTAGAGCAGAAATGAGGAGGAAGTAACATTTCTCTAAATACATCTTTTGGAAAGGTCAGACTCCCAGAGAGTCTCAATCTCACAGCAATGTTTCACATGCTCTTTACATACCCCAAGTATGAACAAACAAACTAATAAGACTGGGGAAAAACAAAATATAGGACAAACACTGAAAAAAAGAGCCTAAGCAATCTACAAATGACTAACAAAACCACAGTAAAGTGGGTGGGAAAGAACAGTACCTTGACTCACTGTTCAAAGGCTAAAGATAAAAAATAAAATAAGCACAGATGAACATAAAATGACTAAATAAATATAAATCTATACAATAAAAATGTTTCTCACTGAGGTATAAATTAGCAAGCCTGAAATTCACAGAATCAAACAAACAAATAAATATAGTATAAATGAGAGATGTTATAAATTTTTTTTATGTTACAAATTTTAAAAGGCTAAATGACCATGTGTTTAACTCAAGGTTTTTTATATAGACATATGCAGGTAGATTCACTAATATAGATGTGAGTATCCTAGGTTAGTTTATACACATGTATATTTTAGCTCTAGCTACTAAGAAGTCCTAGAAACAAATGACACTCTAATTAGAAATGCCAAACCTATTGGGCTGGGGCTATAGATCAGTGGTAATGTGCCTGCCTCACATGTGTGATGCACTGGATTTGATCCTCAGCACCACATAAAAATAAATAAAGATATTGTGTCTATCTACAACTAAACATAAATAAATAGTTATTTAACAAAGAAAAAGAAAGAAAGAAATGTCACACTTATTACTAGATCTTGTTTTCAATATCATCTCCAAATAGTAACCAGAGATCCCTAGAGAAGTGGAGTGGTTGATTCCAGAGCTGGGACAAGGAAATCTCAAGATGAGCTTGAAGCATTTTGTGCTTGTGAGGAAGTGCTCAAAAATAGATGGAGGTTTGATGAAAAAACATAGGGGCTAATCTGAAGGAGTGACTCATAGCTAAAGATGGAGACATTTAAGCAAAAAAAAATTGATGCTATTGGATTTTATTCCATATAATAAAATAAATATCCATGAGACCATACTGACATAATTGAATAAATAAATATATGGGCAGCCAATCTCCATCATTTTGGCTTAGGAACCGAATTCCTCAACAAGACTCCTAAAGCACAGAAGTAAAATCAGGAATCAATAAATGGGATGGAATCAAACTAAAATGCCTCTTAACAGCAAAGGAAACAATAAAGAAAGTGAAGAGAGAGCCTACAGAATGCAACAAAATGTTTGCCACCTGCACCTCAGATAACTGCATTAATCTCCAGGATATAAAAACAACTCAAAAAACTTAACACCAAAAACCCAAATAACCCAATCAATAAAAAGGAACTTAACAGATACTTCACAGAAGAAGAAAAACAAATGGTCAACAAATACATGAAAAAATGTTAAACATCTCTACCAATTAGAGAAATGCAAATTAAAACCACATTGAGATTTCATCCCACTCCAGTCAGAATGACAATTATCAATATCACACATTGCTGGTGGGACAGCAAAATGGTACAATCACTCTGGAAAGCAGTATGGAGATTCCTCAGAAAACTTGGAATGGAACTACCATTTGACCCAGTTTTCCCCTTGATTTATACCCAAAGGACATAAAATCAGCATACTATATAGAGACACGGTCACATTAATGTTTATAGCAGCTCAATTCACAAGAGCTAAGCTATGGAACCAACCGAGGTGCCCTTCAGCAGATGAATGGATAAAGAAAATGTGGTATGTATACACAATGGATTGTTGCTCAATCATAAAGAAGAATGAAATTATGGCATTTGCTGGTAAATGGATGGAGCTGGAGACTATCATGCTAAGTGAAATAAGCCAATCTCAAAAAACAAAAAGCTGAATGTTCTCTCTCATATGTGGATGCTAACACATAATATGTGGGTGAAGAATAGAAGGTCATTGGATTAGACAAAGGGGAATGAGGAAAGGGCTGGGGATGGTAATAAGAAAGATAACTTTCCTATGTTCATATATGAATACACATCAGTATAACTCCACATCATGTACAACCACAGGAATAGGAAGGTTTTTTTAATTTTTTATTTGTTCTTTTTAGTTATACATGACAGTAATGACAGTAATATAATGGGAAATTATATTCCATGTATATATAACATGTCAAAATACATTTTACTGTCATGTATAATTAAAAAGAATAAAATTTTAAAAATAAAATAAATATATGAGTAGAAGGAACAGCTAGCTCTTAATTACAAGAGAATTCCAAACAAAAAAGATAAAAATCAATATTGAGATTAAAGTAATAAACACTGCTGACAAAATCTACCAGTGGATACTATAATTGGCCTCAAAACTTTTAAGAAGTAACAGGATTATTTGCATAGTTTTGAAGTATCTCTTCCAAGGTATTCATTAATTAGAATTTGGAAAGCTAGTAACTTTGTAGTGGAAAGACCAAAAGATCACACTTTAACCAAAAAAATCAAGGTTAACCATATAAGACATATTGACATAAATAATTTCTTGATATGATATACTGAAAACACAAGATAATTCCTATATTCTTACCCAAAATGCATTCTGATCATGAGAAAATATAAAATAATCTCAAACTGATTCAGTCTACAAAATAACTGACCAATATTCTTCAAAAGGATCGAAGTCATGAAAGACAAGGAAAGATCAAAAAACTGTCACAGATTGGAAGAAACTGTGTAATGTAGGATCCTGAGACAGAAAAGGTGCTTTAGTGAAAAAAACTAGTGAAATTCATATGAGGTCTGTATAGTATTGACAGTATTATATAAATGTTATTCTCTTGATTTTAACAATTAAACTTTGATTATATAACATTGCCATTATAGGAAACTGTGGGGGGGCATAAGAAAACTTTTGCCAAATTTTCTGTAAGTCTCAAGTTAGTTCAAAATAAAGTTGTTTTTTTAATAATACAGTTTCCCTGATTAAAAAAAATAGAAAGAGGAAAAGAGTTAAGGAGAAACAGAAGGAAAAAGGAGGAAAAGCAGCCTATAAAAGTTGAGAGGCCTTATTTAGCAGAGGCCATAGAGGCAGCCTGTGTACACATCTGTATGGAGACAGAAAGGGCTCTCTTTACTTCACCTTTACTCAACTTTCAGAGAGCTGGAACGGTTTCACTATGTATAATAAATAGGCTACAGATGAAAGGATAAAGAAAATGTATACAATGGAATATGTATACACATATATACACAATGGAATATTATTCAGCACTGAAAGAAAATAAAATCATGGTATTTGCAGGTAAATGGATGGAGTTGAAGAATATAAAGCTAAGTGAAGTTAGCCAATCCCAAAAAAACAAATGCCAAATGTTTTCTCTGATTTAAGGATGTGGATTCATAATGTGGTTGGGAGGGGAGGGCATGGAAGGATTAGATGAATTCTAGATAGGGCTAAGGGGAGGGAGGGGAAAGGAGGGGGCGTAGGGGTAGGAAAGATAGTGGAATGAGATGGACATCATTACCCTAAGTACATGTATGAAGACATGAATGATATAACTCTACTTTGTGTACAACCAGAGATATGAGAAATTGTGCTCTGTATGTGTAATATGAATTATAATGCGTTCTGTTGTTATATATATAACAAATTAAAATTTAAATAAATAAATAGGCTACAATTGGACTGTCAAACACCATTGAGTGAACAAACATCCACATTATGAATGTTCCAGAAATATAAGAGAAGGAAAAGGCACACAAAATATATTCAACAAAAATAATTGCTTGAAAAGATACAGGTATACAGGTCCAAGAATCTCAAAGGACTCCCCCATTCCAAAAAAAAAAACAAAAAACAAAAACAAAAAAGTCCTCTTTGAGGCACATATATAATTAAACTGTCAAAAATAACAAAACAAAAAAGGAATTCTGAAAACAGCAAGAGAAAAGTATCAAGTCACTTATGAGGGCATCCCCATTAATCTAACAGCAATTTTCTTAACAGAAAGGACAGTATATGATAAGTCCTGAAAGAAAAACTAGCCAACCAAGAATACCATAACCAGCAAAGCTATCTATCCCAAATGAGGAAGAAATAAAAGACTTTCTAAGACAAGCAAACACTGGGGGAATTCATCACTATCAGATGGACACCACAAGAAAAAATACTTAAAGTCTAGCATGTGCAAGGCCCTGGGTACAATGGAAGGAAGGAAGGAAGGAAGGAAGGAAGGAAGGAAGGAAGGAAGGAAGGAAGTGAGGGAGGGAAGGAGGAAGGGAGAGAAAAGGAAAGGAAAGGAAGGAGGAAGGGGAGAGAAATGCCCTACATTAGAAGCAAAACAATGATAATGACCATAATGAAAACACATCGTAGAACAAAACTCAGTAGTACACAAAACTAAGATACACAAAAGAGAACAAGAAGAAAATCAAACCCTATCAATAAAAATCCCACTAAACCACAAGATAAATGAGAAAAGCAGAATAAAAGAACAAAAGATATTGCTATGGTTTGGATCTAGGAATGTCCCCCTGAAAAGTTCATGTTTTAGGCAATGCAGTAATGTTCAGAGGTGAAAAGACTGGATTATGAGAGTTGTAATCTCTTCATTGGAGTAATCCACTTGATGGATTAATAATTTGATAGCCAGGCAGTAACTTTAGGCAGGTGGAGCAAAGCTGGAGGAAATAGGTTACTGGATGTTCCTTAGGGACTATATCTTGTCCTTGGCTCCTTGAGTTCTCACTCTCTCTTCTGCTTCGTGGCTATCATGAACTAAGTAGCTCTCCTCTGCCATTTCCTCCTGTCGTATTTCTACAACTATGCTATAGATTTAATGGAACAAATAGAAGTTTGCAGAACATTTCATTCAACAGCTGCAAAATACATTCTTCTCACCAGCACATGGAACATTTGCCATTTTTTAAGGCACAAAACAAGTCTCAACGAATTCAAAAATATAACATAATAGCATGTATCTTCTCTGACCACAAAGGAATAAAATTAGAAATCAAACAAGATTTATTCTCTTACCACATAGGAATAAAACCAGAAATCAAACAAGAAGGCTATGGTTAAAGCTGAGAAGTAGAGCACTTGCCTAGGCACACACAAGGTCCTAGGTTTGATCCCTTGTAACACACACACACACACACACACACACACACACACACACGAGAAACTTAAGAAATTGTAAAAATACATGAAAATTAAACAATATACTCTTAAATAGCTAGTGGGTCAAAGAAGAAAGAAATCAAAGCAAAATTATAAAATTTCTTAAATGAAAATGAAAACACATATACCAAAATCTATGGGAGATAATAAAAGCAGTATAAACAGGTGATTTGATAGGAATTCCAAACACATTCAAAATAAAAAGAAAAACACAAAGATTAAAAAAAACTGATGATAAAACCCAAGGAACTAGAAAAGCAAGAAAAATCTAATTCAAAATTAGTAGATGGAAAGAAATAACAAAGAGTAGAAATAAGCAAAATAGAAACTAAAAAGATAAGGATCAACAAAATAAAGAGATGGTTTTTGAAAAGATAAACAAAAGCCAAAACTTTAACTAGACTAACCAAGAATAAAAGAGAAACAATTCAAATAAATAAAATCACAGATAAAAAAAGGAGACATTATAACTGGTAACCACATATATACAAAGTATCATTAGGAACTATTACAAATAACTATATACCAATTAATTAGAAAACCTTAAATAAATGGATAAATTTCTGGACACACAAAACCCACTAAATCTGAACAATAAGGTCATAGAAAACATGAACAGGCCAGTAAGGAGTAACTAAATTAAATTGGAATAAAGTCTCCCCCCAGAAATATCATAGCCTAACTCTGCAGTTCTTGCCTGTAATCCTAGTGGCTCAGGAGGCTGAGGCAGGAGGATTTCAAGTTTAAAGCCAGCTTCAGCAAAAGCGAGGAACTAAGCAACTCAGTGAGACCCTGTCTCCAAGTAAAATACAAAATAAGGGTGGGGATGTGACCAGTACCAATAAATACATAAACAACATTAAAAAAAGCCCAGAACCAGAAGCTTCACTGCTGAATTTTACCAAACTTATAAAGAAAAAAAGTAACACCAATTCTTCTCAAACCATTCCAAAGAATTAAAAGGAAGAAAACCTTCCTGAAACCACTCTATGAGCTCAGCATTACCTTAATACCAAGATCAGAAAAGAACATAATAACAACAACAACAAAAGAAAACTAGAAACAAATAGCCCAATGAACATAGATGTAATAATTCTCAAAATACTAGCAAATCAAACTGAACAGCACATCAAAAAGATTACATATCAAGTGGGATTTGTCCCAGGGATATAGTGATGGTTCTACATACATAAATCAATAAACATAATATATCTCATCAAATCAATAAACATAATACAACACCATATAAAAAGATGAAGATTTAAAAACCATACTCTCATCTCAATAGACACAGAAAAAGACAATAAATTCAACATTCCTTCATGATAAAAAAAAACCTTAAAAAACATTAGGAGTAGAAGGAATGTACCTCAACACAATAAGAGATAGCCTATACCATATTTAATAGAGAAAAGCTGAAGTAATTTCCTCTAAGATAACAAGCCAAGGATGCTCACTTTCACCATCAATTTAACACATTACTAGAAGTCAAATTATCCCTGTTGGCAGATGACATGATTTTATATATAGAAAAAAACTAACTATTTCACCACAAAGAAAAGCTGATAAACTAATAAATACATTCAGTATGGTTGCAGGATACAAAAATCAACATGTAAAAATAAGTAGCTTTTTTATACAAAAATAATGAAATTGCTGAGAAATACATCAAGAAAGAAATACCATTCACAGTAGCTACAAAAAAAATCTAGGAATAAATTTAACCAAGGAAATGAATGATATCTACAATGAAAATTACAAAACACTGATGAAGGAAATTCAAGAGGGCATTAAAAAATGAAAATATATCCTATATTGATATATCAGAAGAATTAATATTGTTAAAATGTCCATATTACAAAAAGTGATCTACAGATTCAATGCAATTCCTATAAAAACAGCAAAGACATTCATTGAGGAAATAGAAAAAAATCTTACAGTTTGTGTGGAATCACTAAAAATCCCAAATAGCCAAAGCAATCCTGAGAAAAAAGAACAAAGTTGTAACCATTACCACGCCTAACATATTATAGCTATGCTCAGCAGTACACACCTATAATCCCAGTAGGTCAGGAGGATAAGGCAGGAGGATCCTGAGTTCAAAGCCAGCTTTAGCAAAAGCAAGGCACTAAGCAACTCAGTGAGACCCTGTCTCTAAATAAAATGCAAAATAGGGTTAGAGATGTGGCTCAGTGGTCGAGTGCACCTGTGTTCAATCCCTAGTACCCGCACCAAGAAAAAAAAAAAAAACATATTACAAAGCCATGGTAACTAAGACAATATAATACTGGCATAAAAACAGACTTAAGAGAGCAACAGAACAGAATAGAGAACACTGAAATATATCCATGTAATTACAACCAAATAATTTTCAACAAAATAAGCAAGGATATACGCTGGAGAAAGGAAGTCTCATCAATAAATGGTGCTGAGGAAACTAGATATCCATATGCTTCCAAAAGAAACTAGATCACTATCTCTCACCATACAAAAAAAAATCAACTCAAAATGATCAAAGATTTAAATGTATGACTCAAAACTATGAAACTATTAAGTGAATACAGAGAAGAAACACTTTAGGACATTGGTCTTGGCAAAGATGTTTTTGGACATCACCACAATAGTGTAGGAAGTAAAGATAAAAATTGACAAATGGGATTAAATCAAAGCAAAAATCATCTGTATAGCTAAGGACACAATCAACAGAATAAAGACAGTAAACAGACAACCTACAGAATGGGAGAAAATATTTTAAAACTATTCTTCTAACAAGGGATTAACTTCCAGAATTTGCAAACTCAAACAGAAAAAAAAAAGTCAAACTAAAAAACCAGCAAATAGCCTGAATAAACATTTTTCAAAAAGTGATATTCAAATAGCCAACAAGTATATGAAATAATGTTCAAAATAACTAATCATCAAGAAAACATAAATCAAAGCCACATTGAAACATCTCACCCCAGCTGGGATGGCTATTATAAAAAAGACAAAAAATAATAAGTACTAGTAAGGATACAGATAAAGGAAAACTCACACACTGTTTTGAGGAGTGTAAGTGTACCTACTATGGAAAACAGTTTCAAGTTTCCTCAAAAATTTAGAAACAGAACTTCTATATGATCCAGCAATTCCACTACTGTAATTGCAATCAGTATGTCAAAGAGACATTTGCACCACCATGCTTACTACAGCATTTTTCACAATAAGCAAGATATGGAATAAACCTAAGTTTCCACCCACAGAAGAATGAATAAAGAAAATGGATACACACACAATGGACTATTATTCAGTCACAAAAAGAATGAAATTTTATCATTTTAAGCAACAGGGATAGATCTTAAGTAAAAAAAATGCAATCAGAGAAAAACAAATAATGCATGTTCTTATGTACAGGTTGTGATAGTTAATTTTGGTTGTCAACTTGAGAAGATTAAGACATGCCTAGAGAACTAGTAAAGCATATTTCTGGGTGTGTTCATGAGGGTGTTTCCAGAAAAGATTGGTGTATGTGTCAGTGAACACAGTGGGGAAGACCTGCCCCACATGTAGGCAGCACCATCAAATAAGCTAAGGGCTAGGGATATAGCTCAGTTGGTAGAGTCCTTGCCTCACATGTACAAATCCCTAGGTTCAATACCCAGTACCACTAAATAAATAAATAAATACTAGCTGAGGGCTCAGATGAAACAAAAGAGCAGAAGAAGGGGAAACCAGCTCTTGTTCAAACTTTCCGTTTTAGAGTGTGTGTGTTTCTCTGATGCTGTCACCCACAGACATCAGAGTACAGGCCCCTCAGCCTTTCAATTCAGACTTGAACCAATGGTTCTCCATGGGGTTTTGGGGTCTTTGGCCTTAGACAGGGTCTATATCATTGGCCCCTCTCTTGTTCTAAAGCTTCCAGTTTCTTGGACTGATAAATTACTGATTTCTCTGGCTATCCACTTACTTTTCATCCTCTGATAATGTAAGCCAATCTAATAAAGCCCCTCTTATATAATATATATTATATTTGCATTAGACAGTGCTGATTATTGGATATGGAAAATGACAAACCCCAAAATAGTGTGGCCTGAGGAGAGGGGATGAAGGAGAAGGTAATATATTGATCCTTTCCCAATACATTCTTTCCCAGTGACAAGACAGGCTCCAGGAAGGAGATATCCATCAAGTCTGGAATGACAGTCTCTGAGAAGAGGCCAAAGCATTAATCCTTCCCCAAAAAAATCCTTTTCCAGATACTGACTGCTGACCCCAGACCCTCCATCTGGCCCAGTAAAGACAAATCCCAGATATTGACCACTGACCCCAGACCCCCAGTAAGAACAGATCTCAAATTCCTGAGTGCCCAAACTGACACACTCATTAATTAAAGTCACCTTTCAGTGTAACCTGCATAAGCATAAGCTCCCCCTTTGGTCAGTGGCTCATTTTCCACCAGGAAAGTGGGTCCATCAGAGGCATGACTTATTCCTGAATAAAGGCTTTTGCTGATATGATGAAGTTTGCATCTGGCCCAGTCCTTTTGTGCTAACATTTACTAAAACTAGAATGCTTGCCAATTTAGCACTAAAGTCATGACACGTCTATAAAATACCCAAATGTTAGTCAAGCTACATGGATAATAGGAGACCTAGAGGTATGTTTCTTTGCAAAGTCCTTACTTGAAATGTTTTTTTCTTGATGATTTGCAGGGCTGAAATATGTAATATTTCATAGTAATTGGTGGCATAGAATTTAACTATAAATTAATAAGTTAATATTAGCTTTAGCACATGCTGGAGCCAGTACATACCATTCATAGTTCACAAGAGCCAACTGTCCAAAAATAATGCAAGCTAATTAATAACATTATAAAAAACACATTAAAAACAAAACAAAGTATGTAGCTCCGTGGACAAAAAAAAAAAAAAGGAATGATGTACTACTGATTCATGCTATAATATGGATGAACCTTGAAAATATGCTAGTCCCCCCCCAAAAAAAAGCCAGTCCCCAAAATCTACATATTATACAATTACACTGACATGAAATTTCTAGAAAAGGCAAATCCATAGAGACAGAAAGTAGATTAGATTAGTGGTTGCCTAGGACTGGAGGGGTAGGGGAAATAGGGAATGACTGCTAATGGATATGGAGTTTCTTTGGGAGATAACAAAAATTTTCTAAAATTTACTGTGATGATGGCTGCACAACTCTGCAAATTTACTAAAAAGCATTACATTGTACACATTAAACAGGGGAATTATATAATCATGAATTATATTTTAATAAATCTCAAAAACAATACATAGGGGCTGGAGGTATATCTCAGTTGGTAAAGTGCTTGTCTTGTATGCATAAAGCCCTGGGTTCAATCCCCAGCACCACCAAAAAAAAAAAAAAATCCAAAGGACACTCTTTCTCTGTTGTCCCACATATAGGTTCCTGGGTCCCAGTTCAGTGGGGAACCACATTAGAAAAACAAGATTCACCAGCTCTTCTGGAGACCTGATTAAAAGAGAATTTTTGAGACCTGCTGCAATTTCTGAGGACCCACCAAACTAGAGGCCACCAAAAGGAGTCATTTAGGCTATGTCTGCTCCACAGGTATGTTTAATTCTGATCAGCCATTTGAAAATCATGAGATATCACAGTTTTTTTAATTCACATTCCCAATGTTTCATGCCATTACAAGATGACAGCCCAACCTGGTGCCCATGATCAGCTTCAGGCTGCAATGGCAGCAGATACAAGCTCCCCATAGCTCCCTGTCACCTTCCTTCCACTGAGTCTGAGAGCCCATTACCTTTATGGAAAAAAATTGTATCCTCCATCCAAAACAGAAAACAAAGACGGAGAAGCTTGAGAGTTTCAGGGAAAATGGGTGCCATCAGAGAGCTCTATGGGAGTGAACATCTTCTTGTTTCACAAACTAAGTAAGTCCATGTCCAAAGAACCAGTTTTTCCCTATATGTGCCAGCCTCTCTTCCATGTGGCCTGCCTAGCCCCAGTAAGTATGGAAGGCTACATATAGTTCCTGTGTTAAATTCTAAGTTCCAGGAAGGCAAGACCACATCTATTGTCTGGCTCAGAGTTAAACTCTGCAGCTAACACAAATCTGGCATAAAATAAAGCAACTTGTAACATGCAATGTGAGGAGGGGGACAAACACAGCCAAAGCCCATGTTCTTGGGTCATTCAAGCTTGCAGAAGCCACTTAAAGCCAAAAAATAAGTGATCCCAGCAATTCTTCCCCCTCACCCCACCCTCTTTTTACATACAGCCTATTATCCCAATCATGCTGAATTCAAGGGAAAGATTAGCCCTATGAGGCTGCCACAAGGTGGGAAGAGAAAAGGTGGTGGTGAATTATGTGGGTTTTCTAAGCCTGAAACTACCAGGCCCACACCACCCCTCCAGCACAGTGCTGCCACTTACGCTTGATGAGGTATCCTGGGGAGTGGGCAGCGACAACGTGCAGGACAGTGCAGCCATCCTCATCCTTCTGGTTAATGCGGCCTTTCCATTCAGGCTTATGGTCCATTAACCACCTGAAAAGCTGGTTTTCCCCTAGAGGGAATTAAAATTGGTTATAGATGTTATTTTTTACATACATAAAATCAGCAAAGCAAATCAATGTGTGCCACACTAAGGTAATAAATGGTAAATCCAACACGTTTCCACTCACCAGAAACAGGTGTGGGGAGACACAGGAATGTGTAAATGGAAAAGATGAATTACAGAAAGTTATTCATTTTAAGCTCAGGTCAGATTCCCTAAAAGCCTGAAACAGGGATTTTTATACATGTGATTTATTGAGGGAAAGTCAGAGATTTTTTTCTCTATTATTTTCTTTTTTATTATTATTAGTTGTTCAAAACATTACAAAGTTCTTGACATATCATATTTCATACATTTGATTCAAGTGGATTATGAACTCCCATTTTTACCCTATATACATATTGCAGATTCACATCGGTTACACATCCACTTTTTTACCTACTGCCATACTAGTGTATGTTGTATTCTGCTGCCCTTCCTATCCTCTACTATCCCCCCTCCCCTCCCCTTCCCTCCCCTCCCCTCCCCTCCCATCTTCTCTCCCTACCCCATCTACTGTAATTCATTTCTCTCTCTTATTTTTTCCCTTTCCCCTCACTTCCTCTTATATGTAATTTTGTATAACAATGAGGGTCTCCTTCCTTTACCATGCAATTTCCCTTCTCTCTCTCTTTCCCTCCCCCCTCTCGTCCCTGTTTAGTGGTGATCTTCTTCTCATGCTCTTCCTCTCTATTCTGTTCTTAGTTGCTTTCCTTATATCAAAGATGACATTTGGCATTTGTTTTTTAGGGATTGGCTAGCTTCACTTAGCATAATCTGCTCTAGTGCCATCCATTTCCCTGCAAATTCCATGATTTTGTCATTTTTAGTGCAGAGTAATACTCCATTGTGTATAAATGCCACATTTTTTTATCCATTCATCTATTGAAGGGCATCTAGGTTGGTTCCACAGTCTAGCTATTGTGAATTGTGCTGCTATGAACATTGCTGTAGCAGTGTCCCTATAGTACGCTCTTTTAAGGTCTTTAGGAAATAGTCTGAGAAGGGCAATAGCTGGGTCAAATGGTGGTTCCATTCCCAGCTTTCCAAGGAATCTCCATACTGCTTTCCAAATTGGCCGCACCAATTTGCAGTCCCACCAGCAATGTAAAAGTGTACCCTTTTCCCCACATCCTCGCCAGCACTTGTTGTTGTTTGACTTCATAATGGCTGCCAATCTCACTGGAGTGAGATGGTATCTTAGGGTGGTTTTGATTTGTATTTCTCTGACTGCTAGAGATGGTGAGCTTTTTTTCATGTACTTGTTAATTGATTGTATGTCCTCCTCTGAGAAGTGTGTGTTCAGGTCCTTGGCCCATTTGTTGATTGGGTTATTTGTTATCTTATTGTTTAATTTTTTGAGTTCTTTGTATACTCTGGATATTAGGGCTCTATCTGAAGTGTGAGGAGTAAAAATTTGTTCCCAGGATGTAGGTTCCCTATTTACCTCTCTTATTGTTTCTCTTGCTGAGAAAAAACTTTTTAGTTTAAGTAAGTCCCATTTGTTGATTCTTGTTATTAACTCTTGTGCTATGGGTGTCCTATTAAGAAATTTGGAGCCCGACCCCACAATATGTATATCGGAGCCAACTTTTTCTTCTATCAGACGCAGAGTCTCTGATTTGATATCAAGCTCCTTGATCCATTTTGAGTTAACTTTTGTGCATGGCGAGAGAAGGGGATTCAATTTCATTTTGTTGCATATGGATTTCCAGTTTTCCCAGCACCATTTGTTGAAGATGCTATCCTTCCTCCATTGCATGCTTTTAGCCCCTTTATCAAATATAAGATAGTTGTAACTTTGTGGATTAGTCTCTGTGTCCTCTATTCTGTACCACTGGTCCACCCGCCTGTTTTGGTACCAGTACCATGCTGTTTTTGTTACTATTGCTCTGTAGTATAGTTTGAAATCTGGTATCGCTATACCGCCTGATTCACACTTCCTGCTTAGAGTTAGTTGCTTTTGCTATTCTGGGTCTTTTATTTTTCCATATGAATTTCATGATTTCTTTATCTATTTCTACAAGAAATGTCATTGGGATTTTGATTGGCATTGCATTGAACCTATAGAGAACTTTTGGTAATATCGCCATTTTGTCAGAGATTTTTATACACGTGATTTATCAAGGGAAAGACAGAGATCTCAGGAGAAAGACAGTAGGACAGGGTTAGGGAAGGAGCTAAGCAAGGAAATGGCCTTGGCTGCAGTTGGCTCCAGCCTGATCTCTCCAGCAGTTCTAGGGCATGAATTGTACTACAGCTCTGACCTACCCTCAAGGCCTGGGCTGACCTTTGTATTCCCTACTCAATCAGTCAAAAAGGAACAGAATGTCCCCAAGAAAGAAGGCAAGGTTGAGGGAGAACCTGCCTGGGAAGGGATGCCTAGGAGTAAAAAGCTCCTGGCCAAAGAAGCAACTGTGAGTTGCTATATGCCAACAAAGACAGCAGGTGGGGACAGGCATTGTTGTAAAGAGAATATGGAAAGGGAACCACTAGTCCATTTCAGTTATCAAGTTAGGATCTCTGATTAGATTGCCCTACTCCATCATTATCGACAGGAAATAGATTTTAAGTGTTTTCCTAGATTCCTTCCTTGTAACTCCTGAGATCTAGGAAAGCCACATACCTCTGTCAACTCTGTGGATACCATTTGCACCATGTTAGAGTTGTCCTCTAAGAAACCAATCAGGGATAAACTTAAATACTTAATTTTACCAATTCTGCCTATAACAGCAGGAGCTTACTTAAAGAGTAGACTAGTGGAGAGAAATGACATTATAACTAGCATAATTAACCAGGGAAACACTATTCTGCATTCCAGTTACCTAATTTGAAACTGAGAAGATTGGATTCAACTGCCTTTTTTTTTTTTTTTTTGTACTGGGGATTGAACCCAGGGGCACTTATGAAATAGATAAGGCAAGACAAAAATCTGTCAAAAACAAAGATGGGGTCTAAGGCCTCAAACTTCTGGCCATCCCAACCACTCCAATTCCTGTGGAGACAAGTAGATGGGAACTTGTTTTCTTCACACCTTTTGGCTCTAAAATGGTTTGGGCAAATGTTCAACATTGATGCCCGGTATGTCTGGCAAAGAAAAACACACTTCTGTCTAAAGTGTGAGTGAGTGTATGTGTCAATGATAGAATAAAAATATTTTTAAATTTAAATCTTATAACCAGATGGTGAAGCTTACAAATTTTTTTTTACAAAAATAGCAGTCTTCTAAAAGAACAGAACCCAACTATATCAATAATAACCATGTTTCCTTTAGGATCTCACAGCCGAAGTTCCACAACACAGCAGCAGGCCCTCTGGGCTACAGAGAAAATAAATGTGGAGGAGAGAGGACCATCAAAACTGCCTTTGCCAGCAGGGAAAATCACAGCTCTCTCCAGAGTGCTGCCCAGAAGCATCTGTCTGTTCCAAGTCCTTTCCTTAGGTCCCAGGGATTCACCCTGTTGCCAGATCTGTCCAGGATTACAGAATCCTTTCAATTTAAATCTCTTATAGCTACTAGGTCCCAGGAGAAATGAAAATGACACCATTGTGCTGCTCCTTTAATTCATTTGAAATTTTAAATCATTTGGATAGTCTCCATTCAACTGGTTAAATTCTGATTTTATTTTGAGCTCAGCAGAGACCAAGGTCTAAGAGCTGGAGGGCAGTTTGGAGGGTGTAACTAGGAGAACACTCACTTGCTTGGATACAGAGTCGCATGAGCGCATGAAGAGGATATGGTCCTATCGTCTCAATACTTGCACCAATGGAGATGAGCCACTGGACTAACTTGGGCACCTGTTCCATTTTCTCATAAAGTCCAATGAAGACATATTTCTGGAAAACATTCAGACACACACACAGAGGAATAATCATAAGAATTATGGAAATTAAATACAACTATATTGTTATGGTTTGGATTTGGAATGTCCAACAAAGGCTCATGTGCCAAAAAGCTTGGTCCCAAGATGGTGGCACTACGAAGATGTGGTGGAAACTTCAGGAGGTAGAGCCTAGTTGAAGAAGCAGATCATAAGGGGTATGCCTTTGAAGGAGATATTAGGACTGGGGCCCCGTCCCCTTTCTCTCTGCTTTTCAGCCGCCATGAGGAGGTAAGCATCTTTGTTCTACCTTGTGCTCCCCACCATGATGTTCTACCTTACCACAGGTCCTAAAGCAGTACTGCCAGCTGACGATGGACTGAAACCATGAGCCAAAATAAATCTTTCCTCCTTTTAAATTGTTAATCTCAGGTATTTTGTCACAGCAACAAAAAGCTAACACAAAAATATGTAATTTAAAATTCCTTTGCCCATAAAGTTTGGAATTAATAAAACCTGGATTTGCTGTAGTCCAAGTTTAAGATTATTATAAATAACAAATTTGTGGTGAGGCAGCTGAAAGGGAAGTCCCAAATACAAGGCTGAAGTGGCCTGATTTGAAACCATAAGTTTCAAGAAGTCACCTTACCTCAAAGAGACTTTTCAGTGACAACTCAGGGACATGAATATTTTCTGGTAGTCTGTCTTTTTTTGCTGACAACAGTAGAAATGACTGATAGGAGGGAGGAAAAAAGAAAAGGTTGGAGTAATAATGTTCTTCACATAGGTTATCAGAGCATAAAGATTATTTTAAGCCTTAAACAAACAAAAAAAAAAAACATGCTCTAGCTCTGTCCTTTTTTTGCTGTTGCTAAGCTACCTACCAAGTTTTTCAGCCTAAGTATTGAGAATCAATGTCTTCCTGTTTTTGCTGAAGACTAAGTTCTCTCCATACTTCTTCAATGCCTGCTGAGGACAGGAGCAGCCCATGTCACACAGCATTGCACACAGACAGTATAGTGACAGCAGGGTAAAAAAGTAATTCCCTGCCAAGTTCTTAAAGTATGACCAGAAGACTTGAATCCTTCAGAAATATTACATCCTGATCAATTCTTTAACATACCAGTGTTTCATAAGCCCCAAGTACTTGGGGCCCATTAGACCCTATTGTGTGGTATGGTAGAACCAACTAGTGAGCTGATTGTGCACATCTCTTCCTATCTTGGCTGTGATGAGAGTATTTACACTATGGAAATTGGCAAATACTACAAATCAGGTTTCCCTCTCTCTTTCTCTCTCTCTCTCCCTCCCTCCCCCACCCACCCATGCCAGAAGGTCAGTTGTTCAACCATGACCTTATGTAAAATCATGAAACCTAACTTCAGAGAATTTAAGCAAATTTTCCAAGGTCAGGCATACTCTGAAACGCCCCTAATGAGATCATCCAGGTATGCCAACAGGATGAATAACTCCAGGCTCTGGTATGACTCACTCTCAATTCCAACCTCCCTCATATATACCCTTGTCAAAAGACTTAGGACTTAAGAAATTGATACTATGGCCTCATCTTTCTCCTAACTTCTTTCAGTTTGGTGTCACTTAAATAAGCACGTGCCCACACTCAACCCAAGATGATACATCTTGGCCTTTGACAGTCCTGATTGCTGGTCTGGCTTTTACGAGATGCCTGTTTCCAGTAATTGAGAATTACCAGGCCCCACTGCAGCCAAAATGTCAGAACTGTGCTCTGGTTTGAACATTAGGTCCCAGGGATTCACCCTGTTGCCAGATCTGTCCAGGATTACAGAATCCTTTCAATTTAAATCTCTTATAGCTACTAGGTCCCAGGAGAAATGAAAATGACACCATTGTGCTGCTCCTTTAATTCATTTGAAATTTTAAATCATTTGGATAGTCTCCATTCAACTGGTTAAATTCTGATTTTATTTTGAGCTCAGCAGAGACCAAGGTGTCTCCAAAAGCTCATGTGTGAGATGATGCAGGCCTATTTGGAGGTAAAATGATCAGATTATAAGAGATGCAAACTAATTGGTGGGTTAATCCATTTGATGGATTAATAATTTGAATGAACTACTGTACTGGGTGGTAACTCTAGGCAAGTAGGGTGTAGAAAGAATGTCACTGGGAGCATAACTTTGGGGTTTTGTTCCCCGTCCCCTGGCACCTTGTCCTCCCTCTCTGCTTCCTGGCTGCCATGAGCTGAGCAGCTTTCTTACACCATACCTTTCTACAATGATGTCTGCCTCATCTTGGACCCAGAGCAATGGAGCCAGTCAACCATGAACTGAACCTCTGAAACTGTGAACCCAAAATAAACTTTTCTTCTTCTAAGTTGTTCTTGCTGGGTATTTTGGTCACAGTGACAAAATACTGACTAACACAACCTACTACTTGGGCTGTATTCCTGATGTTTATTGTTTGCATGGAATGATAATCTATTAGAAGCTGCCTGGATCACATTCTTTCACATCCACCTAGGCCATGGAATTTTATTCATGTCCACTTCACACTGGGAAGAGAGAACCCAGCTCCTTCCTAAGTCTGTATAAATTAGAATTTCTGCTAATGAAGACTAAGACCTCCTAGAGATTTACCTTAGTAGTAGAATCACAGAATTTCAGAACTTTCTAAAAATAAAGCTGGAAAGATCCTTATTGATAGATCTGAGTCCACCCTTTTTATCCAAAGAGAGAAGATCCAAAATGTCATAACAGGGTCCTGGATTTCTGATTTCTTGATCTCCAAGAGTTTAGTCTGCTTTCCTGATCCTTGCTGCCTGCCCTCCTAAGAACTTTTAATACGGAAGTAAGCTTCAAGAGACCATGGCTAAACTTAATGGAGTTTTCCATGAACCCATGAAACTATATGTACAATTATCTGCGAATGCAAAGAGAGCCCCATAGTTTTCATTAGATTTCTACTGGAATTCATGACCTTGCCAAAAATTGAATTTATCTATTCTAAAGTCATCTAACTTGCCTAGATCTAGAGTCCTTAACAGTTTTCCCTTGATTCTGGTGAACTTTCTGGAATGCCCAACTTTAGAAAACCTAACAGCCCCTTCCTAATCAATCTCCCAGCCTTGGCCACCTTATTCTCATGAGCACTTACAACCCATCATCAAGGAAAACTACTATTCGCTGGGCACTTAGCATATATCAGGTATCACAGAACTTCCTAGCTCAGTGCCTAGCACATCAGAAGACTTCAATAAGTATTAGCTAATGTTATTATTAGATACTGTAGTCCATTATTTCTTAATTCTAAAAAAAAAAAACTTTAAAGAAAAAGTTTGTATGTTGCAACTTACAAATTAGGAAATGAGGCTCAAAGGAAGTAATCAAACCAAAGCAGCAAGTGGAGGATTAGGATTCACGGATACCTACACCCTCATTTAGCAGCTATTCCCTGGTTTTTGCAGACACTTAAAATTATTCAGAAACCCTCTGATCAGCACACAGGTCCTCTGGGGCCCAGAATAGCTGAAGCACAACAAGGAATTATGAAAATGAATGTACAATGTTCATTGTCCTCATCTCACATTACCATTAGCATTCAAACTTTACATCTCTTTGATAACACTGAAGACACAGATCAAGAGGCCAGATTGCCACAGACTAAGTATTTTTACTATCTTAAAAAAAAAGAGAGAGAAATTGGTTGATTAAGATTTCTCAATAACTTTCTATCTTTAACACTATTTCAATTAAAAAGCTACTGACATCAAGATAAACAAATAATACTTCACAATCCCTCAGTGTGAAAAGAAAGAAATAATTTCATCAAAAACATACTTTCCAAGGCTGGGGTGGTGGCTCAGCGGTAGACCGCTTGCCTAGCATGTGCAAGGCCCTGGGTTCGATCCTCAGTACCACATAAAAATAAATAAATAAATAAAAGGTATTGTGTCCAACTACAACTAAAAAATAAATATAAAAAAGTATACTTTCCCCATAAGAGAGCCAGTTCCTTTTACTTACATGCCATAATCCTTTCTTTGCCAACTTTTCTATTACAGATTGCCACACTTCTGTTGAAAATCCAGTAGTGAAAATATGATCAAAGCAGGGCAAAAAGCTCTGCAAAACAATGGAGTCACCTGAAAAAAATTCCATAGTTTAGAAATGTTAATGTAGACCACACACAGACAATGGTAATTAAAAATCTTAAAAAGAAAGGCATTTCAAAGTATAAAGTCCTTTATAATTGACTGAAGTGGCATTCATTTTACATTTACCCATAAAATTAATCTCCAAAGAGTCAGGAGACATAATGTGGGCTAACATCTACTTAGCCTTTCTATTTGCAGGGTCCAGTGATAAATGCTTATATTTAATCTCTCAAACAAACCACTAAGGCAGTGTCTATTTTCTGCACTTACAGAGGAGGAAATGGAAGCTCAAGGGAAGTTACAAAAGTCAATTCCCTTAAGAAAAATGTGACAAATATTATTGTTATCTAACAGATTGAAACTATGATCACTGAAGACAGGTTTCATGGCATATAGTTTAGCTGGTCATGACAAAAACTAAGACTGAAGCTGAGATCTACCAATTCTTCTAGTCAATACACCTTCTTCTAACCTAGTGTCCCATCAACCTAAAGCATTTCATGATCCTCTGCATCACCCCTCTCAAACTCTAGGATGAGAATGACCAAAGGGACAGGCCAAGTGCCAGAATAACATGGCACCTCTTCTGGGGTTATTAAATTCAAGGCATAAATAAACAATTAAACAAACAAACACTGTATGAAAGATTATAAAATTTCCATAAATATATTTCTCAAAATTTCAAAATTTGGACCATACCCTCCAAAATGAAGTACTTTGGTAAAAAAGTATCAGATGTATTTATTGCCCTAAGAAATCCTGTTAACTGCCCCTTCAGGATGGGCAGAACGGAAATCACTCAGGTTATCTTAAGGTACAGTCACCAAAAAGCAGATGTTTGAATTCCCATAACTGTTGCCTGGCTTCTGACAGGACAACGGCTTTTAAAAGATAAAGAAAAGACAGTGGGGAAGTTCAGAGAATGGGCCAAGCCACTAGATTAGGTGGAAAAAGAGGCCATTTTGCATAAATAAGAATAAAATTATGGCATTTGCTGGTAAATAAACAGAACTGGAGAACATCATGCTAAGTGAAATAAGTCAGACTTAGAAGTCAAGGGTCGAATGCTTTCTCCTATGCAGAAGTTAAAGAAGAAAAAATAAAAGGGGATGAATCCCATGAAGATGGAAGGGGGATTAGTGGAGTAAAGGAAGGAGATTGGGGGTGGGGACAAGGGGAGGAACTATGGAACGAAACTGACCAAACTATGCCATGTACACATATGAATATACCACAGTGAATTCCACCTTTATGTATATCAATAAAGCACCAATTTAAAAAATAATAAAGAAATAGAAGAAAGACCAGTAGAGTAGAGGATGGGGAATAAGGGACAGAGGAAGGGAGGGGAAAGTGGAAGTACTGGGGATTGAAATGGAACAAATTATATTTCATGCATGTATGAATTTGTCAAAAATGAACCCACTATTATGTATAACTATAATTCACTAATAAAACATTATTTTTTTTAACAGAAAAAGGCCAGCTTTGGCCACTGTGAGCAAAGCGGGTCCTGGAGAGCTGTGGCTCACCCACATGTGTCTGGAGACCTTGCATTTCTCTGTCTGAGGACCATGGCTGTGCCTGCCTCTAAGCCTTCCCACTGCAACCGTGCTAACCTCTCTGGGCCAACCGAGTCAAAATTCACAGGGTTCCACAAACAGATCATATAATTTGCTTTCCCATAATAACAATGGGAACAGTTGAATTGATAACAGTTGACTCAACTATTAGAGATTTCCCACTTCTGAAAGCCAAAGACCATTTCTCAGTAACTCTAATATGTACTTTTTTCACATTCTATACTATGAAATAGGGACATGTCTACAACTGATGTTTCTCACTGGCAAACCATAAATTAATGACACATCTTAAATCAGTGTAATTTAAATTTGATCAAATACAATACTTCAAAACAAAGACCTGGATATTGGCAGGACTTGGTAGTACACCATCTCATTGTGCTTACAGGCTTCTGGTTTTGTCTAAACTACACACTGACCAAGGCATCTCACAGGTCAGGTCATCAGAGTGGTGATCTAATGCAGAGATTCAGAAGGTTCCCCTAGGAGTCCCTCCTAGATTGAATGGGTGGGTCCTCTGCTGAAACCACTACTGTACCAGGCAGGGAGCTTTCCCAGGACCATCCGTCAGCCTTCCAGGTTATTTTCATAGCAAATAAGAGTATTTTCTTAACAGATTTGAGAAATACATGCAAAAATCACATAAGACAAATGATATATAACGGAAGCTTTGTTGGCTCATGTCTATAAAAACAAGAAAATCACACACACACACACATAGAGAGAGAGAGAAAAAAATCACTATAAATAGCAATACAGAAAACTTATAGGGTCTGAAAAAAATTCAAAAGCCTGAAGTCATTTGTATATTAGTACTTCCTTGTTTTTACATAAGCATGAGCCAGCAAAGCTTCCAAAATGCTTTCTAATGTGCAAACCAGTTTCATTCAAATTACATACTTCGGCCATGAAGAAACAACATGGAATTATCTCACCACAAGGCTCTCAAATAAAATAACGATGATTTTTTTTTGGGGGGGGGTAGATGGACACAACACAATGCCTTTATTTTTATGTGGTGCTGAAAATTGAACCGGGGTCCTGCCTGTGCTAAGTGAGAGCTCTACCGCTGAGCCACAATCCCAACCCCAGCAGTGATTTTTTTTTTAAGTTAATTTCCCCCAGTGTGACTTACTGCTCATGGTGGTGAAGACACCAACAAGGAAATCAGCAATCTGTGCTTGATCTTGGCCACTTTGCAGAAGTCGCAGACCCTCGAAAAACATGCGGGCTGCTTCATAAGGCTGGAGCAATCGCAGCAAGGAATAACCAGCTCGGTAGTACCCCTGCAGCAGGAAAAAAGAGCAAAATTATAATGTCCCCATCTCCTCTAACCTGCTGCTGAAAGGAAAGGCAAGACTGGTGATACGGGAGAATCAACTCAGAACCCTCATTTCCAGGCAGACACAGGTTTCTAACAAGCACAGGTTACAGGGTTTCCACATTATATTCTGTGCCACATTCTTTCTATCATGTTGTAACTGCCAAACGAATACATAATCACAGTTCGACTCTATAATGTACACAGCATCTAACATGTGACACAGAGAGAAGGAAGCAGGCCTGGTTCCAATTATATGTGTGGCTTATTATTCATACTTCTAATCACAGTCTGGGCCAGACAAAGGAATGAAAAAAATCCCATGACTGGTATTCAGGAAAAGAATGAGATTTTCATGTAAACACAGAAAATGTTTCCTGATTCTTTCAATCAAAATAAACACAATCTCTACTAGGTATTTAAGAAAAAAACTTGTAATGGCAAGCATTGAGGTTTACTGTGCTCTGTGTTATAAGCAATATATATAAGAGGGCAAAAATTTTGATTTCTATAAAGATTAATTTTTTAAAAAGTCTAGTTTTGCCTATATACTAATTGAAAGACTCTAAATTAGGAATAACATTGCCTTCCCCATTTTGATCATCCAAATCAGTATCAGGAACTATCAATACAACTTTCTAAGATAATACACTAAGTGTTTACAAACTAGGTTCATAAAAGGGAAAGCACTTAAAAATTTCAACTAACAACAAATCTCTGATTGTTTTTTATTTGTTTTAATCTTCATTTTAAAGTTTAGCCAGGCATGGTGGTGCACATCTGTAATCCCAGCAACTTGGAAGCTAAGGCAGGAGGATTACAAGTTCAAAGCCAATCTCAGCAATTTAGCATGGCCTTGTCTCTAAATAAGATATAAAAAAGGGCTGGGGATGTAGCTCAGTGATTAAGCACCCCTGGGTTAAATCTCTGGTACCAAAAAGAAAGAAAAAAGAGAGTTTAAGGATCTCAGGTTAACAGTCAAAAAAAAAAAAAAAAAAAAAGAGAGAGACAGAGAGAGAAAGAGAGAAGAAAAAAAATGTGTTTGTTGTTTGTATTATACCCCAACCAGGCAAGCTGGTACAGATTCTTCCATTTCTTTGACTCTCAGATTTAAATTTCATTTTTTATTTTGAAGAGAGGTGAAGGGAATCTGAATATGCCACCTTGGCATATAGATTATTTTAAACTGAAGGAATTTAAGATTCAGCAGATGCAAAAAGAAGCCTTCCCAGAGTTTAATTGACTAAATGCAAAAATCCTAAGAAATGTTTTACCAGAAAAGTTGTATGATCATGAGAAAGAAAGAAAGTTGGTTCTAAGATGGACCTGCACAAACCTTGCTAAGAATGTCCTTACCTTCCATTTGTTTCTCCATATATCAACCTTCCCACAGGTCACAGCCCTAAAAGTTCTTTTCCTTTGTCTTTCCATATCTACACAATTTATTACTTTGTTGAAAATTACATATACATTTTCGGCCTATCCTGTTGTTTGGGGTGTTTACTTCTTTTCTATAAAGGTCCTCATGTCACACAAAAATCAGCATCAAAAATAAATTTGTATGCTTTCCTTCTGGTAAACTGTTTCTTATCAGTGTTGTTTATAGGGGCCCAACTATTGTACCAAAAATAGGCAGAGGAGAAAAATTTTTTCCTCTCCTATAGAGAACAATGGAAATGGGGAGCAGAGGACAATGACACACAGAATCCCTGCATAAGAAGGGAGGAGTGGCCCTGGTGGCTGTGCTGTCAAGAGTTGTAAGTTTGGCCACTCAAGGAAGAAGCCTGGAGTATCATTTAGCACCGCTTGCCCCTTGGGCCACAGTCACAACTTCTGAGATGCAGACAAACATCAACTAACCCTGTCCTGCTTAGAAAATGAGACAATCCTGAAATGCTTTGGGGAAGAGTTTCTCAGGACTGTACTCCCATTTTTTTATTTTTTATTTTTAGTTGTAGATGGACACAAAATCTTTATTTATTCATTTATTTTTATGTGGTGCTGAGGATTGAACTCAGTGCCTCTCACTTGTGAGGCAAGTACCTTACCACTGAGCCACAACCCCAGACCTGCACTCTCATTTTTTTTAAGAAATTTTTTTATTAAATATTCATTTTTTAGTTTTGGTGGGCACTATATCTTTGTTTTATTTTTATGTGGTGCTGAGGATCGAACCCAGTGCCTCATGCATGCTACGCCAGCACTCTACCACTGGGCCACAACCCTAGCCCCATTTAAAATTAGTCAGTGACTTTCAAAATATCCACCCTCCAGGCTGGGGGTGTGGCTCAGTGGTACAGAGTGCTTTCCAGGCATGCATTAGACCATAGGTATGAACCCCGGAACTGCAGGGGAAAAAAGAAGTATTCATTCTCCAAAAGAGAGGCTTAGGGGTCAGTGCCTACTTACAATGTAAAATATCCACACTCCTCTCTCAGGGTGGTAGTAATCACTAGGCCTAGCCTCCCCACCCCTTTTCACTTCAGTCTACTTCCAGCAATCATACACAAATGCCACTAAGGATATAACAATAACTCCTACTCACTAAGTGCTAACAACTTTGGTTACTGTCTCCTTAATCCTTGAAGCAACACATAAGCATTATCTTAGTTTGCAGTGGAAGAAATTAAGGCTGAGAGAAGTGTAATTCAGCCAATCTGCTGAAACCAGAACACTGTAGAACATGAGACAGAAAGGCCTAGGCTTTTCCCACTTTATGGTGGAGCCTCTCTAAAAACTGTCTAGACCACTAATTTGACACTTAATTGCCATTTGCTTCAGATAGCTCCAGAATTGCTATTTGATTTAAATCCTGTTATTTTATTTGCACCAGAATTCCTCTTGCCAACTTGAATGTGAAATACTAAATGGCTGGGATGGTGTCCTCTGCTCCTTTTGTCTGCCTTGAGGCATCAAGAACCTGTGTACCTGCCTTGATGAGTGGGCACTAGGGCTGGGAATGCAGTCCAGTGGTAGGGTACTTGCCTAGCATACATGAGGCTCTGAGTTCAATCCCCAGCACTGTAACAACAAGCCCCTCCCCCCCCCAAAAAAAGTGGACACTTAGGGCATTTTAACTGAAATGCAGCCTCTCAAACTTCCATGATTTCTCCTCAAGGAGCTGATTTCTACACTAAGAAATTCTCTCTGAAGAACTGGCATCATGTCATCTACCCAGCTTGCATCTGAAAGAAAGCCTGGCTATAATGAAACTTATAAACAGCAAAAAACATGAACAGATTAGAAGTATTGGTATAACTATATAAGAATAATATGAGCTCCTCCAAAATCTCACTATCCTCCAGATGCCAGGAGGCCAAGCTCCACTGCCCCAAAAAAGTGAATTATTTGCTAACACTGCTTTTACTCTTTTCCAGGTAATGCTCACCTGCCCTATGGGCTGCTGTCTTAAGTACAAAGAAAACTGCAGGTGAAGCACACCTAGCATGTACATTTTACAAAGAAAGGAGGGAGGAGAGAGCATGAGAACAAAGGAAATCTAAAATGTATAAAAGGGGCAGGATACTCCCACTTCTCAGACACCCAGCTCTGGTGCCCCTCTCTTCAGAGAAGTCTCTCTCTGTTCTATTCTTTAAATAAAACTAGCTTTCTATGCTTAAAAAAAAAAGACAGGAGGAAAAGAGGCAGGTTAAGAGGAAGAGGGCAGCAGCCACCACCCAAAGCTGCCACCAACCCATACCTTCACATAGGTTGGATCCCACTGAAGACACTCCTTGGCAGCAAGAAAAGCCTCATTCCATTTCCCAAGACTGTAAAATGCATTGGACTTGTTGCACAGCAGCACAGCCAAGTCCCTCGGGGGGACCCTGTGAGAAAGAACAAAATGGTGGTCAATAAAGCAAACATGGTAAACAATCCTTGAAGGCCACCCTGGCATCAGGAAGAGGGTTCCAGCAGGAAATGTCTCAATTATACCCATCAGATCTGTCCTCTGTAGCCCCCTAGAAAGCCTAGAGCATTTACAATGTACAAATTTGTTCTTCCTCACTTCCAAGTTCTCTGCTCCCACCTTCTAATGGCAAATGTTCTCATTACCTTAGTTCCATCTCCCACTGATCTCCACAAATCTTTTTATTTTTCAGAGATTGTTGGAGAAGATGTTATAAAAATGGTGACTGGTGCTAAGGAGGGGAGTTCCCACTGGGCCTTTACAGGAACCACTCCACACAGATGCTGGTGCTGAATGGATGCAGAGTGATACACAGGAAGGATCTTGCAGAACACATGACCATACCATAGGCTGCAGATTATAGACTCCCGCAGGCTCTGGGAACAGGGTCTATGGGCAAGGAACTCCAGGGTCCTGCTAATCACAGTGTGGACAAAGGGGAGGCAAGGGCTCTGGGTGAGTGAAGCCCCAACCCCACAGACTCCTGCCTGTAGGAAGGGTCACAGCTGGAGGATGGCCAAAGGGGGGGGCCCTCTAAAGCACAGCAGGGAACCCCTCTTGCCTGAGTCTATTGGTAGTACAGTAGCAAGGTTAGAACTGAAACCAGGTTGGAAGAAGTAACATACAAAATATACTACAGTGTCAAGAGAAGCCCAAGTGCCACTGAAATGTAAAACACACAAAGGAGAAAAGCAAGACTTACGACTTTTGTATTTGATATTTTAATTGTGAAACAATACAAATCACTGTAGAAAAGTTAGGTAATACAAACAAAAATAAAGTAAAAATCACCTCTATTACTGTCCCCACCCTTGGTTTTCTGTATATCTGGCTTATTTCACTGCCTATGAGTTCCTTCAGATGAAGGGATAAGACTCAGAAGGCAGGGACTGGCAAAGCAGGTAGCAGGTGTTATCAGGATACCCATGACCACAAACGTAAGTGATACCATGGTGACTTTTCCAGACATGTGTAACCATTTCCAGCTGCAGCAACTGTTGGCTCCATCTAGGGGCTCTCAGAACTCCCTTCTCCAGTGACCTGCCCTCTGACTAACAAAAGCTGCCCTCTCCCAGGAAGTTACACCATGCTACAGACTGAATTACGCCCCCCACAATTCATATGTTGAAGCCCTAATCCCCTACTGTTACTGTTTTAGAGATATGGCCTTTGGGAGGTAATTATGTTTACATGAGGTAATGAGGGTGGGGCCCTCATAACAAGACTAGTGCCCCTGTAAGAAGAGACACTAGAGAGCATACTCGTTCTCTTCTCTATCTGCCATGTAAGGACACAGGTAGAAGGCAGCTACCTATAAGCCAGAAAGAGAGCCTTCATAGGGGAACCAAATCATCTAGCACCTTGAATGTCCAGCCTACAAAACTATGAGAAATAAATTCGCTTTGTTTAAGCCACCCAGTCTACAGTATTTTGTTATGGCAGTCCACTCCCTAGGACAACCCCCAGAGGCTGGACAGCCTACAATGACTGACATGGCAATGAAAAGGTTAGCCCTCTGGTTTGAAAGTGGAACCAGCTCTATGGTAGAATTCATGCTTCAGAACTTCCAGTGCAATCAGGCTGAATCCACCCTGAAAGTACCATCCCTGCTTGGAGCTCTAACCTGCCCCAGCCTGCTTCCCTGGGTCCGATTCTCCTGAGAGGACTCCCTCAGAAAATCACACACACCTAATCCCTATGTTTGCTAACAAAGGCAGGAAAGCGAGCAGCCGGGAGTAGGCAAGGGCATAGTATCAGGAAGGTTCAGCAGCATGTGAGGACTGAGGCAGAAGTCCCAATTAGTGGTCACAAAAGTAGTGAAGGAGCTAAGATCTAAGCACAAACAGTGTGGAATCAGTGTACCATCAAAACCACTCTGCAACAGTACCTCATTAGGAAATTTGAATGTTTTATACTAAATGAGGAGTTCTAGGCCCAGTCTTACACAGTCCTGATCTATATACCAGGCTAAAACAGAACAAGAGAAGCTACAGGCATAAATCAATCACACTCAACTCAAGTTCATTTAGAGTTCAGACACCAGGGATGATAGAAAAAGGAGGTGTGGGGCTGGGGATGTGGCTCAAGCGGTAGCGCGCTCGCCTAGCGTGTGTACGGCCCGGGTTCGATCCTCAGCACCACATACAAACGAAGATGTTGAGTCCGCCGAGAACTAAAAAATAAATATTAAAAAAAAATTCTCTCTCTCTGTCTGTCCCCTTCTCTCTCTCTCTCACTCTCTCTTTAAAAAAAAAAAAAAAAAAAAAGAAAAAGGAGGTGAGAGCTATGTTTCAGTTATTTAATTCACAGGACATGTTTAGACTGTGTATACCCCACAGATGCCAACTTCTGCTCCCTCTATTACAGCCATTTCCCCCAAAATGATCTCCAAATCTCTGAGGGTCATAAGACCATTTCATTTCAGATGGTTCACAAAGTCAAAATATTTTCACCATCATAGTAGGCCAAAAAATGGCTCCCAAATATAACCTTCTACAGCAAAAAGGATTTTGCAGTTATGACAAATTTATGGATCTTGAGAAGGAAGATAATCTTGGACTATGATACAATCACAAGGATCTTTAGGAGTGGGAGACAAAGTGAGACACTACTACAGGAAAGGAGAAGGCACTATGATGATGGGCACAGAGATTGGAACAATGAGCTTTGATAATGGAAGGGGACAAAAAACAAGGAATACAGATAGACACTAAAAGATATAAAGGCAAGAAAGTGGATTCTCCTCTGAGTCCCACAAAGCAACCACCCTGATAAAACTTTGATTTTAGCCCCACAAAATTCATTTCAGACTTCTGACCTTCAGAAATGTAAAAGAAAAATATGTATTGTTTTAAACTACTAAGTTCATGGTAATTTGTTACAGCAACATCAGGAAATAAC